>NC_091773.1:77826127-78131127 GCF_029378745.1 Bos indicus
TTCACTTCAGTTGATCTGTGTGCCTAGCTGCTTCAGTTTTGTCCAATTCTGTGACCCCATGGACTGCAGCCCACCAGGTTCCTCTGTCCATGGGATTCTTTAGGCAAGAATACTGGAGTGGGGTGTCATTCCCTTTTCCAGGGGATCTTTCCAACTCAGGGATTGAACCAGCATCTCTTGCATCTCCGACCTTGGCAGGCAGATTCTTTACCACCATGCCACCTGGGAAGGCCACTGGGAGTATCTTTAAATGGAGTCAAAAGTTGTAGCTCAACCCTGGACCTGCCAGTGTCCTGAACTAAAATCTTCAGTGGTTTCTCATTAGTGATGGAAGAAATTTTCATATAATAAGTCATGCAGAAGTCATTCTGGCTTTTATATGATTTGTCTTTATGCTAACTAGAACTTCTATGTTATGTCAAACATGCAGAGTACATCTGCTTTCACCATTAAATGAGAGAGTGCATTTAAAAATCAAAATGGATTAACTGATTCAAAATGGAGCTGAGTGGCCATTGTGGATGTGGTTTCCAACACATTTCTGCATCTTTGAGAATTTGAATTTTCTATGCTCTGTCAAACTCTAGGACACCACCAGCTGTTTTCAAAACAGTATCTGCTAGTGGCCACCAGCTGCAACATTATGGTCACAAATCTCCCCTTGTAACTATGCAACCATTTCAGACCCCAACAAATCCTTGTTTAATAAGCAACCATACTTCTTGCCAGCTCCAATCCTAATTCTGGACAAGGAATTTATATAATTTTGCTGTTTTTGCCTATATAGACTTTCCCCATTTTGCAGCCCAGCAGAACATTATTTAAGTTCTTCTTGAATCTGTGCCTACTGAGCTATAATCCTTAGTTTGGTTGGAATAAAGCTCTTTCCTATTCTTATTATAAATGGTTTATTGATTAACAGTGTCAACATTGGCCATCTAAATAAAGGCCTAACTTTCTAATCTAAAATGGAAAATATTTACAGACTTAACTGTCATTAGTCACATGCTGTATAGATGTACCTATTATATTCTAAAGCTTGTAGCCACAATTCACTGTTTCTTACAGTTACATGCTTTACCATGTGTCTGCAGCTCCTTTTAACAAAAGGTGGAGGTATGAACTCTTTACTAGCTCCTTGATTCTGGGTTTATATGTGACTTTTTGTTTTGGTTAGTAGAATTCATTGAAATTGTAGTCCTGGGCCTCAAGATGTCTTGCATGCTTCTGCTCTGTCTCTTGGAAGACTGCCTGAGCTGCTATTTGAGCAAGCTACATGGAGCAGAAATAAGTCACCCCAGCTAAGGACAGACAGATGCATGCATGAGTCTGGAAGCACTTAGTTGAACACGTGCAAATTGCCAAATAACAGAAATAGAAGCTAAATAAACAGTTTTATTTTAGGTCAGTAAATTATGGAGGAGATAGGATTAGATGACAGGTAAGTCACTTATACGATAACTGAATGTTAATTAAAATAGAGATTTTTTTCAATTGGGATAAGTATTATAATCTAACCTGAAACAAACAACTGATATAAGAAATAAATCATTTGATTTTAAATGTACTAGATCTTTCCTCCAAAATTAAGTGCATTATAATTCATTAAATTAATTAATCAAAATATTTATTATAGTTAGTCAAGTTTAAAACTTGTAGATTGTATCTGAATTGCCTCAGTACCGAAAGATTGGTTTTTTTTCAGAATGATAATTTGGTGAATTATATTTCTATTATTTGGCTGTTAAAATCAATAATGCTTAGAAACCTGAAGTTTTGCTTCTAATTATCTGCAAAAAGGATTGTTAAAGTAGTTTCTATAGAAGATCTCAGCTCTAAAATAAAAAAAAAAAAAAAACAATATCATGCTAAATAATCTGTAATCAACCCCTTTCAGCAATGACACTGCAATTTTATTTTGTATTTTACATTGAAAAAAAAAATTCCTTTTAGGAAAAGTTTATTTATTTGTTTACTTTTGGCTCCGCTAGGTCTTGGTTGCTGTGCATGGGCTTTGTCCAGTTGTGGCGAGTTGGGGCCACTCCTGGTCTCGGTGCAGCGGCTGCTCATTGCGCTGGTTTCTCTTGCTGTGGAGCACAGGCTGCAGTAGTTGCGGCACACAGGCTCGGCAGCTGCAGCTTGTGGGCTCGGTAGTTGCAGCTGGCGGGCTCTAAAGCACTGCTCAGTAGTTGTGGCACTTGGCTGTGCATGCTCCACTGCTTGTGGGATCCTCTTGGACCAGGGATTGCATCCACATTTCCCCCACTGGCAGTCCAATTCCCATCCACTGTATCACCAGGGAAGTCCCTATATTTTACATTTTTGAATTGCACTTCAGTCTGCCTTTGACTTGCTTTACATGATATCTATGAAGTATTTGTGGTTGCAAAATGGGCAATATATTTGGAAGCAATCTTATCAATGTGTAATCAAGCATGAGATAGACAGGTTGATGAGCTGGTATTGTTGAGGAGGTAGAGATAATAGTATCTATTCTGTAAATGGTAAGTTGTGTAGAAAGGCTGGTGTGTGGTGAGGGTGTGTCTGTGTGTGTGTGTATGTGTGTGCATGCAAGAGAAGGCAAGAGATGAGGACAGAAAGGTAGAAAGTTAGGCTTGACTCAGATCTTGGAGAACCAACCATTGTCAGCTTAGGAGTTGATATTTGTGTGAAGAAAGGTGATGATGAGGTGATGCTGTGCTGGTCCCACAGTTGTGAGAGTGAGGTCGGGAGAAGATGCAAGAAAATGAGAAGGAGGAATAGTTAAGCAGGAAGCTGACAGGATTAGATTTGTGTTTTATAATATGTATAGAAACTGAGTAGAGGCTGGATTGGAGGGAAAATATTGGTGGCGGGTGCATAAATTAAGATACAGTTGCATAAACCAGATGAGAAAAATGAAAACCTGGACGAAGGCACTAGGTGTGGGACTGATGGGAAAGAAAAATACCTGAGATGTTACAAGCTTTGTTGACTGATTTGGATGCAGGGTGTAAGATAACTATAGTTGTTGACTTTTTCTTCATTTTGATACTTTTTAAATATCCTCTTGTGTTTTACCCATACCTATGAGACCAAAATGTAATGGTGGCATTATACATCCTGTAATTTACATTTATCTTTTTCTGTTAGACTATACTGGCACTTTTATGACAATTTTTTCAGACAAGATACAAAACCATTTTTCTTTTTAACCACATAAAATGTGTACATGCTTTTTGCAAAATAAAACCCAAAGCTTTCAAAACGTTATGAAGATGTGATACTTTCAGATCCCAGTACAGAACATCAGGTCCATGACATGGGCACAGAAGATCAGTCTCCTTTGTAACTTGTGGCCTTGAAAAAATCTGCATCACTCATGAATTCCAGTTATACTTAGTTGTGTACATTACCCCTCCAAACAATGGACAGAGTGTGCCAGAACATCCTGGCCTTTGACGGAGTGCTAGAGGGGCTGGCTTTGGCATTCTTTGCGGGGTGGTGGGGATGGGGTGGGGAGCTAAGAACAAAAGAAAAGAGACTAGAGGCTTGTTGAGCATCCAGGCACAATTCTGCTAGGTTGGGAGAAAGCCCGGACTTGAGGCTTCTTACAGGAAAGTAAGGACTGTGGAACTGCCTTCCCATCCTGGCCGTTAGTACAGAGGTCGTACACCAGAGGGAGTAAGAGACTATGGGCTCCTGAAGAAAGAGAGCTAGAGACTAGAAAAACTGTAGGAAAACTCTACAAAACAGAGGGTTTTTTTTTTTTTTTTAAGATAAAATGGAGAAACTGTTGGAGTAACAGAAAAAAAGAGGGAAGATTCATTAAGCCAAAAATGAGCAAAATGTATCCTACATTAGTTGATTAAGAAGAAACCAGTAGGGCCTGTGAATAACACTCACTGCTGGTGTTTTATTTGCAGTAGTGATTGAGTGAAGGACTATAATCATATGCTCACTACTTGCTTTTGTTTTAATATTCAACTATAGTAGTGTTTAAAAGTTAAATGAAGAATAAACTCAAATATAAAAGCTCTGACTTTGCCCTGTATGTATGATGACTTCAGTGTGCAAGATAAGTTTAGTACTTGTAAAAATGACTTTAAAAAATTTCCCCTAGCATTTGTTAGGCCATACTTTGTAATTGATTTCAGCTATGTACATGGAATAGCTTAGATTGAAATGCCAGGTATATGTATTGACTTCAGTGTATGACCCTTAATTGTTAAGCTATGAAATTAAAACTGTGTTTAACTGGCAGTCAGACAAAGAAATTAATGTAGAGAAGTGTTGGTCTGTATGTAGTAAGTGGGATTCATTGTGATGCTTCTGCATTTATTCTATTGCCTCAACTGTACTTGAAGATGGCATGCTGTATAATTTAATTTAGCCTGTGGTATCAGTGATAGAAATGATACCTTTGTAAAAGAAGGGGTTTATCATAATATGCTGCTTATTGAGGGCTTGCACTTGTAGAATTGCATTCCCTTCTTTTGCTGTGCCATCTTTTTTTAATATAGCTATTGGTCCTGGTTACTTTTTTTGCCCCCCGCCCCCCCACCTTTGGACCACAGTAAGCCTTAGAGTAGTGACTTCTGGAGCAGGGAAACTTAGAGGTTAGAGTGATGAGACCTTTACATGGAGAAGCAATTTGCATGTATGAGATAGGAAGGTGTTTCTGTAGGTATGTTATAGGCTTACTTTAAACCATTTAACTTATGCTCCAGAGTAACTGTAATTTAATGTTGGTAGTATAACAGATTATGATGAATAGCTTTAATTGTATGTTTAAAGTCATATGTTCACAAGCTTAAATCTGGTATCAGAATTTAAGCAATTCTTGAAATGTATGAATGTCTCTTTAATATACTGATTACAAAGCAAAAAAAAAAAAAAAAAAAAAGAAGAAACCATAGTTATCTTAAGGAAGCCAAGGGTTGTTTAGTAGATTCAATATTTTTTTCATAATTAGAATCTTAGCTAGTGAAGAGTAGACAATGGTATAGATAACTAAACAGCATTTTCTAAACACCTATAGCAAATATCATGCTTAATATGAAACAATAGAAATATTTTCATTGAAGTCGTGAGCAAATTCAGGATTCCTGTTTTTCTTTTGAAATGAACTAGAACTTATGCTGTAAGAAAAAAATATGTTTTAAGAATTTAAAAATAAGAGATAAGCTTCTTTTATTTGCATAAGATATAATTTTCTTGAATTTTCTAAATCAACATAGCAACTAAAATTGTAAGCTGTAAAATAAGTAATAGGAAGTATGCAAAGTTTTGTGTAAGAAATTGAAGCTTAAAGAAAAGCTTCCCCCTGCTCCCTCAAAAAGTTTAATCAAGAGAAACCTTTAATTATTACTATAAAGGTGTCAATTTTCCCTAAATACACTTCAAATGAAATTCCATTATGAGAGTCCCAGCTGAATCTTTTATGGAATTTGACAAAATTATTCTAAAATGCATATGGTTTCAACTAAAGAGCCTCTTGATGAAAGTGGAAGAGGGGAGTGAAAAAAACTGGCTTAAAACTCAACATTCAGAAAACTAAGATCGTGGCATCTGGTCCCATCACTTCATGGAAAATAGATGGGGAAACAGTGGAAGCAGTGACAGACTATTTTTTTGGGCTCCAAAATCACTGAAGATGGTGACTGCAGCCATGAAATTAAAAGACACTTGCTCCTTAGAAGAAACACTATGACCAACCTAGCTGCTAAGCTGCTGCTGCTAAGTCACTTCAGTCATGTCCGACTCTGTGCGACCCCATAGATGGCAGCCCACCAGGCTCCCCCATCCCTGGGATTATCTAGGCAAGAACACTGGAGTGGGTTGCCATTTCCTTCTCCAATGCCTGAAAGTGAAAAGGGAAAGTGAAGTCGCTCAGTCGTGTCTGACTCTTCGAGACCCCATGGACTGCAGCCCACCAGACTCCTCCATCCATGGGATTTTCCAGACAAGAGTACTGGAGTGGGGTGCCATTGCCTTCTCCAAACCTAGACAGTATATTAAAAAGCAAAGACATTGCTGACAAAGGTCCGTCTAGTCAAAGTTATGGTTTTTCCAGTAGTCATGAGTTGGACTATGAAGACAGCTGAGCACCGAAGAATTGATGCTTTTGAATTGCAGCATTGGATAAGATTCTTGAGAGTCCCTGGGACTGCAAGGAGATCCAACCAGTCAATCCTGAAGGAAATCAGTCCTGAATGTTCATTGGAAGGACTGATGCTGAAGCTGAAACTCCAATACTTTGGCCACCTTATGAGAAGAACTGACTCATTTGAAACGACCCTGATGCTGGGAAGGATTGAAGGTGGGAGGAGAAGGGGACGACAGAGGATCAGATCGTTGGATGGCATCATCGACTTGATGGACATGAGTTTGAGTAAACTCCGGGAGTTGATGATGGACAGGGAAGCCTAGCATGCTGCAGTCCATGGGGTCACAAAGAGTTGGACACGACTGAGTGACTGAACTGAACTGAACTGACATGGTTTCAAAAATTAATTTTGAAGCTAAAAGAATTTTCATATTGAAAATGAGCAGGCAAAGAATCTGCTTGCAATACAGGAGAACAGGAGATGTGGGTTCGATCCCTGGGTCTGGAAGGTCCCCTGGAAAAGGAAATGGCAACCCACCCCAGTGTTCTTGCCTGGGAAGTCCCATGAGAGGAGCCTGGTGGGCTACAGTCCAAAGGATCTCAAAGAGTTGGACGGAATTGAACAACAAAACACACACACTTAACATTTTAATTCAAAAACGTTTAATGGTAATCTCTTCAAGTTATTAACAGTGACCATCAATGAGAAACCTTGCTCACATGAGGAAACAATAAAATAACTTTACAAAATTATTTTTTTTCCCATCTTCCATTGCTATACATTTCACTGCTTCCCTACCTGTGCTCCATGGACACCTAGAACCTGCCACAGACACTGGAGTACATAGGCAGATAGTAATAAGGTTTGAGCAGCCATTCTTAAGGGCTAAACAAAAGTTTGATCCTATGACCAAGGAAAGTAACAGAGGGTCCAAAAGATCTTTTGAGGGAATAATACTGTGTTCCCCTTCTAGGGCAAGCCATCCCCAGCTCTGCATGGCTGAGAGTGCAGATCAAAGTCACACTACACAAGCAGGGAGATAGCTACCTTCACTAAGTTTTTTTTTTTTTTTTTTTTTCCAATTTGGGAAACCTGGATTTAATGCAGTTTACTTCCCTGGTGACTCATATGGTAAAGCATCTATCTGCCTATAAGGTGGGAGACCCGGGTTCAATCCCTGGGTTGGGAAGATCTCCTGGAGAAGGAAATGGCAACTGAGCGACTTCACTTTCACTTTTCACCTATAACAAAAGGGTATTTTATGTTCCTATAGGAATAGAGGGCTCCCCAGGTGGTTCAGTGGGTAAAGAATCTGCCTGCAGTACAGGAGATTCGAGTTCAATCCTGTATTGGGAAGGTCCCCTGGAGGAGGGTCTGGCAACCCACTCCAGTATTCTTGCCTGAAGAATACCCATGGACAGAGGAGCCTGGTGGGCTACAATCTGAAGCATCGCAAAGAGACACGACTAAAGCGACTGAGCCCACACACAGGCGTAGGAATAGGAGACCTGTACACTAAAGAAAAAAATGGTTTTGCTTCCCTTCCTCTTCCACTTTCCTTTCTTTTTAAAAAATTTAAAAAAATTTTATTTATTTAATTTAAATTTTATTTATTTTTAATTAATTAATTTAACTTTGTGCTGGGTCTTTGTTGCTATTTGGGCTTTTCTCTCGTGGTGAGTGCTGGCTACTTTTTAGTTGTGGTGTGTGGACTTACCACTGCGCTGTGTGGACTCCTCCCCCTGAGGTGTGTGGGCTCCCCGCCACGGTGTGTAGACTTCTCCCCATGGTGTGTGCACGTCTCCCCATGGTGTGTGCACGTCTCCCCATGGTGTGTGGACGTCTCCCCGTGGTGGATGGACTGCTCCCCGAGGTGTGTGGAGTGTGGACTCCTCCCCCCCGTGTGTGGACTCCTTCCTGTGGTGTGTGGACTCCTCCCCCAGGTGTGTGGACTCCTCCCTGCGGTGTGTGGACTCCTCCCCCAGGTGTGTGGACTTCCCCCCCGTGGTGTGTGGACTCCTCCCCACGGTGTGTGGACTCCTCCCCCAGGTGTGTGGACTTCCCCCTGTGGTGTGTGGACTCCTCCCCACGGTGTGTGGACTTCCCCCTGTGGTGTGTGGACTCCTCCCCGTGGTGTGTGGACTCCTCCCTGTGGTGTGTGGACTCCTCCCTGCGGTGTGTGGACTCCTCACCGTGGTGTGTGGACTCCTCCCCGCGGTGTGTGGACTCCTCCCTGTGGTGTGTGGACTCCTCCCTGTGGTGTGTGGACTTCTCCCCGCGGTGTTTGGACTCCTTCCTGTGGTGTGTGGACTCCTCCCCACGGTGTGTGGACTCCTCCCCCAGGTGTGTGGACTTCCCCCTGTGGTGTTTGGACTCCTCCCCACGGTGTGTGGACTTCCCCCTGTGGTGTGTGGACTCCTCCCCGTGGTGTGTGGACTCCTCCCTGTGGTGTGTGGACTCCTCCCTGCGGTGTGTGGACTCCTCACCGTGGTGTGTGGACTCCTCCCCGCGGTGTGTGGACTCCTCCCTGTGGTGTGTGGACTCCTCCCCGCGGTGTGTGGACTCCTCCCTGTGGTGTGTGGACTCCTCCCCGCGGTGTGTGGACTCCTTCCTGTGGTGTGTGGACTCCTCCCCCAGGTGTGTGGACTTCCCCCTGTGGTGTGTGGACTCCTCCCTGTGGTGTGTGGACTCCTCCCCGCGGTGTGTGGACTCCTCCCCGCGGTGTGTGGACTCCTCCCCGTGGTGTGTGGACTCCTCCCCGCGGTGTGTGGACTCCTCCCCGCAGTGTGTGGACTCCTCCCCGCGGTGTGTGGAGTTCTGACTCTGGTGACTTCTCTTGTTGAGGTTTCGGGGCTCCAGAGCACAGGTTCTATCGTTGTGGCGCATGGGCTTCATTACTCCCACATGGCATGTGAGATCTTCCCAGATCAGGGATCAATCTTGTGTCTTCTGCTTTGGCAGGCGGATTCTTTACCACTGAGCCACGAGGGAAGCCCCATTTAAAAATTTTTAAATGGGAGTTAATTGCTTTACAATGCTGTGCTGATTTCTGCTGTGCAACAATGTGAATCAGCTACAAGTATACATATATCCCCTTTCTTTAAGTCTCCCTCCCATTCACACCTCCAACCCACCCCTCTATAACTTGGCATAGAGCATGGAGCTGAGTCAGAGAGGCATATGCATGTTTGGAAGGTACAAAGATTCCTGCTCCTGTTGTTGCACTCAACACTAGAATGCTTCCAAGGAGGAATCCTATTGCCTTCAGGAGTTGCATGCTTTTACCTTTTGCAACACCCTCCTTTTTTAAATCCTGAAAAATAATTTAAAATTTTTGTGTGAATTACTGTGCTTTTACATTTTCCTTTCATATTCCTGGAAGGCACCCCAAACAGCAACATTCCCTTAATTTCATCATCTCATCCTTCCGTAAGCATTTTATTACTAAACCTTACTTCATGGCAAATAATGGGAAAACAGTGACAACAGTGGCTGACTTTATTTTTCTGGGCTCCAAAATCACTGCAGATGGTGACTGAAGCCATGAAATTAAAAGACGCTTGCTCCTTGGAAGGAAAGTTATTACCAACCTAGATAGCATATTAAAAAGCAGAGACATTACCAACAAAGGTCCGTCTAGTCAAGGCTATGGTTTTTCCAGTGGTCATGTATGGACATGAGAGTTGGACTATAAAGAAAGCTGAGCACCGAAGAATTGATACTTTTGAACTGTGATGTTGGAGAAGACGCTTGAGAGTCCCCACTGCAAGGGGGTCTAACCAGTCCATCCTAAAGGAGATCAGTCCTGGGTGTTCATTGGAAGGACTGATGTTGAAGCTGAAACTCCAATACTTTGGCCACCTGATGCGAAGAGCTGACTCATTGGAAAAGACCCTGATGCTGGGAAAGATTGAGGGCAGGAGGAGAAGGGGATGACAGAGGATGAGATGGTTGGATGGCATCGCCGACTCGATGGACATGAGTTTGGGTGAACTCCGGGAATTGGTGATGGACAGGGAGGCCTGGCCTGCTGCGGTTCATGGGGTTGCAAATAGTCGGACACGACTGAGTGACTGAACTGAATGTCTGAGTTTGTTTAAAAAATGATTGACTTGCGAATTATTACAGGATGTGTGACCTCTTTGAAGGTCAGAGTTAAAATGTTTCTCATGTTAATTATTATTATTTTTTAAAAGACTTAGGCCACTGAAAAAGTTAGTCACGGCTAATTAAGAAAGGAAGTTTCAAAAGTTCTGAGTGGAGACGTCTGCTCCGGAGGTATAGCAATGATATTACTTAACTCTGAAATAGTCCTTTGTAGATGAGTATCTAGGGAAGAAGTTGTAGTTTAAAGGAAAGAATGTAAGCTTTGCGTTCAAGTCAGCAGAGGTTTGAATTCCACTCTGCCACTTACCTGCAGCATGGTTTTCAGCAATTTGTGTTTTTTTTTTAAGAATCCACATTTCATCATCCATGAAATGAGGATAACACTTTAATATTGTAGGATCAGCTCCACAGTATTGAATGAGATAATATATGTGACATACCCACTGATTTCCTCACATATTAGAGATAATTACTCAACAGTTAGGAATAATTAGCATATCTTTATTGGCCCTAAAGATATATGCAAACCAGTCTAGTATAAAATTTATGTAGGGCTACTACTCTTCCCCTAATACATATGTGTTAATTTAGCCAATGTGTATTTATTCATTAATTCAAACATTTATTCCTGCCCTTGTTCGGTGGCAGGATCAGCCATAGAGAAATAAAGGTGTGCTGGCGTTTGGTCCGTTTCACCCATGTTCTGTGAAGGAGCCAAAGAGCCAAAGGTGACCCCTGCGTGCTGGACTCCAGGTTGTTTGGTTCCTCACAGCAGGCTGAGACCCATGAGCCCCAAAGCCAGCAAGCACCAAACTTTAAAAACTTAACATTCTAATGCTTAACGCAAAGCCCAAGAAAGGACGTGTTTAACCATTTAGGACTTGTCTCCTTTGCATGCCCCTTGAAACTGCACAGCTCCTCTGTTAGCCACAAGTAAGATAAGTTCAGGGCAATAAAGACCCCCCATCACTGCTGCCCCTGGGGGCTCTTTGACCCAGAGACTGCCTGCTGTGCTGCTGAGTGATGCCTTCTAGACTGGCAAGCCCCCTGTTGGATTCTCCTTCCTCCCAGGAATTTTCTTGCTTTCCCGTCTGCCTGGATGGTGACTTGCTGTGGCCTCTGGAAAGTGTCTTGCAAAGCAGAGTATTGCCCCAGTAAGGCTTGTGTGTGCTAGCACAGGCTGCAGGCACTGGCAGGAGGACTCTACCACTTGCCATCCAGGACTCCCATTCTACAACTTAACAATGTTTAAAAATAGCTCAAAGACAATAAAAGGTGCAAGCAACTCAGAAAGGTGCACTTTACCGGATATCCAGTAATCCTCCCCTCATCCCAATTTCAAAGTCTTTGACAAGTTTTCATGTCACTGTCCCCATTTAAAAAAAATAATGTTTTATTTTTGTTTACACTAGAAATAGAATAAGATAAAGTCAATTCAGTATTATTGGACTTGAGAAGCTTTAGTGTTGTTATGGTCTTTTCTTCCCCTTTCAATGCCACTTAATACATTGATTTTAGGATCCCACAGAATTTGGGAAACATTTTGGCAAACTTCTCTTACTAGTTATGAACTTAATTGACACAGACATATTTTTGAGGGCCACGATTCAGCATTTCCTGCTTTACAAAGGCTAAACACAGAGGCCTAAATTTAAAATATTTTCCTTTAATTGGTATCACTGTGAAGAGTTTAGACCAGTGAGTAGGAAGCAATAATATTTATTAATATAAGTTTCAGATTTACAATATTTTCTGTTAGTTTTGCAGATACACCTTACATTCATTCAACAGATATTAACTGGCTGCTATATACTAAGCACTGTTCACCAACAAACTTCTCTTTCTGGCAATGATTCTTTGTTTTGTTTTTATTTTGCTTGCTTATTTATTTATTTTATTGATATATAATTGACACACAACACTTTATTAGTTTCAGGTATATAATATGATAATATTTCAGGCATACAGCATTATAATATTTTCTACACACGGAAATAGGCAGTAATTAAGTGATTAAGTCATAGTATGCCCCCTTTTAACTTTGTGTGTGTTTGTGTGTGCATGCATTCATTTAAAATTTCTGACCAGGAAAAAAGTGGTGAGAAACATATTGGACACTAGGGAACTAAAGCTTCAATTACAAGGAAAATCATTTGAACTGTAAAGAATCTGAGTATATAACTGAGTGGGAGGTAATCTGATATGTGTAGCTGGGAACTGGGCAGGAGGTAGAAGGCCTGTGTTTATGACTGCATAGTTTAAAACAGAGTTTACCTTTAAAAATGTATTCATTCACTAAAAATTTTACACTGCCAAATTTCTTATTTACAAAAAGATTTCTTTAAGATCACTTTTTTCTGTTGAAATGCCTTCATTGTGGTCTTCAGGTGGTGAAACATTAAACAGTAATTGTAAATAACAGGTGACTTTGACAAAACTCACAGAATGTTGATTAAGATGAACGTGAATCCAGTAACACAAGAGTCCACTGAATATAAAGATAAGCCCGTAGACATGCTCCATTTTAGGGGTTTTAATCAATGGCGTCAAAATCAGAAACAAAGATATAGCTATGGATCCAAATATAAATGGCAAAGGCACCTGGAAGTTAAAAAAAAAAAAAGATTAAGATTAGTGATGACATTGTCTAAAAGTTTCTAAGATTAGTGCTTTTTTTTAATTTTCAAGCATAGAAAAAATACATTTAAGCATCATCATCATAGATAAAAAGTATCAGTGTCATCCTAGTATTAGTCACTGAAGCACTTCTACTTTTGGGAATATGGAAACCCAGTCATGTCACAACTGTAATATTTGTTTATAATACTTATTTAATGGGGTATGTGCCAGTCTTTCTTAGCGGAGCATCAAGTAATAGAAATAGCAGGAACACTGGAATCAGAAAAGTCTGGTTAGAAATGTAACCTCTGGTATTTTAATTGCTCATTCTTTTGAGAAGTAGTCACTGAAATTCTAAACTGGCATGTGTTGTGCTATGGATTATTGTTATTGTTGTTTAGTTGCTAAGTTGTGTTTGACTTTTTATAACTTCATGGGGCTATAGCCTGCCAGGCGCCTCTGTCCTTTATGGCATATCTGACGCAAGAATACTGGAGTCGATTGCCATTTCCTTCTCCAGAGATATTTAAAACAGATAAAAAATATTCTTTTCCATGGAGTTCAGTGCCAGAATCTAGCAGTGTAACTGGTCTACCTACTTAATCTGATCTTCAGGCCCATTTGCAGAGAACAGCCAGCAGGTGGCTCCCCAAGTCTCTTTGGTGGTCTCCCCAAGGAGACCCCAAACACTGCATAGTGAAATCCTCAGGGCCCCATGCTCCCCCAACCCCTGAAAGAAGGACATGGTGGGTCAGCTGGTGCTAAGGGATAAATACGTTCAGGGGTTTTCAATCAAATATTTGTGAAATATGTGTGTTTTGTGTGGAGAAGGAAATGGCAACTCACTCCAGTAGTCTTGCCTCAAACATCCCATGGACAGAGGAGGCTGGTGGGATACAGTCCATGAGGTTGTAGAATCAGACACGACTGAGTGACTAAACACACACCATTTAAAGTCTGAGTTTCAAAAAAAAAAGGTTGCTCTTAGACCCATTTGCAAAATGAGTTTTTTCTGGTCTTCTAAAGTCTTTGTCAGAACTGCATACAGTGTACTTCAGTAGGATGTGCTCAACAAAATAGCATTTCTTAATTAACCTTATAAAATAATTTATATACACTTCTTACTCTTCTATGGGACTAAGAAGATTCTTAATTGAAAAGATTCATCTTTATTTTTCTGAACTGCCTAGTAAAGTAACTGAAACACAGCAGGTAGTCACTGCATATTTGTTGAATAAATGGATGACTGAAATCCAAGATATTGTTCACTCTTTTCCACATGAAGCATGGCCAAGAGGGATCCATTTTGGGGCAGAAGAAAGTCAAGATTGTCTAAACTAGTGTTTCTTAAAATAGGATCAGTCGACCTCTCTGCATAAGAATCCCCAAGGTAATTGATAAATACACAGATTCTTAAGGCCTGACTAAGATCTAGTAAATTAGAACCCCTGGGGTGAGTCTGGGAATTCGGATTTCAGTAAACATACTCAAGTGGTTTTACGGTCAGTGGCATGACTTAAGGGACTATCATTTTATTTTCCACACAATCTCTACAACCAGGAAGTATCTTAACTATATTGACCAATGGATTATAATTAGAACACAAGTAAAGAGTAAGACAGAGACTACTTGGGGACCTCCTTGGCAGTCCAGTGGTTAAGAATCCACTTTCCAATGCAGGGCATGTGGGTTTGGTTACTGGTCAGGGAATTAAGATCCCACATGCCAGGGGATGTAAGCCCGCATGTGGCAACTGGAGAAAGCCCATGCACGGCAATGAAGACCCAGCACAGTCAAGAAACAAAACAAAACAAAATATTACAAAGACTGTTTGGTGCCTTTTAGGATTTGCATTATAGCAAGGTATGGCTTATTTTATACCAAGGCAAAATAACTGAAAATAAGAAAGAGAAATGAGGGAAATAAATATGGGTAAAGAAGGAATTTGGCTCACGAAATGCATGCCATGTAGCCCCATAGAGATTCTGGAAGCAGGCCACCAAAAGGCATAGGCTAAACTGTTGTTTAGAAGAGGCCCAAGTGTTTCTGATGCTAAAATCAGAGAAAATTTCCTCAGTGGATCTTTTATAGAATAAAGATTTCATCACTATCTTTTCAGTAAATATAACAAAATTTTGGTTTCTGCAATTACAATGTGTGGTTTAAACCCCATCCCTGATCCTTTCCACTAGGGTAATTTTACCTGGTCTCTGAGTTCCATGATTTTCCTGAAGTTAAGTGGAGGAAAACTAAGAAAATCTATGCCAGTTGTTTGACCTGAATAGGTCATGTTCATGCCTCCTTCTAATACACTTCCTACACTATTGTCAGAATGGTCTTTTTTTTTTTTCAAATGAGAGTTTGATTTTGTTTCTCTTGCATATGGTTGCTTGCATGCATGCTCAGTCGCTCAGTCATGTCCAGCTCTTTGTGACCAGCCAGGCTTCTCTGTCCGTGGAATTCTCCAGCCAAGAATACTGGAGTGAGTAGCCATTCCTACTCTAGGGGAGCTCCCTGACCCAGGGGTCTAACCCGCGTCTGCTGCATTGGCGGGCGGGCTCTTTACCACTGTGCCAACTGGGAAGCACGTGGTTGCTTGGGCAGTTCACTACTCATCCAGGCATACCCCTCTGAGGGGGCAACAGGGAGCTGATTCTAGCTCACGCTCTGCTCACCAGGCTCTGTGTCTGGACACGCAGCTGTGTCTGCCTAGAAGCAGGGGTGCTTTATTACTTTTTGCACAAAGACACTTTAGGAACCTACAGTAGCCCTGCCGACATTACCTAGAGGATGGTGGTTCCATTTTGTTAGTTAAGTTCAGGTCCTAAATTTTTAGAATCAACTAAACTGAGGCTTAGATTATCATCTTCTTGGATAAAATGAGGACCTTTCAAGGACATACTCAAGAAGAGAATGCCACGTCATGGGTCGACAAGGGCTGACATTGGGTCATGGACTGAGGGGATGCTTTTGAACAGGGCCAGGATTCTTCCCCCAAAAGTGTTATTGCCTAACTCCAGAAAGATGATGAAAAGGATAACATTTATCTTCCTCATAGAGAATCAGTTTTGACATTATACTTTAAAAAAATCAAACCAATTGCACCCCATACGGCCAATTACACATTCAGTTCAGCTCAGTCCCTCAGTCGTGTCTGACTCTTTGTGACCCCATGAACCGCAGCACGCCAGGCCTCCCTGTCCATCACCAACTCCCGGAGTTTACTCAAACTCATGTCCATTGAGTTGGTGATGCCATCCAACCATCTTATCCTTTCTCGTCCCCTTCTCCTCCCGTCTTCAATTTTTCCCAGCATCAGGGTCTTTTCCAATGAGTCAGTTAATTATACATTAGTAAGCTGGGAAATGGAGGTTTGGTTCAGATGTTTCAAAGTTTGACTCATGATTGGTTAGAAGCATCCCATATAGAATAAAAAAAGGCTTCTCTGCTCCCTCAGATGGTAAAGAATCCACATGCACTGCTGGAGACCTGGGTTCAATTCCTTGGGTTACGAAGATCCCCTGGAGAAGGAAATGGCAACCCACTCCAGTATTCTTGCCTGGGAAATCCCACGGACAGAAGAGCCTGGCAGACTGCAGTCCATGTGGTTGCAAAGAGTCGGACAGGACTGAGTGACTAACACTTAACATAGAATAAAAATTATATTCTTAAAAAGAGAATAGAAGTTTAATATTACGTTTTTAGACTTGATTTACCTTGTAAGGTCTAGGTAGATTGGGTTCCTGGTACCTTAGTTTAAGTAAACCTATCATATGTAGCCCTCTTAAAAACCATAATGCTAATCCTGAATATCTTATTAAATTGATTAAATCTGAGGTTATAATAACAATGGAAGTTAAGATGATTAACTGGCTAACAGCCATGGTTGGACAGGAGTGCTTATTGAGCATTGAGAAGATGAAAGGCAGTTGTCCTTCTTGGCTTGCCCTGTAGATCATCCTTGATGCTGACAGCACTGTACAGCACATGGTGCTAAACACTGAAGTTGAAATTCCAAAAGAAATGACCCATTGCATAGAAGGGATTATTTTGTCCGTCCAGGTGAGAGCAACAGCATCTACAAAAATTTTAGAAAAATTTCAAAATAGTCAATTTTGACTTTGATTGAAATTATAGCAACAATTCTTCACTTCCTCCTGCATCCATGCCCTTTGTAATAAATCTTGTAGCTTATTCTAAGAAAGGGAGTCTCTTTACTTATTCTTGAATACAGTTTGACCCTGTGGTCTGTTTTGGCCAGTAGAATGCACATTGGAAGGGGTAGTTTGCCCCTGCATTTCAAACTTTCTAAGACTAGCTTGTGCATAAGATTTGGGAGGCACTTTTCAGGACTTTTCAGGGCTCAAAATGTGTTGAAGTGAAAGTAAAGTGAGTGTTAGTCGCTCAGTTGTGTCTGACTCTGTGACCCAATGGATGGTAGCTGGCCAGGCTCCTCTGTCCATGAGATTCTCTAGGCAAGAATACTGGAGTGGGTAGCCATTCCCTTCTCCAGGGGATCTTCCCAACCCAGGGATTGAATCCAGGTCTCCTACACTGCAGGCAGCTTCTTTACCATTTGAGACACCAGGGAAGCCCAAGTGTATTGAACTTAGAAACAGTCTTATCAGTGGGACATCAGGCAGGAGATAGGCATCTCAATCAGGCTGAAGGGGGTGAGATGACATTGTGGGGGAGGCAGAGAGTATCTGTTCTGGAAACAGTAAGCTGTTTAGAAAGGCTGTTGTGTGGCGAGGGTGTATGTCTGCACAGAGACAGGAGGTGAGGATGGAAAGTTAGGCTTAAGTTAGATCCTGGAGAACCTGCCACGGTCAGCTGAGGAGCTGACACTTGGTCTGAAGGAAGGTGATGATGGAGTGAGAGTGTGCTTAGGAGGAGATGTAAGAAAACAGATGGCGGAACACTTGGGCAGGGAGGTGACAGGATTATATTTGTGTTTTATAGAGCCCCACTCTTTGCGACCCCATGGACTGTAGCCCTCCAGGCTCCACTCTCCATGGGATTCTCCAGGCAAGAGTACCGGAGTGGGTAGCCATTCCCTTCTCTGGGGGATCTTCCCAACCCAGGATTGAACCCAGGTCTGCACTGCAAGCAGATTCTTCACTGTCTGAGCCACGAGGGAAGCCCCTCATAGAATTATTTCTTGAGATTGAGTGGAGGCTGGATAGAAGAAGAAAATTAGAGGTGAGGGTGGAAATTTGGAGGTTGTTGCTGTGAATGAAGTGAGGAAAATAGGGGCCTGGGAAGGAAGAGGAAAGAACACCCGAAGGGATATGAGTGAGGTGGGTCTTCACAGAACTGGCAGCCTGGCTTGGAAGTGGGGTGAAAGGCAAATTATAGCTCTCCCCTTCAGTTTAATAGTAAAAAAATTCTTCTTCAGCCTGTTACTGTATTTCTGTGAGACCAAATTGTGGCAAGGAGCACGTTTTTGTTTACTTTTAAAAATTTGTATTTCTCTTTTTCTTTTAGAATCAACGCACCATTTTTAGACTAGTCTCAAAGAAGATGCAGAAATACATCTTTTGGTGTTTTTGAGCCATGTAGAGCTTTTTGTTTGTTTGTTTGTTTGTTTTTTTAAAAATGAATTTCAAAGCTTCTGGTTTCGGAGAAGGCTTTGAGCGCAGATGACAGCAGACTGAGCCTTTGTGACCTCTGCCTCGAGGGCACACCCAGGGCAGGGGTTCAGGTCACCGGAGTGCCGTCGTCAGCCCTCCACGACCACACACACCACACGTGGTCATGAGCCCCTATGCCTGTCTGTATGTACAGCATTTTTGTAGTCTACGTTTTTTGTGGATGTGTTATTTGGCCTTTATCCAGAATACTTGAAGAGCTAGTCACTCTCAATGAGTGAATTTTCTAGATAACCAAACTTCTTTCAGGAGTAACTATTTTTTAAAAATTAAAAGTTGGGGGAATTTTTCCAATATATTTCAAACACTACTCTGCCTTTTTAAAGTAAAATGAACATAATTTAACATTTTTTGGGGAAAAAGACCCAATGTTGTCATTAAAAATCATCAGTTAATTCTGTGGAAATATAATTATCTAGTATTAGAAAAATGATTTTTTTCCGATCATAAGTATAAGATGCTAATTGTGGAAAATATGAACAGTATAAAAAAAGAAATAAAAATTTCTTATAATCTTACCATTCAGATGGCACCATTTACTATTAACTTTTTATTATATTTCCATTTAGTCATGTCTATATGTGTATGTTATAAAATAATATGTATTAATAAAATTTATCACCTGATGTATATTAATATGTATTCATACGATTGCTTGCTTTGCTTTGATTTCATTTGCTTATACTGACATACTTTAGTATGGTGATTGAGAACATAGGTTTTGGAGTTAACATGGATTTGAGTCTGTCTGTTTCAATTACGAGCTGGGCAGCTTTGAGCACCATACTTGGTAGAACTGGGAAGAATGTATTTTTTGAAGGTCCAATCTTATAAACTGCTGTCCAGATTTACAACCCATTGCTAGCAATAACCTGGACAAGAAGCAATCTTTTATCATGAGAAGAGTATGACTGAAACCTACTTTTGAATCTTATTAAGTTTGCTTATTGCTTAACTCCCAGGCACTGCAGTTTCCTCATCTGAAAAAAGAAGACGATACTGCTTCTTCCAAATGACTGTTCTGAGGGTAGTTATCTGGGTGCACCCTACAGAGTGCAGCGTCTCCGAACAGAGTGTTGCTTCTTTGCCCTCTCGCCTTGCCGGCTTCTGTTTCTCTTTCCCCTCTCTCCTCTGTGTCCCACTCCTCTTCTTCCACCTCCTTCTCCTCTTTCTCTTTCCAGTTCTTACTGTTTCACAGTTTTCTAGCCTTTGATTTTGGTCTTTTAGCATGTACTCATCTTTTATAGATTTTTAGATGATTATTTTTCCTTTCCTCATAAAAACCAAAGCAGGAACCCATTGCATTTGTACTCTTACGGGACTACTGAACAGATCAGTAGTATATGGGAGTCCTTGTTTATTCAGAATAGACAGTAGTGACTATTTCTTCTTTGTCTAGATACGTTCATACCTGCAGAGACGATTTCCTTGGGAGTCAAAACTGCCAGGTAGGATACGTTAGCCAGTAAGTAAACCACAGCCACCATGGGAATGCCAGTGATCAGAGATTTGGGGATGTTCTTACCAGGATTTTTTATCTCTCCTAAGAAACACAAATAAACTCATCAGAAAAGGACATATTGTGAGACTTTTGAAGACTTTGTGATAAAATGTATGAAAAAGTATTACTCATATATCTGTTGTTTCCTCATCTGCTTGACTGTTTGTACGTTGGTCCTGTGCAAGTTTTGCCTGAAAGCTTGGATTTCTCACCATCTTATACTGAAAATCCAATTACCCCAGTCATTTCACGATTATGGGTTTACAGTGATGGAAAAGACTATATAGTACAAGGTACTGTGTACAAAATGATGAGCTATTAGGATATGCTGTACAGCACACGGAATGTAGCCAATATTTTATAACTATAAATAGAGTATAACCTTTAAAACCCGTGAATCATTCTGTTGTACACCTGAAACTTCTACAATATTGTAAATCAACTATGCCTCAATAAAAGAGAGAAAGAAATGAAACAGAGGTGAGAGCAGAGCAGGGGAGAAAGTTTGCATTAAATGAGACGTGAGAAATGACATTTGGGGGAAGACCAAAGAGAAGGGAGGAAGGGAGATACTTGAAGATCTCAGTAGGGAGCCTTCTATGCAAAGGGAACAGTAGGTGCAGAAGGAAAACAACTCCCTCCCCCACCTCACCCCAGCAGCTTTTTGTGAGCACTTTTATGTCTCTGCCTGTCACAGAGGCTTCCACAGTGTGGTACTGAATACCCGCCATGGCGCTAAGGACATACTGGGCTGTGTCTGCATTTCAAACACAGAGGAAACTGCAGGGTCTCAGAGACGTTAGGAGTCTCACCCAAGGTCACACAGCAGCTAAGTGGTGAGGGAAGGATTTGAAATCATTTAGTTTGACACCAGACAGTAACCACAGCGCCCTTCAGCCTGGGTGTAGCTAGATCTCTTGGAACTTGGGGTGATGGGTTTCTTGGACAGAAGGTGCAGAGTCCATTTTGACACTTAATCCCAACTTCCTGGATAGAAGTCCTCAGTTGGGAAAATCTTTGAGCTTTGATACATAATAATGTTTTCAAACCAATAGCAGGGATGAGCTCAAATCACCTAAGGATGTCAGTTTTTGTCAATTGCAGGGGCCTTATCTCAGGGGAGGAGACACCACATCAACAGTGAATTCTGGAAATTGGCATATTATCTCAAAATTCCTAGACTTCATACTGTTTTTCTTAAAAAGGCAGTTGAGGAAAGTAGTTAAGAACGTAGGCTCTGGAGCTAGAGGGCTCGGGGCTTGAACCTGGCCCTAGCCCTCACTAGTCGTTGGATCTTGGGAAACAGGCTTTGCGGTTGGCAACAAAGATTGCCGGTTCAGAGATCTGTGCAAATAAAAAATGTACAGTTGTTAAAGACTGTTTAGTATGTAGCCTGTCTCTTCATCCCACCTGAGATATGTTCCCCCCTTTTTCAGAAGTAGTGGTTCTCTCGTCATCTCTTTCCTTCAAGCAAACGGACCTCTGAGGAATTTCCTTTCTCTCCCTTACTCTCCCAAGCAAGCTTTTCTTTACCTAGGCTTAAGTGTGAATGGAATTCATCTTATGGAATATGAATGAAATAATAAGAGGAAAACAATTCAGAGCCCATTAGGTAATCAAGAGATTGCTTGAATCGACTCAAGTGGTGAAGGAAATTTGTTGTAAGCCATGTAGAAGAGTCTGTCCACCCAAATTCAGATTGGGAAGAAATCAGGAAACGGTGATATGAAGTCAGTGTTAGGTGACTTGTGAGTTCTCGGGGTCCCCTACTACCATGGCAGTGGGGTGATGGAACCAGTCTGTGCACATGCGACCTGAGGTGCTCGGATCCCAGTTCTGTCTGGAGTCTGGGCAGTGTAAGTGACCGTGTGCACTGGCATCTCCCCCCGGCAGCTTCAGTCACCAGAGAGTGACCCTGAGCCCCGGTGTGAGCAATGACTCTGTAACAAGGCAGGCAGATGCTCCCCTCCTCCAGCTCTGGGGAACAACGGCTGCTGGCTCCCCAGAGCTGACCCCTTCTCCTGAGATTTGCCCTTGGCCTTGGGTGGCTCGGCAGGGATGCGGACGCTGGCTTGCTTAGAAAAACCTACAAGTTTACTTTCTCCCCTCAGAGGCAGCCCCCAGTCGCTGATTAACTGATAAAAGGAACAAAAGTCCATCCTTAAGGCCACTGCTTGGGAACGTTTTGTATTTTTCCTACGCTAGCAGTACTTTCTAATCAAAATATACTGAGAGCCATTTACGTACTTTAAAATTTCTAGTGGCTACATAAGAGAAAACCAGGTGAAATGGAATTAATAATATATATTTATCCCAAAATATTCAAAATGTCATCATTGCAGTATGTAACATTTGTAAAAAATTAATGAGCTCTGGACAATGGACGATGTTTTGTTCATTCAAGATTTTGATTTCTGGTGTGTATTTTACATCTGTGGAGCACGTCAGTTTGACTGACTACATTTCAGACGCTCACTGTCTCCATAAGGCTGGTGGCTACCAGGCTGCGCAGTGTGGCTCTGTAGGATCTGGCTGAGGCCAGGCTTCAGCTGAAACCACGTCTGCTCAGCAACTCTCCCTTCCCTGTCCTGCTTCCTTCATGCCTCACGGCTGTCTCTGGGAAACAGGTCCTCAACAAAGTGCTGCCACAAGGATCCCCATCTCAGGCTTTGCTTCGCATTAACCCAATATAAGATGGGAATGTTTCAAATTAAATACAATAATAATCAGCCCCTGACACCATTTATTTTCTGCTAAATTATACGAATTGTGCCAGTGTCTAATTTTTATGAGAATCTGGCATGTCAGATCATCTGAAAGAACAGCCTTGTTACTTAGATTTGAAACGTAAATGAATTTTCAGATGTGTGATTTAATGTTGCAAGTATAGGAGACATTAAGTTTATAAACCATATTTAAATGTTTAAGGAAATGAAATTCATCTTATATGAGGCAATATTTTAGCATTACGGAATATGATATTAGAAAGATTTTTCAAGTCAGACATTTAAAATGCTTAAAAATTAAATACATTTTAACACACAACTGAAAGATTTTAAAAGAATGAGGTTATATTCTTTAGTGAAATTTAATATGTTCAATATATTAGTCAACCACTTAATAAAGAACAAGAAAAAGTGAATTTTATGTAAAATATTTAGTTTTATATATGTATATCATTATTTATAAGTTAATGGTTTGTGAAAACTTATGATTTTGAATTTATACTGTAAGAAAATTGACTAATAATTTTAACTCCAACTTTGGGAAGTTCTAAAACTCACATTAACACCTAACATGGAATTTTTTTTTCTTTAAGAAGGAAAGAGTCAAAGATAAGAAAAATTTAACCTGTGCCAACGTAACAGGTCTTTCTTCTTCATCCTGCCGTTTCCCCACCATAGTTCAGATAAACAGCATCCTTTATAGAGTCCTTTGCGAATACCGTCTCTTGGTTCAGCCTGGCTGTTTTTCATATGGAAAATTCCTTGTCCTCCCAAACAGATCCCAACTTTGCTCAGATCCTTAGGACCTGGGAGTATTATCAAAGTTTAAGTATGTCCAGGGAAGTAGTAGACTCTTTAGGCTGTGTTTCCTGCCTTATTCCTGTCTTCAGCGTGAGCTGAGACCAGGACCTCTGGTTTCCAATCATAGGAGAGGGGGTCTGCCTGCTTAGACTTCCTGCTTGGTGTCCCATAAAGCAAAGGAAGATTAGGCCTCATGAGCCTTTTTTTTCTTCCATATGTGTACAACATCAGTTTCTGGAGGACTAGCATGGATTCTTGAGGGTGAATGAAGTCTGTCATTGACTTCCATCTTGCAGCAACTTAAGCAAGAGAATGGGTGCTTCAGGCTCACCAGTCCTCAAGAAGTCCCCCTTTCCCCCTGAAACTGACATACAGCACCCCACCCCTCACATCCACAGTTTCATGATCCGTGGTTTCATTTACATGCACTTAGCCATGATCTGAAAATATTAAATGGAACATTCCAGAAATAAACAATTCAGAAATTTTAAATCTCATGCCATTCTGAGTATAATGGTGAAATCGCATGTCATCCTGCTTGTCCTTCCCAGGATGAGAATCACCCCTTTTTCTAGGGTCCACGCTGTGTATGTGTTGACCTGATCCCTTTAGTATAGGAAAAAGCATAGTATATGTAGGATTCAGTATTATCCATGGTTTCAGGCAGCTACTGGGGATCTTAGAACAAATCCGCCATGCATAAGGGGAAATTACTGTATATTGCAACATGTTCAATGTCAGGAGGAGGGTTTCTAAGTATGTATGTGAATTCTGTCTCTGAAGAGTTCCTCTAATAGGCAGCCAATCAGGGTGTTGCTCTGGCCAAAAGTGAATTTGTTTGGGGCAACCTTGTGTGCAGCACTGGGGAACTAGACTTTTCAAGTCCACTTTCAGGGCTTTGGAAGAGGATTGGATGCAAATCTAAGCTCGTGGGGTCATTATTACTGCAGCTTTCTCTAAGGGTCAACTGAAACTGCAGCTATCTATTTCTCCTCCTAAATTCCGTTCACTAACAATGGGAATGCTGGACAGATAATGAAATCTGAGGCTCTCTTAAATTTCTCCCAATATTAATGTGTTTTATGTGATCCTGATTTTCTAAACAGCATACCATGGTTCCCTGCAAAAGGATCATTCCTTGCAAAAGTCACACAAGTCTTGTTACAGAAGCAGAGACCTTTTGTCCTTGCGTGGATAGAACTCAAGTCCAACAATTCTCTACATCACTAGAGACTTCTTTGAATATTGTCAGACCTGCTACTGAGATGGCTGCACTGATGGCTTTGAGACTTAATGAAAGTGAAAGTGAAAGTCACTCAGTTGTGTCCAACTCTGCAACCCCATGGACTATAGACTCCATGGAATTCTCCAGGCCAGAATACTGGAGTGGGTAGCCTTTTCCTCCTCCAGGGGATCTTCTCATCCCAGGGATCGAACCCAGGTCTCCTGCACTGCAGGCAGATTCTTTACCAGCTGAGCCACTGCTGCTGCTGCTGAGTCACTTCAGTCGTGTCCAACTCTGCGCCATCCCATGGACAGCAGCCCACCAGACTCCTCTGCCCACGGGATTCTTTATGCAAGAGTACTGGAGTGTGTTGCCATTTCCTTCTCCAAGCTGAGCCACAGGGAGACCTAATAAAATTCCTTATTTCAGAATTAAATATAAAAGGATGTCTAGTGATGCTTGGGATTCAGTGTTATTCCTTCAGGAGGCCCTGGGACAAGAATCTAGATGCAAGCTGTCTATTCTGTTTATACTTAGTCAGGAATACGACAGCTCAGAAACTCTGAGAACCAAACCCGAGGGAGTTAGTTCTTTATAGCCAGGATCACCCTATGTTAACACAGAAGAAGCCAGATCTCTAAATTTGGCAAGTTAATGAAGTGCTGGTTCTGATAGCCAGCCCCGTTCAATTAGCCCCACGCTCTGACCCTATTACTGCACTCTCGGCATTCAACCTTCGGCTCTGAGAGTCAGGCCTGACTGAGTGACTGAGCGCACACTACTACTCTGCAGATCTGGAAAACTTCACTGGACCTTTCAAACACAGCCATTGTCACCTGAAGTTGCTCACGTTTCTCTGACCAGCTCCAGTTATGAGATTCTTGTCCTTAATTCAAGGTTTCACTAGTTTGATGACAAATCAGACAGGGGAGCAGGAGGAGAATGAGATGAGTATTCCAAACAGAACTGAGTCTCAAGCTGCACTGTGCTGTGTCTTTAGGTAATGATCACTATCAGGAACACCTCTGCTTGCTCCCGTGCGATGCTTTTCTTTAGAAGGGGTGCTCCAACATCTGGGTATTTAATTTTGCAGAACCGACCACCCCTCCCCACTGACCAGGTGACCTCTGGAGAATGCAGTTGCACAAGCAGTGACCTCTGAAACTCTGCCTCCATGTATATCCAGGATTTCCACTTCGCACTCAGGTACCTTTTAATGGCCAAGCTAGCAGCAAGGTGATTATGTCATAATTTGTGCTAGATAAATTCAGGTCTCATCATTATTTGAAAAGCCTTGATATTTAAAAATCCATTAATTTTATAGTGAGAAATTTCAACATTACATCTGCCAATTAAGAAAATGTTAAAGTACTTAATCATATCAACTATTAAATTTTAGTAATCTATATGAGTGAGCAAAGCATCTCATTGACCAACATAAAAAACATAAAAAATAACATGAAAAATAACATAAAAGTTTCAGTAATTCAAAGATTTTGTTTGAAATTTTATACAACTTTGGTATTTAATATATCCTTAATATTTTATATTCCTAAATTTTATAACCAAAAAGTAATATAAAGAATTATTTTCTGTTTAGTTCTTTTGTTTACTCTAGAGAGCTGTGCAAGTATTACCAAAATCTTTTGGTGCCATGACATCAGAGGGAGCAGTGCCACCCTGCAGAAACAACAGCACATATAAACAGGGAAGCATTGATATTATGCCAGTCCTCGTAATTGTGAATAATGGGAAACATTTCAAGTATCCACTGTTGTGAAAGTGCAGCAAAGCCATTCTAAGGAATATTATGCAGCAGTTGAAAGAATGTGTAGGTGACTAAGAACTACTATGGAAAGTTCTCTAAGACATGCTGTGGAATCAAAATTAGGATGCAGCATTTCACCAGTGCAGTAGGGGATGTGTAAAATCTGATGGTTTCATTTAAAAAAAATTAACATTAACATATTTCTAATATAATTGATATTTAACTCAAAATGCCTTGAAAAATTGCTGGAATAAATTACAGTAGAATCTAAGAGTGATCTTTTCTCCAGCAAACTTTTCCCAAGTTTGTTTAAACGGGATGACCAGAAACGCACTAAATTCTAAGTATTTTACATAGATAATTATCTACCAAGGCTTAACGATGATTAAACTGTGCTACTTGCATGGAGTGCAGAGCAGAGTCAATTCACTTTCTCCCAAAGAAACAGATTGGATATTGTCTTTCTCCAGAGGGTTGCAGACAAAGCTTTATGCCTACAGCAGAAGTATTTCAGAAAGAGATTTACCTGCCATGCTGTTCAGGATTGACGTGCCAGAGTACGCAAACAATCCTTGTAGGAAGGCTTCTGCAATCTGTGAGACGTCAGGAAGCTCAGCGTCCAAAGCGTTCTCGAACCTGGCCACATTCTCCCTTTCCCCCATCCCTAACAGCACAATCCCAGTGAAGCAAATGAAGCAGAGGACAGTCATCTTCGCCAAAGTACTGACAGTTTGAAGCCAAGCCACCGTTTGCACCCCTTGAGCATTTAGGAGTCCCAAAGACCACAAAACAGCCAATGCTAGACACCTCTTTGGTAGCTCTGGAGCTGGGCACCCGGCGTAGAAAGGCTGAATTGTATAGGTAGATAATAACAAGCTTTCAGTAGCTAGCCTTAAGGGATGAGTAAATAGTTTGATCCAAAGATTGAGGAAAGCAACGGAGGATCCAAGAGATCTTTTGAGGAAATAATACTGTGCTCCACTTATAGGGAAGGTCGTCCCCAGCTCTGCGTGGCTGAGAGCGGAGATCAAAGTCAGCACCGCACAAGCTGCCCAGATACTCAGGGAGACAGCCACATTCAGTGAGGAATATTTTAATACCCCTTTTGGAGACACAAAGATTCCTGCCCCTATTGTGGCGCTTAAAATTAAAATGTTTCCTCGGAAGAATCCTATTGCCCTTAGGAGCTGCATGCTTTTGCCTTTCCCCTGTTTTCTTAATCCTGGAAGTGATTCTGAAATCTCGCGTGGATTGCTAACTCTTATACATTCCTCTCACGGTGCTTCTGCACCATGTTTTCGTGACTTACCCATGGCCCTTACATAAGCCTTTTATTACTGCGCTTAACTTGGTTTTAAAAATGATTAACTTGTGAAGAGTTCTAAAATCGTGTGGCCTCTCTGAAGGCCCAAGTTAAAATGTCCCACGTGTTAATTATTTAAAAATTCAGTTACGCCTGTTGAGGTTGCACGATACTCTGAATGTGATTACTGCCACTGAATTGCACACTTCAGAGTGGTCAAAATGGCACACGTTGTGTTCTCTGCATTTTGCCACAAGTTTTAAAGAGTCATAATTTTAAAAAAAACCATATAACTGTACACTCTAAATGGGTGAGTCATATGGTATATGAATTATATCTCTACCACAGGCATCCTTGAGGGAAGTTTTGCCCTGAATTGAACTTCTTGCAACTGGAGATAAGTGAGGTTTCTATCACTGGTTCCTGATGCAAGGATGTTCCTAAGCATGCAATAACTGGCTGTCTGGATTATCTATCGTGCAACTTGTAGTTTTGGAATTAGAGCTTCACATTAGAAAAGGAACTGAGGATGACCACTCCAAGTACATGGAACTAGCAAGTATTTAAGCTTAGGGAAAAGAATGTTGGCACTAGAGGTTTGAAGTATTTGGACTCTTGATATATTTTTGAATTAGATGTGGGGGTGTGAGAGATTGACAAGAATAAGATTCAGCAAACTATGTGGGCCTTGCAACTGGAAAAATGAAGATGACTTTACAGTTTTCTATTTGCATTTATGTAAATAGAATATAATTGCAAATGTAATTATAGATATTACAGTTACCTTCTATGTCTATAGAATGTATAGTTTTATATTTATATTTATGTAAATAGAATGGAATTACAAATGTAATTTCAAGTGTCATTACAAATATTACATTTACTTCTATATCTATAGAATGTATCTATTTGCCTTTTGATAAACTTCTTTTCACTATTAAATTCAGTGTGGCAGGAACAGTCTTTCTTCTGGCAGGAGCATAGTTTCTTCTTTAATATATGTTTGAGTTTATCTATGATAATCATCGGAGAAGGCAGTGGCACCCCACTCTAGTACTCTTGCCTGGAAAATCCCATGGACGGAGGAGCCTGGTAGGCTGCAGTCCATGAGGTCTCGAAGAGTCAGACACGACTGAGCGACTTCACTTCCACTTTTCACTTTCATGCACTGGAGAAGGAAATGGCAACCCACTCCAGTGTTCTTGCCTGGAGAATCCCAGGGACGGTGAGCCTGGTGGGTTGCCGTCTATGGGGTCGCACAGAGTTGGACACGACTGAAGCGACTTAGCAGCAGCAGCAGCAGCAGCAGCAGGAACTAGTTAAACTCTTCTTTGGTACCATCTCTATATAGTGTTCCAGCCTCAGTCAGGCTGAAATGTAGAGCTATAGTCATTAATGGAACACTTCTGAGGGGCTGCTGAGAACCCAAACTGAGACAGGCTATCAACGGAGATGCCCTCTACAGGGATGTGTACTGACAGCCCACTCACTTACTCACTCACTTGCCTGTGCATTCAGATATTTATTTTATAGGTTGTCTATTTTTATGCACACACTGCCTTAGGGAGAGACTATACAAATTTAAATAAATGAAATGTAATTTAAAAAAAATTAAATAGCTAAGGAATAATCCTTACCTTTGGGGAGCTCACTGTCTTTAGGGAAAAAGTAAGTAGACAATTAAAAAAGAGTGTGGACTCTGACATATTAATAATAAACTCAGAATCATTAATGCACAAAGAGGGACATCTACTACAGTCTTGGGAAATTGGGCCTCAGCATGCTTTATTGGAGAAGTAAGGTTTCTGTTACAAACAGCAAGAGCTAAAGTGTTAACGTTCTGGACACCAAGTATTTTGCGCTGGTTGTGTGTTACATGTGCGGCATGCGTACAAATACACATACGGAATAGTATATGTATTAGGAATATTCTAGTTGAAAGAGAAAGATGCTCTTAATGTCAATCATTTGCCAAATATGCATACTGTATTTATTCTTTTTTGGTCGCAGTTGCAGGTGGATTTTTCTGTACATTTCCTCCTGTTGAAATATATTCATCAGTGTCATCAGTAGGTGAAACATTTAGTAGTAACTGTAAAAAGCAGGTTATCTTGTTGAAATATGTAGACCCCAAATTAAAATGCACAAAAGGCAAATAAAACAGAAGTCCACTGAGGATAAAAAGAATAACGTAGATATGGTACATCTGAGGAGCCTTGATGATGGGCGTCAAAACCAAGAACAAAGACATGGCCATGGTTCCAAACACAAACGGCAAACGTGCCTGAGAACAAACATAGGCTTGTATTAGAGTGGCCTTGGAGTGGGATCGCAAAGGGTCGGACACGACTGAGCGACTGAGCTGAACTGGAAGTCACTACAAATAATAGCGTAAAATATTTTATATACAGACATTTGTTTAATATGGAGGAAGTTGGTTTCATTGATAAAAAAATATTTACCTACCAGGTCTTCCTTAGTTTTATATAAGAGAAAACAGTCTGCTGGGAATCTCCTCAGAGTGTGAAACAGCAGAAGTGAAAGCCTTTTCCTAATAATGTCAACACTTTGCTCTCCCTTTGATCTTTTTCATAAGTCCATGCCACTTGTCCATTCAGCTCTCTTTATCTCTTTTGGCTGTGTGGGTCTTCCTCGCTGCGTGCAAGGTTTTTCTGGTTCTGGCGAATAGGGTCTGCTCTCTCGTTGCAGTGTGTGGGCTTCTTATTGTGGAGACTTCTCTGCTTGCAGGGCACTGGCTCTAAGACACACAGGTTTCAGGCAGTTTGGCACACAGGCTCAGTGGCACAGCTCGTGGGCTCCAGCACACAGGCTTAGTGGCCTTGTGGCATATAGAATCTTCCTGGACCAGGTATCAAACCTGTGTCCTCTGCATTGGCAGACAGATTCTTAACTACTGGACCACCAGGGAAGTCCCACTCAGGTCTCTTGAATAACGACCCTCGGAAACATTCCATACTACTACCATAGAGCATTTTTTTCATCATAAATTTTTTCTTTTTCTTTTCAAGCAATATCAAAATTAATATTTTTGTACCTCAATTTAATATTATTCATAATGATGTAATACACAACCTATATATAACATAATACCCACTCGAGTGTTCTTGCCTGGAGAATCCCAGGGACGGGGGAGCCTGGTGGGCTGCCGTCTATGGGGTTGCACAGAGTCGGACATGACTGAAGCGACTTAGCAGCAGCAGCAGCATATAACCTAATATGACAGACATTATTTTTTGGGGCTCCAAAATCACTGCAGATGGTGACTTCAGCCACGAAATTAAAAGACGCTTGCTCCCTAGAAGGAAAGTTATGACCAACCTAGATCAGATCAGACCAGATCAGTCGCTCAGTCGTGTCCGACTCTTTGTGACCCCATGAATTGCAGCATGCCAGGCCTCCCTGTCCATCACCAACTCCCGGAGTTCACTCAGACTCACGTCCACCGAGTCAGTGATGCCATCCAGCCATCTCATCCTCTGTCGTCCCCTTCTCCTCCTGCCCCCAATCCCCCCCCAGCATCAGAGTCTTTTCCAATGAATCAACTCTTCGCATGAGGTGGCCAAAGTACTGGAGTTTCAGCTTTAGCAGCATTCCTTCCAAAGAAATCCCAGGGCTGATCTCCTTCAGCATGGACTGGTTGGATCTCCTTGCAGTCCAAGGGACTCTCAAGAGTCTTCTCCAACACCACAGTTCAAAAGCATCAATTCTTCAGCGCTCAGCCTTCTTCACAGTCCAACTCTCACATCCATACATGACCACAGGAAAAACCATAGCCTTGACTAGACAAACCTTTGTTGGCAAAGTAATGTCTCTGCTTTTGAATATGCTATCTAGGTTGATCATAACTTTCCTTCCAAGGAGTAAGCGTCTTTTAATTTCATGGCTGCAGTCACCATCTGTAGTGATTTTGGAGCCCAGAAAAATAAAGACAGCATATTAAAAAGTAGAGACATCACTTTGCCAACAAAGGTCCGTCTAGTCAAAGCAATGGTTTTTCCAGTAGTCATGTATGGATGTGAGAGTTGGACTATAAAGAAAACTGAGCACCGAAGAACTGATGCTTTTAAACTGTGGTGTTGGAGAAGACTCTTGAGAGTTCCTTGGACTGCAAGGAGATCCAACCAGTCCATCCTAAAGGAAATCATTCTGAATATTCATTGGAAGGACTGATGCTGAAGCTGAAACTCCAATACTTTGGTCACCTGATGAGAAGAACTGACTCACTGGAAAAGACCCTGATGCTGGGAAAGATCAGAAGGAGAAGGGGATGACAGAGGATAAGATGGTTGGAATGCATCACCAACTCAATGAGTTTGAGTAACTCATGACATGAGTTTGAGTAAACTCCGGGAGTTGGTGATGGACAGGGAGACCTGGCGGGCTGCAGTCCATGGGGTTGCAAAGAGCTGGACAAGACTGAGCTACTGAACTGAACTGAACCTATATATAATTCCTTTGGGGAACGTTTTATCGTAAAAGGACCACAGGGTTGGATTCATTTTCTCTGATCTTCACTTTTCCCTTAATATCGATCTTAGCAATGTATATTTTTCAGATTTTTTGTGTATCTTAATTTAGATAATTAAAGAATACACAAACATGGAAATTTATATATAATTAAAGAGTAGTAATTGCAAAAGTAAAATGCTTAGTTAAATGCTGTTGATCCTTGCCTATAACTGTATTTTGTGTAACTCCTCTCTCTCCTATTAGACCAAGAAGTTATTGATGCATTATTAATGGGCATTTTATCCGTCTATCTTTAAAGTGTTTAGACTAGTGTTTTTTACATAGTAGTTCCTTAGTAGTTGCTTCAGTAGTTATTGGATCATTAAGTGACTCAGATGCAAGATTATCATTATCTTTCCTTTTTTTCAATTTTGAAATGTGGATTTCTGGTCCTCATCCTAAGCATTAGAATCCACAGGGGTGATGTCTAGGAAACTGAGTTTATACAGAAACTCGAAAGGAATTCTTTTTTTCACAGTAGACTTTAAAAATCTTAGTTATTAAACTCTGTTGGTTTTCCTTTTTCACCTTCTAGTCGACCCTGCACCTTTGTGTACTGCTGAGGTATTTCTGTGGGTATTCTGGTGCATCCTTTTACCTTATACAAGGTCCGTAATAAAAGAGGCCCCTTGATTTATTTAGAATATTATGCACTGATAAAACAATGATCATTTGAAACATACCCCCCTTAAAAATGACTTATAGGCCTAACAATAAAAGGTGATATAGCAAGTTATGCATGCTGTAAGCCTTTTAACTGACTAAGTGACTAACCACTAACTTAGCTTCTAGCAGCCTACATGAAAAGGGAAGCATGATCTTACAGTCTAAGTACTGAAGCTAAGCAGGACCCTGTGGAACTCCTTGGTACAAAAGCCTTTCTGTGTCCCCCATTTCTTATTTGTAGGAAACAGGCTTCATTTGGTCTCCAATACCTTCCCTGAGTTCCAAAGCACAGTTCAAACAGTCAGTTCAAACACTGGAGTGGGTTGCCATTTCCTTCTCCAATGCATGGAAGTGAAAAGTGAAAGCGAAGTCGCTCAGTTGTGTCCTACTCTTCATGACCCCATGGACTGTAGCCTACAGGCTCCTCCAGCCATGGGATTTTCCAGGCAAGAGTACTGGAGTGGGGTGCCATTGCCTTCTCCAAGGGATATGCCTAGCAATATCTTTGAACTCTTCTGCAGAACTAAGAGTCGGACACGATTGAGCGACTTCAGTTTCACTTTTCACTCCCATGCATTGGAGAAGGAAATGGCAACCCACTCCAGTGTTCTTGCCTGGAGAATCCCAGGGACGGGGGAGCCTGGTGGGCTGCCATCTATGGGATCGCACAGAGTCGGACATGAGTGAAGCGACTTAGCAGCAGCAGCAGCAGCGGAACTAAAACCACCACCAGATGGAAGACTTTTAACTGCTTGATGAAGCATTCTTCATTCCAGAGAGAGAGTGCCTCAGAGAGAAAGTCATCACGAAACCCCCAGATGTCAGAGGATATTTGGACTGAAGGAAGGCAGGCCCTGCAGGCCCCCTGACCCTTATCAGCAACCCTGTCCCTCCACTATAAGATTCCTCACAGCTCTCTTGACTTCAGGTTGGGGCACAGTCTTGAGGGCATTAGCCCACTGTGGCCCCCGTTGCCTGGCAAAGCAATATAGCTGTTCTTTTCTACTTCATCCAAACTCTGTCTCCAAGATTCTGTTTGATACCAGTGTGTACAGGCTGATTTTTGGTATCAGGATCTGTAAAGAAAATTAAATACTCTGCCTAGAAACACAAGTATTTTTGATATAAATATTAGAACTAATTTTCTTTGGTGGGTCTAACACAGTAGCATAATGTAAAAATAAACCATTTAATCTCTTTGCAGTAAGTATAGGAATGAGTTGCTGGAGGTTGTTTGGTTAAACAGAATATTGGGTACATCCACAATATTGATGGATGGGTTATAGTAGACAATTAGAAGAAAAAAATTTTCCATAAGCTTATATGAAACATTTCAAATGCAGTTAAGGTAGACAGAGGTTTTGGTGGTTTGAGGAATTAACAGAGTACTTATACCTCAGTCAATCTTTCATAGATACTCTGTCTCTGAGGTGAGATTTTAAAAGATGAATGAGTTTGCAACTATACTACATCACAAATACCTAGAGTGTAGCTCTTCCGTATTGGCCATTAAAGCTGGAGACTTATACATTGATAGACATTTAAATTGATAAGCCTGAAAAGCCCTAGGCAAGCCTACAAGGTAATCTAAGGTAGTACCATTTAGAGGACACTCAAATAATCATTGGCCCTGGACGCTGGTCAGTCTCATACACCGAGACTGAGTACAGACTCATTATGCATCCCACATATGGTCCCTCTTGACTCAAGTTCACTAGTTGTAATATAATAGAATATCCTAAATATAAAATCTATTCTCAAATGTTCCTAAAATGGGGTCACAGTGGGTTAAAAAGATTTTTTACGTAGATATAAGAAAAAAGTATTAAAAGTACAAAATGCTCTTTAAAAAGATATAGGATTTTTTTTTTCTTGGTTTGACTTACCTTGTAAGGTCTGGATAGGTTGGGCTCCTGGAATCTCAGTTTAAGCAAGCCCATCATCATTAGCCCAAGTTGAATCCAGTCTGTGAATCCCACATAATTTATTAAAAGGATTAAGTCTGAGGGAATAATTAAGATGGAGGCAAAGATGAGCATCTGAATCACAGCTGCAACTGGACAAGAGTGAATATTCAAAGTTGAGAGGATCAAAGGTAGCTGACCCTCCTGGCTTGCCATACACCATAACCTTGATGTTGAAAATACAGTACAGTTGAGGGAGCTAACTATTGCGGAAGAAACACCAAGGGAAATGGCCCATTGCAAGGAAGGGATTACTCTATCCATCCAAGTGACTGCAACAGCATCTGTAAAAGAGTAGAGAAGCCATTAATTACGCAACTGATGTAATATGTATACTGCATGGTATTTTTAATTAGCTTAGAAAGTATTAAATTATAATTGTAGCAAAGACAAAGGACTGGTGTAAGTAGCAGGTTGAACTGACAAAGTTTTCTAAGAATCACAAATGAGTCTTGGATTTTGTCAAATGCATTTTACGACTCTCTTAATATAATCTGATTTTTGTCTGTTATATTAATATAGTAAAATATTAATTGCTTTTGGGATGCTGAACCAACCAATGATAAAGCTCACTTGTTCATCATGTATGCTCCTTTTTATGTGTTGCTGGACTCAGTTTACCAGTGTTTTTGAGAACTGTGTTACACTGTAGTTCACGGAACAATACATGTTGTATGCAACATGTGTATGTAATTTCTTTCTTTGTGTAAAGAATTTTTCTGGCTTTGGTACCATAGAAATACTGGCTTCATAAAATAAGTTTGGATGTGTCCCCTCTTCCAATTTCTGGAAGAGTTTGTTTAGGAGTGGTATTATTTCTTTCTTAAATGTTTGATGCAATTCATCAGTGAAGCTACTAGGGCCTGGGATTTGACTTGTGGGAAGATTTTAGATTTTTAACTCATTTTTTTTTAAATATAGATTTATTCAGATATTTTTATGTCTTCTGGAGGCAGTTCTGTTAACTCAAGAGTAATAAAAAGTACTCGGTGGCACACAGCACTCTCTTTTCCATGGGCTCTCCCCTTCTCCTCAGCCTCTGGTTGAGGAGAAAGATGACTAGGGGTTGACTGAGGTCTCCCTACCCCGAAGGCTATACCCATCCAAGTAGGCTGGGGAACTTCATGACGGTTCTTAGATATGGGTTCCCAAGTCATCAACAAGCCCGGGACTGTGGAATGAAAGGTCGATTCAGCTAAGGGGATCTGGGTTGAACTCACAGTGCAGAAGGGAAGCCCTCTACCCACAAAAGTTCCTTTGTGAACAAAGCCCTTTGGGTCCACTCAAAGTGTTATAGTTTCATGGCTTCCACTGTTGGCTATTTGTTGGTATTGATATTTTAGGTAGAGGTGTGTGTAGAGAGTATAATGGGACACGTGAGTTCCTTCGAAACCCCTTTCCTTTCTCCCTCCTTGTGCCGTTCAGAAAATAATGTTGAATCTCAGTGGGAGAAAGAGCACAGACCTGATGGAAAACTTTAAGGCAGTGATGGTGGTGGTAAAAGATGCAATATCTCAATCTAACTATGATGTGACCAGAGACAAAAGCCACTGGGAGCTGGAGGTTTACAGGGGATTGTTACTAAGTGACCATGTGTCCTCTAGCCCCAGCTGTGGTTGTTCCAGACACTGGGACTGTAATGGAGACACTGTATACATTGATGCCAGTTGATATCCTGTCTCAAACATTGCCAGCACCTCTTTTCTGTTCACTTGCCCCTGAAGACCAAGACTAATTCACATTCATGTGGCAAGGCCTTCAATAGGCTTTCACAGTACCCCACTAGGATTCCTAAACTCCCCTGCTCTTTGCCCCCAGCTGGACTTCAGGATTTTTCAAGAGTGTCTCTGCCATCCAAGATCCAAAATTTATACTATATTGTTCATGATCAGTTAGTTGACAAGTTAAAAGCCTCAGTCTAGAAACATCTGAATTTGTATTATTACACTTTACCAACAGGCTGATCAACCCCGATAAAATTTAGGGTACTGCTTGCCAAGTAAGTTTTCTTGGAAACATGTGGCTAAATTTGCAACACGTAGTCCCTCTGGTAGTAAAAAAAAAACTGTCTATGGACCCCTACTACTAAAAGAAGACTCAGCACCGTATGAATTCTTCGTGTGTTATAGTTAGCATGTGTCTCACTTGGGATTCTACTTAGTCTTCCATATCAGCTAATTCACAGATCAATGTCCTTTAACTGGAGGATCAGATCAGTGGACTGTACTGAAAGCTGTCCAGCGAGCACACTTTCTACCAGTGGGGATCCACAACCATAATTACTGCTTTGACTTAGAAGTTTCTGTGACTGATGATGGTCTTCTGCATTGCAGGCAGATTCTTTACCGTCTGAGCCACGAGGGAAGCCCCTTTTCTATTGCATTTCCTGGCAAAGAGAGGTACCTTATAGCTGGAGGTGGCCTCCTTGATAACAACTATCAGTTAAATTCCTCTTGAAAAAATAATACTAGCTTAGCAAGTAGCACTGGGATATTGTAAAACTGAACACCTGACTTATGGAGGCCTTATGACTTTCCAGCCTGATAATCTCATTTTGGGATGAATCAAATTGAATTCAACTATTGAAAAGGTATGAAGAGCCCCCAAAATCTTATCAGGTGGAAATGGTGTATTCAAGAACACAGCTAGCCTGGCCCAGTGGCTTCTTGGTTTTGCATGAACAAGTGCAAATTACATCCCAGTTTGCTGACTGAAGCAGGGTTGCTGGTTCAGCAGGGCCCTCTGTTCACAAGGGTCCCTGTAAATATCTGGCCATGGGCCACTGACGGTTTAGCTAAGCTGAAGCCCTGTGGTGCCCGCCAGGCTGCTACAGCTGTGAGCCTCAGCACCAGCTATGCAGAATGGAAAATAGACAGGATATTCTACTCAGGAACTGGAGATCAAAATCAGATTATTCAGTCAGCAGCCTTGATTGCTTTCTGTAGTTTATGGCCCCGGAGAGGGGTGTCTTTAGTCTGCCAGCCTGTGGTTTTCCAAGTGACAGACCAAACACCCAGGCCATCAACAATAGTTCATGTCATTAGAAATACAAGCGTGGTTCATCAAGAGGGGAATTGGCCAGAGCTATGAGAATGGGCTTAAGTTCTGTCCATGGAGCCCATTCTCTGATGAGAATAATTAGAATAAAACTGTTGATCGATACTGAACTATTCAGATTGCCGTGACAATGTCTGAATCCATCATCTTTCTAGACATGGAAACACACTGACTATCATATACTGGACAGAAGAAAAAGGACTCCATATTTTTGCTACAGAGGCTAACACGAAATGTTACACTGTGACTTCTGCCAAGATTTGACCATTCGTTCACAGTGAAGGAGGCCACTTGCACAAGATATTGTCCCTGCTCACTTCTGGCAAATTGACTACATTGACTTTTGACCCTCTCTTGGGACGACAGCTAATAGTTGTTGGAACTTTTCCAGGTTGCAGCATTGCTGTTCCAATTTGGTCAGCCCTCTGCGGCCACACCACTGTGGCCCTTGAAACTCATCTGTGTTATGTGTTTGGCCATTCACAATGTGACAGCTGTACATCACAAAAGCACATCAATGTGCTGAAGGCAAAGGTATTCAGTGTATCTTTCATACACACCATTTGAATGCGTCTGATTCTGTTTAATGTTGGATGGCTTCCTCAAAAATCAACCCAGAAATATTTCTGACTCTACCTCTCTCACATCCTTCTGGTCCACACACCTTGGTCAGGTAGTTTGGTCACTGAATAAACCCTAGGGAGTGATCTTCCCTGGTGGCTCAGACAGTAAAGAATCTACCTGCGATGCAAGAGACCCGGGTTCCATCCCTGAGTTGGGAAGATCCCTGGAGAAGGAAATGGCAACCCACTCCAGTATTCTTGCCTGGTGAATCCTGTGGACAGAGGAGCCTGGTGGGCTACAGTTTGTGGGGTCGCAAAGAGTCGGACATGACCAAGTGACTAACACTTTCGCTCTCAGAGAGTGATCACCTACTCTTGGCTGCTTCCTGAGTGATGGTCAGGGAGAATAGCATAGGTAGTTATATATTCCTATTTTGAAAACTCAGGAGGCTTTCCTGATTATTGCTGGATTTTATGCTTCTTCTTTTCCTCACACAGCAACCCCAACCTACCTGGTTGGTTTAGCCTCTGGGCAGCAATATGACCATAAAGAAGCCAAGAGGATTCAAAATCCATTTGGTTCACACGCCTGGGTTCTGTTTTTGGACTGGTGTGGTCATAGATTATAAAGATAATAACCACTTGACTGAGTTCACTCTGTGCTAAGTGCTCTTACAGTGGGAATTGTGGCTTTCTAGAAGGGAATATTTAGACTGAAAAATATGGGGATGGAAGGACAACAGTGATCTTCTGTCTTTTAGAGCCATTCCTGGGACCTGTCTTCTGAAGGAAGACTTATAAAAGATTTGGATTCCCTAAGCTTGAGGATCTTCTCCTGTTATGTGGAGATATCACTTGGCCTTCCTTGCTTTGTCTTTTGGGAATCACGGTTTGGGGAACAGCATAAATGACATTCTAGCTACTGCTATTATATGAAAAATAAATTGCCTTTGTCTCCATCGCCAGCATCCATGAAACTGTGCCCAACTACCTTATGAGGGGGTTAAATCTCAAGCTTTTCATAGTTGTTGAGAGTCTTGTGATTTCTTCCTTGACCCATTGGTTATTTAGAAGTCTGTTGTTTAATTTTCAAATATGTGAGGTTTCTCAAGTTACATTCTGTTTTTGGTTTCTATTGTGCATCTATTGCTGTTGAAGGAAGTGTTTTGTATAATAGAAATATTAAATTTTTTGAGACTTGTTTTATATCCTGAAATTATGTCTATCCTAGGGAAAGTCCCATAGTGCTTGAATAAATATATATTCTGCTTCTGTTTGGTGGAGCATTCTATAAATGTCAATTAGATCAGTTTGATTGATAGTGGTGTGCAGATCTTCTATATCCTTATTGATTTTCTATCTAGTTATTGAGTGATATACTGACATCTGCAACTATAGTTGCTGAATTGTCTATTTCTCCTTTTAGTTACATTAGTATGGCTTCATGTATTCTGGGGCTGTGTTTTTAGAGGTGTATGCATTTATAATTGTTATATCTTCTTCATGCATTGATCATTTTATTAATATCATTACAAAATACCTTTCTTTGTCTCTAGTAATCTTTTAGTCTTTAAGTTATTTTGTCTTAATAATATTACTATTCTAGTTTTCTTACAGTTAATGTTTGCATGATAAACTTTTCCATTCTTTTACTTTGTACTTGATTGTGTTTTGAATCTAAAGTGTGTCTCATATAGACAGCATATAGTTGGATTGATAATTTTATTCAGTATGACAACCTCTGCCTTTTATTGTTGTGTTTGTATATTCTCATTTAACATTACTGATATTGTCATATTTACTATGTCACTTTGCTATTTGTTTTTTATGTCTTATGTATTTTTGTTCTTTTGTTCTTCTATTTTATTGTTTATTTTTATTTTATTTATTATTATATTTTATCATTTATTTCTTGTTTATTTTATCTATTTATTGTTAAGTAGATTTTTTTTTTTTTCTATACCATATGGCCTTTGGGATCTTAGTCCCTTAACCAGGAATCTAACCTGGGTCCTGGCAGGGAAAGTGCCTAACCACTGGACTGCTAGGGAATTCCCTAAAGAGATATTCTTAATGTGCCATTTAATTCCTCTGTTGATTTGTTCAGTTATTTTCTTAGTAGTTGTTCTGGTAATTACAGAATCCACCTTTAATCCAAATCAATTTCCAGTTACTTTCAGTTAAAATATGACAACTTTGCTACTATGGCTCATTTCCTTCTCTTTTCTTTGTGCTATTACTGTCATATATGTTATATTTATATGTTTAATAAACCCTACATTTAAGTTTCAGAGTTATTATCTAAAATAATCTAAGATATTTTTAAAGAATTCAAAAAATGTGTGTATACACCTATGGAGTCTTTTATATTTATCCATATATTTAATATTTCTGGTTCTTTTTCTTCCTTCCCTTTGATCCAAGTTACTTTCTTTCAGTCTGAAGAATTTCCTTCAGTAAGTCTTCTAGCAATGAATTCTTTCAGTTTTTGTTAGAGTACCTTCACATACATTTTCACATTCATTATTACTACTAATATGTGAAATGAATCAATAATATACACTCATTTTACTTTTTACATTTTTTAAAAATTGCAGTATTAGTTGACTCGGAATATTGTGTTACTTTTTTGATGTACAGCAAAGCAATTCAATTATATATATATATATTTTCCAGATTCTTTTCCATTATAGGTTATTATAAGATATTGAATATTGTTCCCTAAGCTATATAGTAAATCCTTGTTGTTTATCTATTTTATGTGTAGTGGTATTTGTTAACACCATACTCCTAATTTATTCCTTCCCCCTTTCTCCTTTGGTAACCATAATTTTGTTTTCTATGCCCATGAGTTTGTTATCTGTTTTGTAAAATAAATTCATTTGTGTGGTTTTTTAGATTCCACAAATAAGTGATATCATATAATATTTGTCTTTCTGTGTCTGACTAACGTTACTCAGTATGATAATCTCACATCCATTCATGTTACTGCAAATGGCAATATTTCATTCTACTTTATGGCTGTGAGTGTCTATCTGGGGCTTCTCAGGTGGCACAGTGGTAAAAAATCTGCCTGCCAGTGCAGGAGACACAGGAGACACGAGTTAGATCCCTGGATTGAGAAGATCCCCTGGTGTAAAAAATGGCTGTATCCTTGCCTAGAAAATTCCATGGACAGAGGAACCTGGGGGGCTACAGTCCATGGATTCACAGAGTCAGACTTGACTGAGCACACACACACAGTATTTATCTATCTATTTACTGCATCTTCTCTATCCATTCATCTGTTGATGGACACCTAGGTTGCATGCATGATACTCTAAGTAGTGTCATTTTGGAGTTGAGATAATTGGGGAGCATCAAGCTTGGATGTAGGATAAACCTTATTTTTCTTTTCAATGAAAGCCTATTACTGATTTTCTTTTATTTTTCTGATAACTGAAAGTGTGAAGTTTAACAAATATTTATTTCATTAATATATTTATATAGATATTTAAGTTCAATTGAAAATTGAGCTTCTTTCAATTTGTCTATTTTTAGAGCAAAAAATCAGTTTCTGCACTATAAGTAATTTTTTAAAATCTGAAAAAAATCTGAATAGTTTTTATGATAAACTGAAATTCTGTCTCTTATATATATATATATATGGAGAAGGCAGTGGCAACCCACTCCAGTACTCTTGCCTGGAAAATCCCATGGACAGAGGAGCCTGGTGGGCTGCCGTCTATGGGGTCGCACAGAGTCGGACACGACTGAAGCACCTTAGCAGCAGCATATATATATATATATATATATATGGAAGGATTCATGTCCACTTCACTAATAGGAAAATTTAGGTACTCAAGCTCTGTATAGATTTGGGGGATATGTCTGAAGACAAAGTGTATGAGTTATATTTCCTGGAGGCAAATGCTGACCCAGAGCACCCACCTGCTCCTTATGAAGTATATCTCAAGAGGCTTTGATAAGTAGTCTCATATTTTGTATTCTACTCTGTCCATTGTGTTCTGCCTTTTTTTCCTTTTATATTTCTTAGTGTTTTCCATATTTTTGGCTGCTAGACCTTACCCTTTACTATATGCTCTAAAGAAATTGCTTGACCTTTTGAACGTCTACCTTTAAATAAATAGGTAAGTAAATAACCCAGACGTGAACCAGATTAGCCTAATTCTCTTGAAATGTGCAAAAAGACCCACTGTATACTCAAAACTCCCTTTATTCAGGACAATGAAACAGAGTGTCTTCCTTCTGGCTCCGTGCAACCATACCTGAGGACATGATTTCCTTTGGGGTCAGGACGGCTAGGTAGGAAACATTAACCAGTAAGTAGATCAGGGCCACGAGGGTAAGTGCAGTGACCACACATTTGGGGATATTCTCACTAGGGCTTTTCAACTCTCCTGCAAAAAAAAAAAGTGCCACTCAGAAAAAATGACTAATCAGATCATCTTTGGAAGTAGCTTCATTATAACATACAATAACTAAAAGAAACAGACATGACTACACACAGCAAGAGTTGAATGCTTACTTACCAAGTTTAGACAAAGTATTAACTTTAGCAGCAATGGAATTTTGCTGAACTCTGGGTTTTACTCTTGTATCTTTGATGTGCCCAACATAAGCTTTTTGGATAAGAGAACAACTCAGAAAACCTGGATTCTAGGCCAGGAGGACTGGAGCAAATATTCCCTTACCATATGGCCAACACTATAGAAGTACACGTTTGTGTTAATGAAGTGTTGGAATAGCTCCTCTGTTAATCTGGTCACCACAGTCTAGGACATTAGGGTAGATTCTCCTGCTCTTTTCACTCCTTGGGTTAAGTTTCTAGACTAGCTAAATCTTAGATTAAACTTGACTGTATATTGCCAACACCAGTTTGACACAGATGTTTAACTACTTGGAAAATTTTTAACTTACAGTATGCAACTCCCTCAAAATAATTCACATGTATTAAAAAGAAAAATTTAAAGAACATAAAGATTTAGAGAAAAAAAGCTCAGGTACATATTTATCTAAACCTTGAGATGGAGAAAGACTTTTCAAGTATGGAGATAATGAAAAGTTAAAAGATAGTTTAATACTTGTAGGTATTAAACTTCTAGTGTTTAAGACTGAAATTTTTAAAACTTATGAACAAAATGAAAAAAAAAAAAAAGCCAAACAACAGGGACTTCACTGGTGGTCCAATGGTTAAGAATCCACCCGGAAATGCAGGAGACAGGGGTTTGATCCTTGCCAGGGAGCTAAGATCCCACATGCTGCAGGGCAACTAGTCCACACGCTTTAGCTACTGAGCCCGCATGCCCAGCTAGAGCGCCCATACACCACAAAAGACCCTGCAGGCCGCAACTAACACTTGACAGACAGGTTAATGATAGCAAACTAAGAAAGCCATTTACCTGTCTTACAAGGAGGAAATTGGTCATTAACATTTGCAAAACTCTGCCCTCTCACTGGAGAAGGCAATCGCACCCCACTCCAGTACTCTTGCCTGGAAAATCCCACGGATAGAGGAGCCTGGTAGGCTGCAGTCCATGGGGTCGCTGGGAGTCGAACACGACTGAGCGACTTCACTTTCACTTTTCACTTTCATGCATTGGAGAAGGAAGTGGCACCCCACTCCAGTGTTCTTGCCTGGAGAATCCCAGGGATGGGGGAGCCTGGTGGGCTGCCAACTATGGGGTCCCACAGAGTCGGACACGATTGAAGCGACTTAGCAGCAGCAGCAGCCCTCTCACTAGACATTGAAGAAAAAATGAGTTCTGAAGTTTTATTTTCACAACTTTAAGTGACTAAAGAATGAAAAAGGTTTGATGACTTCAGGTGCCATCATTTTAATTCACACTAATAGACATTTGTAAAGCTTTTCTGGGCTGCAATTTGACAATATTTCTTAAGACATTTCTAAATATTTATATGGTTCACTTAGTAATTTTACTAAGATTTTTCAAGACTTTTTTCCTAACAAAACAATGAGAGATCCACAAAGGTTTATATAAAAGGATGCTGATTGGAACAATAACTATACAATTTCAAAGTGAAAAACTAGAAAAAATTCTGGTATCCAACAATGGGAGATGCTTGAAAAATGGTCAAATTGCATATGATAAAATGTTGTGTATTCATTTAAAAGCATTTATATTTAATAATATTTATGAATTCTCACTATGTGCTTTAAGTAGAACAAATGATGGGTATATGTACAAGTGTGACCTGTATGTGTGTACATACGAGATAATTGGTAATCTTCATTTTAGTTTATATTTTCTAAATTTTAATTTTTCTCTGATGAGCTTCTGCTATTAAAATATTTGTTCAGTAAAAAAAGTTGTTGTTGAGTCCTTAAGCTGTATTAGTTCTACACTTACTTGTTTTAATTTGTAAACACCCAGAAAATATTTTGCTTTCCAAAGCTAGAAAACCACATTTGTAGAGAGTTTAGTGCATTTCCACCCACCTGATAGAAGAGAGACACACATTATAGAGAAATAATGTGTTTCTTAGAATTAAGCTGATTAACCCTTGTATGTTTATAGCCTGGTGGAGCTCTTTATAATTTAAAAAAGTAATTTTACCTGCTATTCGGACAAGGACTCCCCAACCAGAATATGCAAACAATCCTTGTAAGAAGGCTTCTGCAATCTGTGAAGCATCCGGAACGTCAGCATCGAAAGCTTTCTCAAACCTGGCCAGGTTCTCTCTTCTTCCTCTCACCAACAGCACGATTCCAGTTACAGAGACGAAGCCGAGAACTGTCATTTTGACAGCCGTACTGACAGTCTGAAACCACGTCACCTCCTTCACTCCCCGAGCATTCAGGATTCCCAAGCACCACAAGATAGCCAATGCCAAACATTTCTTTGGCATCTCAGGAACAAAACACCCAGGATAGAAAGGCTGCGTAATGTAGCCCTCCAGCATCAAGCTGCGGGCAGCAATTCCTGCGGGAGTACTGAATAGATTGATCCAGAGGTAGGAGAAAGCAACAAAGGGCCCAAGAGACCTTTTGAGGAAATAATACTGTGCTCCGCTTCTAGGGAAGGTGGTCCCCAGCTCCGCGTGACTCAGGGCAGCCAGCATAGACACCACGGCACAAGCAGCCCAAATGCTTAGGGACACCCCCACGTTGAGTGAAGAGTATTTTAACACCCCTTTAGGAGTGATAAATATTCCCGCACCTATGATGATACTGAATAAAAAAATTGTCCCATGGAAATATCCTATTACCCGCCGTAGCTGAGTGCTTTCTCCCACCTTCATTTTCTCAAGTCTGACACTTAATGTCCAAAGCTAACATAAATTCACTGTTTCCTCTGTGACACTTGTGATCTTACAGTTAAATGCTTTGGTTCCCTCCTCTTCTCTTCCTCAAATAGACTTCCTCACAGCCCTTAGCATAATAGTAAAAAAAAAAAAGTTAACTTGTAAAGTTAATTAAACTAAAGTTTATGAGATCTTAAAATTAGGGTTAAAACGTTTTACTGTTAAACATTTAAAAAGTTAAACACAATTGAACAAGTTAGACACAGCTAATTGGGAATAAGAGATAAAAACTTCCCAGTCAGGTTTTTTCTATGGATATGTAACCACATTCATTTTGATCCTTAAACAAGTAATTCTTTAAAACTTTGTACTGTAAGGAAGATTGCAAAGAATGACAAAAATACAAGGTCTGAATCATAAGTTTGCCCCTTGTTAGCAGATCTTGGTTTGAATCACACACACACACCTGCCACTTACTAGAAAATCCACATCACTTGTTTTTTTTTGAAAAATGAGACTGATAATCCTTATCTTATTTTTTCTTTAATAGAATTAAATAGGGTAATTTACTTATGAAGCAAATTCTAGCACAGAGCTCCTAGTACTATACCTAACATAGTTTGCATGTGTGCGCACGTGCGTATCACCCTTGGACTGCTGCCCACAAGCTCCTCCATCCACGGGATTGTCCAGGAAAGAGTACTGGAGTGGGTTGCCATTTCCTCCTTCAGGGGATCTTCCTGACCCAGGGATCGAACCCACATCTTCTGCATCTCCTCCATGGGCAGGCTTATTTTTTTTTACCACTGAGCCAGCTGGGAAGCCCCACCTAACATAATTTAGGGATCCATAAAGTTAGTTTTATCATTTGGTTATTTTCAGTTCAGTTCAGTTCAGTTCAGTCCCTCAGTCATTTCCAACCAACTCTTTGTGACCCCATGGACAGCAGCACGCCAGGCGTCCCTGTCCATCACCAACTCCCAGAGTTTACCCAAACTCACATCCGTTGAGTCAGTGATGCCATCCAACCATCTCATCCTCTGTCGTCCCCTTCTCTTCCTGCCCTCAATCTTTCCCAGCATCAGGGTCTTTTCAAATGAGTCAGCTCTTTGCATCAGGTGGCCAAAGTATTGGAGTTTCAGCTTAAATATCCTTCCTTCCAAATAATATTCAAGACTGATTTTCCTTAGGATGGACTGGCTGGATCTCCTTGCAGTCCAAGGGACTCTCAAGAGTCTTCTCCAACACCACAGTTCAAAAGCATCCATTCTTCAATGCTCAGCTTTCTTTATAGACTCTCACATCCATACATAACCACTGGAATAACCATAGCCTTGACTAGACGGACCTTTGTTGGCAAAGTAATGCCTCTGCTTTTTAATATGCTATCTAGGTTGGTCATGACTTTCCTTCCAAGGAGTAAAGTGACTTGTAATTTCATGGCGGCAGTCACCATCTGCAGTGATTTCGGAGCCCCCCAAAATAAAGTCTGTCACTGTTTCCACTGTCTCCCCATCTATTTGCCATGAAATGATGGGACCAGATGCCATGATCTTAGTTTTCTGAATGTTGAGCTTTAAGCCAAAATTTTTCACTCTCCTCCTTCACTTTCATCAAGAGGCTCTTTAGTTCTTCTTCACTTTTTGCATAAGGGTGGTGTCATCTGCATATCTGAGGTTATTGATATTTCTCCCGGCAATCTTGATTCCAGCTTGTGTTTCATCTAGCCCAACTTTCTCATGATGTACTCTGTATATAAGTTAGATAAGCAGGGTGACCATATACAGCCTTGACGAACTCCTTTTCCTATTTGGAACCAGTCTGTTGTTCCACGTCCAGTTCTAACTGTTGCTTCCTGACCTGCATACAGATTTCTCAAGAGGCAGATCAGGTGGTCTGGTATTCCCATCTCCCTAAGAATTTTCCAGAGTTTATTGTGATCCACACAGTCAAAGGCTTTGGCATAGTCAATAAAACAGAAATAGATGGTTTTCTGGAACTCTCCTGGTTTTTCAATGATCTAGTGGATGTTAGCAATTTGATCTCTGGTTCCTCTGCCTTTTCTAAAACTAGCTTGAACATCAGGAAGTTCACGGTTCACGTATTGCTGAAGCCTGGCTTGGAGAATTTTGAGCATTCTTTTACTAGCGTGTGAGATGAGTGCAGTTGTGTGGTAGTTTGAGCATTTTTTGGCATTGCCTTTCTTTGGGATTGGAATGAAAACTGACCTTTTCCAGTCCTTTGACAACTGCTGTGTTTTCCAAATTTGCTGGCATATTGAGTGCAGCACTTTCACAGCATCATCTTTTAGGATTTGAAATAGCTCAGCTGGAATTCCATTACTTCCACTAGCTTTGTTCATAGTGAACAAGGTCCACTTGACTTCACATTCCACGATGTCTGGCTCTAGGTGAGTGATCACACCATCGTGATTATCTGGGTCGTGAAGATCTTTTTTTGTACAGTTCTTCTGTGTATTCTTGCCACCTCTTCTTAATATCTTCTGCTTCTGTTAGGTCCATACCATTTCTGTCCTTTATCGACCCCGTCTTTGCATGAAATGTTCCCTTGGTATTTCTAATTTTCTTGAAGAGATCTCTAGTCTTTCCCATTCTGTTGTTTTCCTCTATTTCTTTGCATTGATCACTGAGGAAGGCTTTCTTATCTCTCCTTGCTATTCTTTGGAACTCTGCATTCAGATGCTTATATCTTTCCTTTTCTCCTTTGCTTTTCGTTTCTCTTCTTTTCACAGCTATTTGTAAGGCCTCCCCAGACAGCCATTTTGCTTTTTTGCATTTCTTTTCCATGGGGATGGTCTTGATCCCTGTCTCCTGTACAATGTCATGAACCTCCGTCCATAGTTCATCAGGCACTCTATCAGATCTAGTCCCTTAAATATGTTTCTCACTTCCATGTATAATTATAAGGGATTTGATTTAGGTCATAGCTGAATGGACTAGTGGTTTTCCCCACTTTCTTCAAGGTAAGACTGAATTTGGAAATAAGGAGTTCATGATCTGAGCCACAGTCAGCTCCCACTCTTGCTTTTGCTGACTGTATAGAGTTTCTCCATCTTTAGCTGCAAACAATATAATCAATCTGATTTTGGTGTTGACCATCTAGGGATGTCCATGTGTAGAGTCTTCTCTTGTGTTGTTGGAAGAGGGTGTTTGCTATAACCAGAGCACTCTCTTGACAAAACTCTATTAGCCTTTGTCCTGCTTCATTCTGTACTCCAAGGTCAAATTTGCCTGTTACTCCAGGTGTTTCTTGACTTCCTACTTTTGCATTCCAGTCCCCTATGATGAAAAGGACATCTTTTTTGGGTGCTAGTTCTAAAAGGTCTTGTAGGTCTTCATAGAACCCTTCAGCTTCAGCTTCTTCAGTTTTAGTAGTCAGGGCATACATAGACTTGGATTATGGTGATATTGAATGGTTTGCCTTGGAAATGAACAGAGATCATTCTGTCATTTTTGAGATTGCATCCAAGTACTGCATTTCAGATTCTTTCATTGACTATGATGGCTATTCCATTTCTTCTAAGGGATTCTTACCCACAGTAGTGGATATAATGGCCGTCTAAGTTAAATTCTCCCATTCCAGTCCACTTTAGTTCGCTGATTCCTAAAATGTCGACATTCACTCTTGCCATCTCCGGTTTGACCACTTCCAACTTGCCTTGATTCATGGACCTAACATTTCAGGTTCCTATGCAATATTGCTCTTTGCAGCATCAGACTTTGTGTCCATCACCAGTCACATCCACAACTGGGTGTTGTTTTTATTTTGGCTACACCTCTTCATTCTTTCTGGAGTTATTTCTCCACTGATATCCAGAAGCATATTGGGCACCCACTGACCTGGGGAGTTCATTTTTCAGTGTGCTATCTTTTTGCCTTTTCATATGGCATTCTCAAGGGAAGAATGCTGAAGTGGTTTGCCATTCCCTTCTCCAGTGGACCACGTTTTGTCAGAACTCTCCACCATGATCCGTCCGTCTTGGTGGCCCTACACAGCATGGCTCATAGTTTCATTGAGTTAGACAAGGCTGTGCTCCCTGTGAATGGAATGGTTAGTTTCCTGTAATGATGGTTTTCAGTCTATCTGCAAGAGTCTAATGGAGAAAAATTAGAGGATTATGGAAGCTTCCTGATGGGAGAGACTGAAGGGGAAACTGGGTCTTGTTCTGATGGGCGGGGCCATGCTCAGTAAATCTTTAATCCAATTTTCTGTTGATGGATGGGGCTGTGTTCCCTCCCTGCTATTTACCTGGGGCCAAACTATGGTGGTGGTAATGAAGATAATGGTGAGCTCCTTCAAAAGATCCCATGAATGTACTGCTATTCTCAGTGCCCCCAACCCTGCAGCAGGCCACCACCGACCCACGCCTCTGCTGGAGACCCCTGGACACTCACAGCAAGTCCGGGACAGTCTCCTGTGGGGTCACTACTTCTTTCTCCAGGTTCTGGTGCACAAAGTTCTGTTGTGCCCTCCAAGAGTCTATTTCCCAGTCCTGTGTAAGTTCTGTCAGCCTCTATGGTGGGGTTAGTAGCGACCTCCTCCAAGAGGGCTTATGCCACACCCAGGTCTGCTGCACCCAGAGCCCCTGTCCCTGCAGCAGTCCACCGCCAACCCGCACCTCCTCAGGAGACACTCAGATACAGTTCTGGCTCAGTCTCTGTGGGGTCCATGGGTCCTAGTGAGCACAAGGTATGTTTGAGCCCTCTGAGTGTCTCTGGTGGGAATGAGGTTTGATTCTAAATGCGATCTTGCCCCTCCTACCATCTTGCCAAGGCTTCTCCTTTGCCCTTGGACGTGGGGTAGCTCCTCACAGCCACTCCAGTGCCTACCATCTTACTGGGGTTTCTCTGACCTTGGACGTGGGGCATCTCTCATGGCTGCTCGCTGCTCCAGCACCATGTAGCCACCAAAATAATTGGTTATTTTAATTATCACTATCTGCATTATATACAGAGTTCTTCAGCTTCTTTAAGGTCTTTTATTTTTAATTTTACTTTTTATTATTTTTATGTAAGGTCTTAAAAAATTTTTTGTAGTTACTTGCAAATTAGACTTCACTTTTGACAAACAGCTCACTTTGTACACATATTTAGGGTTTTACATTTTCCTGGTCAACACTGTAATGGGGGCATGATTACTCTTTTAGCATTATTAATTTTTCTATGTTTTCAGCTAGTCTGACTTAGGGCACACTCTACTGAGCATCTGCTTTTTGCCCGGTCCTGCATGAATCAGTGCATGTACAGGAGTGACTGAGACATGGTCTGGATCCTGTTCACCAGTTTACTCTGGCACCTGGCCCAGCTCAGGTTACATGGTATGTCTCAGTAAATCTCTTTTGACAATTCTTATCCTCCAGAAGCTACTGTTTAGAGAAGATGTGTATAAATTCAGTTCAGTTCAGTTCAGTTGCTCAGTCGTGTCCGACTCTTTGCGACCCCATAAAATGCCCCTCCTACCATCTTACCAAGGCTTTTCCTTTGCCCTTGGATGTGGGGTAGCTCCTCAAAGCTGCTCCAGTGCCTACTATCTTACTGGGGTCGCTCTGACCTTGGATGTGGGGCACGCCAGGCCTCCCTGTCCATCACCAACTCCCGGAGTTCACTCAAACTCACGTCCATCGAGTCGGTGATGCAGACTTTTTAATACTGTTTATGAGCTTCAGTGTGATAATATTAATAGCTAACATTTGTCTGGCACCTGCTGTGTGTCCAGAACTTATATTAAAAACTTATATTAATTCTTTAAGTCAAATCGACAACCTGTGATATAGTACAGATAGATAAGGAAATTAAGGAATAATAAGTAATTTGCCAAGATTACCTAACTATTCACTTTAATTAATTAATTTAATGTACTTTACACGTTTTAAATATATATTTATGATTTTACTGAAAAAGAAATCCATAAAGCCACAAGGAACCAAGAAACAACTTGCAGTATCGAGTCAGACTCACAGCTCTGAGCACACTATCAGCCTCCCTCTCCTTCTCTCACAAGTGGCACAATTACAATGGCTTGTCAGCGTAGGTTATTGCAACTGGATAAATAGACTTTAATTCAAGTCTTGGCTGTAGAACAGTATTCTGAAGCTCACTAGGCATATTATGACATCCTGTCCTATCACTTCATGGTAAATAGATGGGGAAAAAGTGGAAACAGTGACAGATTTTACTTTCTCAGGTTTTAAATTCACTGCAGATGGTGACTGCAGCCAGAGAATTAAAAGATGCTTGATATGAGAGGGTTGGACCATAAGAAGGCTGAGCATCGAAGAATTGATGCTTTTGAATTGTAGTGCTGGAGAAGATTCTTGAGACTCCCTTGGACAGCAAGGAGATCAAACCAGTCAATCCTAAAGAAAATCAACTCTGAATATTCATTGGAAGGACTAATACTGAAGCTGAAGTGCCAATACTTTGGCCCACTGATGTGAAGAGCTGACTCATGGGAAAAGATCTGATGCTGGAAAAGACTGAAGGCAGGAGGAGAAGGGGGCCACAAAGGATGAGATGGTTGGATGGAATCATTGACTCAATGGACATGAGTTTAAGCAAACTCCAGGAGATAGTGAAGGGCAGGGAAGCCTGGCGTGCTGCAGTCCACGAGGTTGCAAAGGGTTGGACGTGACTTGGTGACTGAACAGCAAAAGACATATTTCTACAGTTACAAGCAAAACTCATTGGGAATAGTCTATAATTTTTGTAGCTTAAAAACAGTCACAGACCAATGGAACAGAATAGAGAAATAAATGCATGCGTCTATAGTCAACTAGTATTTGACACAGAAGTCAAGAATACTCAGTGAGGTAGGGATAGTCTCTTCAATCAATGGTGTTGGAAAAATAGGATATTTACATGCAAAATTAGATACCTATCTTATACCGTGAGGCATGCATGCTCACAATAATTAAACTCAAAACGAGATCAAAGATCAAAACATAACAGTTTGTAGTGTTAAACTCCTGAAAGAAAAGAGAAAATAAGATGCTCAAATTGGTCTTATCAAAGATTTTTTTGGATATCACACCAAAAGTGTGAGCAACAAATGCAAAAATAAACAAGTAGGACTACATCAAACGAAAAAGATTCTGCACAGCAAGAGAAGCAGCAAGCAAAATGAAACAGCATGGGATATCTGCAAACCATTTATCTGATAAGGGTTCATATCTAATATATAAGGAACTCATTTATATAGCTCAATAGCAAAAAAAGAGTCTAATTAAAAGCTGGCAGAGGACTTAAAAGTAGCTAACAGGTACATGAAAAGATGCTGATTGCTTTTTTTTGTAGCTGTTTACTTGTAACTCTCAGAGAAGGCGATGGCACCCCACTCTAGCACTCTTGCCTGGAAAATCCCATGGATGGAGGAGCCTGGTGGGCTGCAGTCCATAGGTCGGTAAGAGTCGGACACGACTGAGCGACTTCCCTTTCACTTTTCACTTTCCTGCATCAGAGAAGGAAATGGCAACCCACTCCAGCGTTCTTGCCTGGAGAATCCCAGGGATGGGGGAGCCTGGTGGGAGGCTGTCTATGGGGTCGCACAGAGTCAGACACGACTGAGGCGACTTAGCAGCAGCAGCAGCAGCACTTGTAACTCTGGGCTTCCCAGGCGGCACAGTGGTAATAAATCCACTTATCAATGCAGGTGATGCGGGAGATGTGAATTTGATCCCTGGATTAGGAAGATCTCCTGGAGGAGGAAATGGTAACCTGCTCCAGTATTTTTGCCTGAAAAGTCCCATGGGCAGAGGAGCCTGGTGGGTTGTGGTCCACCGGGTGTGCAAAGAGTTGGACACGACTGAGCACACACACACGCACTTGTAACTCTCCCCTTGTCTCTGTGCTTTTAATTCCTAAGATAGTTATTTGATTTTGGTGTTTATGTTTGACTGTGCTTGTGAATAACTTTTACAAACATCCTGATTGCACTAGCTTTTCCGTGTTAACAATAAACCAGGTTTTTGGAATATTTGTCATATTGAAAACACAGGATCTTTGTTCTGGCTGACTGTGTAACCTTAGAAATTTCCTTTGATTTCAATGGATTTGTTTCTGTCATTTATAAGTTAATGAAGCAGGACTTCATCTATAACTCTCAAACTGAAATACTCATTGCTCAAATAACTATGTGACAGAGAGTAGATGAAGCCATGGGACCAATGTCATTCAAATTCCACAAAGTACATTTTTTTCAGAAAATTTTTGAAGCATTTATTTAAGCATTCTAAATTTATTTTGCAACACTTACTTCAAGCATGCATATATTATGGTGCAGAAAGTGAAATTAACATGATTTTGAAGATAAAAATATCTTCAAAAGTATCATAGTCATCCCACTGAGATGGAATGGACCCCATACTCTGCCATCCAAAATTTGGTTCAGATATCAAAACCTATGATATTTCTTCTTTTTAACTGACACGTAATTGAAACATAACAGATGTTAGTTTTAGGTGTACAGCAGTATTGTGGTGAAATGATCACCACAGTCAGTTTGGTTCACATCCATCGCCACATACAGTTACAAATTTTTCTTGTGACAAGAACTTTTTAGGACCTGTTCTCTTAGCAACGTTCAAATAGGCTGTCCCCATGGCTTACTTAGAGGTGGAAGCTTGTAATGCATTTTGACCACCTTCATCTATTTCACCCAGCTCCCGTCAGTCTGTTCTCTGGCAAACACCAATCTGTCCTCTATACTTAAGAGTCTTTCTATTTGTTTAAGTGACATCATACGGTATTTGTCTTTCTCTGTCTGATTTATTTCACTTAGCGTAATGTCCTCAAGGTCCATCCATATCATGGCAACTGGCAAGATTTCTTGCTTTTTCATGGGTGAATGATGTCTTAATATATAAATTTAATCTCCATATATGGTGAGTAGGACACGACTGAGAGACTTTCAAAAAAAAAAAATATGTGGGTTTACTTCTGAGCACTTGACTCTGTTCCATTGATCTGTCTGTCTGTTTTTATGCCAATACCTTATTGGTCATTATAGTAATAACTTTGTAATATAGTTTGAAATTAGGAACCATGATGCCTCCAGCTTTGTTCTTCTTTTTGTCAAGATTGCCTTGGCTCCTTGGGGTCTTCTGTGGTTCCATGCAAATTTTAGACTTGTTTGTAAATTATATGGACATTTTAACAATATTGATTTTTCCAGGCCATGAGTATGGAATCTCTTTCCATCAATCTGTTGTCTGGCAAACCCCTATCTGTCCTCTGCATTTATGAGTTTGTTTCTTTGCTTCCAGCTTTCCACTTAACTTATGCCTTTTTCAGTTGTCTTCGCCAGTGTCTTCAGGAGACTGTCGCTGAGAGTGCTCACAAGTCTTCTCCAGACTCCTTTCTTCCTGCACCTGAGCACATGAGCCCTTAAAGAAATGAAGTGGACACTGCTATTCCCATATACACTGAAATCACGTACTGAAGCTTCAGAAAATCAAAACTTCTCAGGACTGCAAAACCACCAAACAAAATCCCTTCTGAGGAAATCCACCGTGGAACATAAGGGGTGGAAAGGCCAGGTTATACGCTCTTCTGGCTCTGACGTTCTGCAGGCACCTCATGCTGCTGAGACAGCAGGCGGGTCGGAAGGTAGAGAGCAGAGCCCTGTGCTCCACTTCCAGAAGGCTGTCCTGTCTCCGCATGACTAAGAGCAGACGCGCCTGACCACACAGCCCGAACAGCTGCGACGATTCTCTCCCTGAGGGAGAAGTATTTCAGTGCCTCTGGGAGACAGAAAGGTTCCCACATCTGAAATCCTTGATTCCTGAAACAAAAAATCCATTCCCTTTAGAAGCTTGGTGGTTTCTGTTTTGCACTTTTAACAGTTTTCAAAAAGTCATTGGTCATGATCATTTTTCCCCCTATTTGTCTCTCAAAAGATCTCACATAACTATTTGAAGAGAAATAAGCAAGCTTGTTTTTTTAACCATTTTGTCATAAAATTTTATTTTGGTTAATTATCATGCCTTTTAGATAATTTAACATATAAAAAAACAGGCGATCTTGGCTCTGGAACTATTTTTTAAAAATTAATTATTGATGAGATCTTGTATAAATTACTTGTCTGTGTGGGGACTTTGTTTCCTCACCTGTAAAATGTGAGAATTAGACAACTGTAAATCTGTCTGGGCTTTAGCAACATTAATCTTACAAAACATGTACTTTTACTTAGGTTTTTCTGTTTTTCAGAAATACTGTGGTTAATGTGTTTTTAAAATTGTAGGTCATGTTAAATGGTGAACACAAGAAATACAACCGAGGTGAAAAGGACAGTGCTGGTGTTTAATGTTTAACATGAAACAAATATTGGATTTAAACTTTTACCAACATTATGCTTGGTAGACTTTAACAACTTTTTATACTTAAAAAAATATTGTAAAATCAGATTTTAGGCTAAGTAATGCTAATTTTTTTTTCTTCCACGTTTCAGAGACGGACTGATTACAAGGATCCAGTCCTGTGTGAGAGATTTAAAAAATCTGTGCACAGAATATCAATTAGTAAAATTAGAAGAAATAATGAAGTTAAAAATCATTTTGCTGCAATCATCATAATAATTGATTCAAACAAGAATGCTCAATGGCTGTTAAAATTTGAGTGAAAACTTGATAAAAATCTTTAAACAGTTCCAAAGACTTTCCCCAGAAATTATTTACTAATATTAATGGAAAAACTAGTAGCTGCATTGGAGAAAATGGAGGAATTCTATCTTAGACAAGTTTTCAAAAGTAACTAACCTAAGCAGTAATGGAACAATGTACAGCCAGTGGTTATTCCTGCTAAAGTGTATAAACTGAATCTATCCACAGAGGAACTTCAGAGAAATCTAAATTAAGGAACACTAAAAAATGTTAATGTCATAAAATAATGTACAGCCAGTGGTTATTCCTGCTAAAAGGTATGAACTAAATCTATCCACAGAGAAACTTCAGAGAAATCCAAATTAAGGAACACTAAAAAAATGTTATTGTCATGAAATAATAAAAATATTAGCAAACTGAATTCAACAATATATTAAAAAGGTCATACACCATGATCAAATGGTATGCAAAGATGTTTCAATATCTGCAAAGCAATCAATGTGACATATCATATTGACAAAACATAAGATAAAAATCACATGACCATTTCAACAGGTGCAAAAACCATCAACATTCATTCATGATTAAAATCTCATCAGAGTTGGTAGAGGGAACAGATTTTTTGCATCTATATGTGATACAAATATTGACCTATAATTTTCTTCTCTTTGTAGCATCTTTGTCTGGCTTTAGTATTAGAGTACTGTGGCCTTGTATAGTGAATTTGGGAGTTTCTCTCCTTTTCAATTTTTTTTTGGGAAAAGTTTGAGAAGGATAGCTATTCAGTCTTCCTTATATGTTGGGTAGAATTCCCCTGTGAAGCCTTCCAGTATTGGACTTTTGTTTACTGGGAGTTTTTTGATTACTAATTCAACTTCATAACTGGCCTGCTCAGATTGTCCATTTCTACTTGATTCAGTCTTGAAAGATCGTGTGTTTCTAGAAATTTATCCATTTCTTCTAGGTTGTTCAATTTGTTGGCATTTAGCTATAAATAGTGTTCTTGGAGAAGGCAATGGCAACCCACTCCAGTGTTCTTGCCTGGAGAATCCCAGGCAGGGGGGAGTCTGGTGGGCTGCCGTCTCTGGGGTCGCACAGAGTCGGACATGACTGAAGCGACTTAGCAGCAGCAGCAGCAGCGTTCTTTTGTGATTTTTAGTATCTCTGTGATAGCAGCTATAATTTCTCCTCTTCATTTCTTACTTTATTTTTGTCCTCTTTTATATTAATGAACCTGACTAAAGGCTTATCAGTTTTTAAAATTAAAAAATTTGTCCTTGTCATTGATCTTTTCTATTCTTTTTAAATCTTTATTTATTTCCTCTTTAGTCTTTATTATGTCCTTCTTTCTTTTGACTTCGGGCTTTGCTTGTATTTTTTCTAGTTCTATTAGATGGTATGTTAGGTTGTTTATTTGAAGGGTTTCTTTTTGTTTATTGTAAAAGGCTTATATCTCTATAATATTCCTTCCGGTAACTTCCTTTGCTGTGTTCCTGAAAGCTTTATCTGTCTCAAGTTATTTTCTGATTTCTTCTTTAATTTTTTTCATCAACCAACTGGTTTGTTAGTAGAATGTTTAGTCTCCACATGTTTTTTTTTCCTGTAAATAATTTCTAGTTTCACAGCACTGTGGTGGAGAAAGTGCCTGGTATAATCTCTAACCTCTTAAATTTGATGATACTTGTTCTGTGGACGACCACATGATCTGTGCTGGAGAATGTTACATGTGCACTGAAAAGAATGTGTACTGTACTCTTTTAAGTGGAATGTACTGCAATCACTTATCAACTTCAGTTGGTTTAATACATCACTTAAGAGTACTGTTTCCTTATTGAATTTCTGCCTGGATGATTTGTCGGTTGACAAGTGGGGTGTTAAGTTCTCGAACTATTATTGGATTATTGCCAATTTCTTTCCTTATGTTTGTTTATATTTGCTTCATATTTTTAGGTGCTCATATTTTAGGTGCTTTGATCACTGGGTTGGGACAATCCCTTGGAGAAGGAAATGGCAACCCACTCCAGTATTCTTGCTTGGAAAATCTCATGGACAGAGGGACCTGGTGGGCTACTGCCATGGGGTCACAAAGAGCTGGGCGTGACTTAGTGACCAAACAACAATAGCAACAATTTTATGTGCATATATGTTAACAAATGTTATATCCTCTTCTTGTGTTGACTCTTTCATCTTTATGCAGTGCCTTCCTTTGTTTTTTGTTGTAGTCTTTGTCTTGTATGATACCGCTGCCTCAACTTTCTTTTCGTTTCCGTTTGTCTGGCATATGTTTTCCCATCTCCTCACTTTCAATCTGTGTGTGTCTAGTTCTGAAATGAGTCTTGTAGGCAACAAATAAATAGGTCTTATTTTTTAAATCTAATCTGTCACCCTGTGACTTTTGCTTGAAACATGCAGTCCATGGGCACTTCTGGTGATTATTGATAATTTGTACTTACTGTCATTTTGTTACTTGTTTTATGGCTGTGTTCACTGTGTTCATAGTTCTTCTTTGTTCTTTTCTTCTTTTAGCTTCTTCCCTTGTGATCTGATGATTTGCCCTAGTGATATGCTTGTGTTCTCTCCTCCCTAGTTTATATGGCTGTCATAGGCTTTTGATGTGGTTACCATGAGGTTTATATACTTTATATACTTATAGGTTGGCGGCTTTAAACTGGTAGTCATTTAAGTTCAAACACATTCTAAAGATCTACCTTTTTACTCCTGTGTCCTCTCCACATTTTGTATTTTTGTTTTTATATTTTACATCTCCATGTCTATCCCTTAACTATTTATTGTGGTTATAGTTGATTTTACAACCCCAGTTTTAAGTCTTTGTGCCAGCTTATTTTAGTGGTTGCCCCATAGACTTTTCTATATATTTGCCTGACTAGTGGGATTTTTCCTTTCCTATAAATCTATCCTTTTTGTAGCCTTATCTTTTACACTTAATGAGAAACTTCTAACACTTTTTGTAATTTTGGTGTAGTATCGATGAGCTCCTTTAGTTTTTGCTTGTCTGAGAAGCTCTCTTTATCTCTTTTCTAATTCTGAATGATAACCTTTGTGGCTAGAGTGTCCTAGGTTTTAGGGTTTTTTTCCCTTTCAGCTCTTTAAATATATTATGCCGCTCCTTTCTGTCCTGCAAAATATCTGCAGAAAAATCAGCTGATAGCCTTACGGGGGCTCCTTTGTATGTAACCCTTTGTTCTCTTTTGAAGCCTTAAAAATTCTCTAACTTTTGCCATTTTAATTGTGGTATGTCTTCTTGTGGATATCTTTGAATTTATCTTGTTTGGGACTCTCTTTGATTTCCCTACTTGGAAATCTGTTTCCTTCTTCCACTTTGGGAAGTTTTCAGTCATAATTTCATCAAATATATTTTTGACCCTTTCCTCTTCTCCTTTTGGGACTCTTACCATGCAAATGTTAGTATACTTGATGTTGCACCATACGACTTTCAAACTATTCACAGTAAAAAATGTTTTTGCTGGTCTGACTGGGTGATTTTCATTATTCTGTATTCCAGATTGCTTTTGCCTTCTTGACCACCTAGTCTGTTTTTAATTTTTTATTTTAATTCAGTCATTGTCTTTTTCAGTTCTGGTTCTTTTTATGTTTTCTAGTTCCTTGTTAACATTATCACCGTGTTCATCTATTCTTTCCCAGCTGTTAGCTGTATTATCACTATAGCTTTGAACTGTTTATCTGGCAAATGATTTATGTTTCTTTAGAGTTATTTTAGGACTTCGCTGTAGCTCAAATGGTAAAGAATCTGCCTGCGATGCAGGAGACCAGGGTTCAATCCCTGGGTTGGGAAATTCCTCTGGAGAAGGGAATGGCTAACCACTCCAGTATTCTTGCCTAGAGAATTCCATGGACAGAGGAATTCTGTCCTAGTGGGCTACAGTCTGTGGGGTTGCAAAGAGTCAGACATGACTGAGCGACTCACACACATAACAGGGTTATTTTCTAGGATTCTCTTCTTTTTCTCTTCTGAAATTATTCTTCTGTCTTTTTATTTTGTTTATCTCTCGCTGTCTCTGTGCAATGAGATGAAATGGTTACCTCCCCCTGTCATGGGGGAGGTTGTGTCATTGTGTGGGAGCATCCCCAGGCAGTCTTTATGTGCCCAGTGGCTTTGACGGAATAGCTGGATCTAAAGTGGGAATGCATTTCTTCTTTCCCTGGGGTGTGCTGGCATCTACCACCTTGCTGGGAGGTGGGCTAGGGATGGAGGGACTCGAGCCGGAGTCAGGTGTGAGTTGGGGCTTCTCTGCTGAGTGACCATCACTGCTCCATATTGGGAGTGGGGGTGGGCACGTGGTCCTGACCGTACACCCTGAGGGTAAGGTCCTGAGCTGGTTACTTTCCTTCTCATTTGCCCACTGTCCTCAGCACTGGCACTTCTGTCTGGTGGAAAACAGTGCTGGAGCAAGAGGGCCGGGCAGGCGCCATGCAGGCTGTGGGAGGTGCTCCAGGAGTCACGGAAGGTCTGGCCAGAGCCCCAGCTCGCCTTCAGTCCGCGTCCGCAGCGCTCTCCCTGGGGTACACAAGCCCGCACGTGTGTTCTCTCCACTGGAGGAGTCTTGCTTTCCTGCTGTTGCTCAGTCGCTCGGTCGTGTCTTTGCGACCCCATGAACCGCAGCACGCCAGGTTTCCCTCTCCTTCACCATCTCCTGGAGATTACCCGAACTCGTGTCAGTGATGCCATCCAGCCATCTCATCCTCTGTTGCCCACTTCTCCTCCCGCCCTCAATCTTCCCCAGCATTAGGGGCTTTTCTAATAGTTGAGCTATATTTTATATTCACAACAAGAACTAATTAATACAGGTTGCTATTGCTACGCTAGACATAAACCAATATTCATGTAAAACCGTAAACTGTATTCTTACTGGTGGTTCAATGCTTTCTTTTCCAATTGTGAGTTTTGGTGCTGGAAACAGGCAAAAGGGAGGTAAAAAATTATTTTTACAGACTCTTAGGACATTTTAAACACATTTTAAATTATATTAGCAATTGCTAATATAATTTTCTGAGATGTCTGACAATACTTTAAAAAGTTAAATTTCCTTTATTAAGATTGGGGTTACTCCTATGCTGCTCCTGCTTAGATTTGAGTGTGATAATGTTTTCAGTTCACAAGTGTAGGGGTCAGGGAGGGGAAGAGAGAGACTGAGATTGATTTGGGGTGCTCTGTATTCTGTCCTGATGATTTTCAGGTCAGCTAAGGTAACTTCATTTTCCTGATGTCAGACCCCGATATGCAGCTTGACTCCTCACGTTGCAGAGAAGGTCCTCAAGCCCGTGATACCCCCTTCTTCTCTGTCCTCTGGGAGGGGCGTGGGTCCTGATTTTGCCTCCCTTCCCACCCGACTCTATTGAGATCTTTCTTCACAGCTTTGGCTGTGAAAGATTCTGCCGGTCTCCAGTTTGCCTTCAGTGAGAGTTGTTCCACGTGGATAGGTATTTCTGATGAGTTCCTAAGATGATGTGACCTTGATGCCCTCCTATTTGGCCGTCTTAATCATCTAAAAGTTACTTCCTGAGCTCATCTCCATGTATCTAAATGATGTAATTGATTGTTATTTTTTTCAATTCAGATATTCAAATATTTAGCTAAAGAAATTTAGCTCTCTTCTATGCCCCTACCACACCCACTGTTTTCCCTCTTCCTATCTTCTCAATGCAGTTATATCACAATTGATTAAGTCAATATTTAGCTTTTACATTATTATTGCTTTTTATATATAATTGCCAGCTGGGCACTTATTATTTTAGTATTTTTTCTTGTATTTAAATTTTTTTCTCTACCTATGACTAATTCATTCCCGAATATTCTGGAAGAACTATAATATCCTTTCTACATATTCAAACAGCAGATTTTACATATATATATACTTCTTGGAGTTCTGAGACTTCCCTTCCTGACCATCCTGGAAATTTGCTTTATTTCTTTCCTTTCTTGGATATTCTGCATGCTGGATACCATACTTTCACTTTTCTTTTTCTTTTTTTGGTTTATACTCTGCTGGAGTATACATCCTATAGGACTTTCTTGAGAAGGGTTTACTATATCTTTAATTTTTGAGATGTTCTTAGGTTTTTCTTCTTACTGGCCTCACCTACTATTTTCCATAGCTTTTGTTGTTGTTTGGTTGCTAAGTCAGGTCTGACCCTTTGCAATGCCATGAATAGCATGCCAGGGTTCCTTGTCCTTCACTGTCTCCTGGAGTTTGCTCAAACTCATGTCCATTGAGTTGGTGATGCCATCCAACCATCTCATCCTCTGTCGTCCCCTTCTCCTCCTGCCTTCAATCTTTCCCAGCATCAGGGTCTTTTCCAAAGAGTTGGCTCTTCACAATAGGTGGCCAAAATGTTGGAGTTTTAGCTTCAGCGCCAGTACTTCCAGTGAATATTCAGAGTTGGTTTCCTTTAGGATTGACTGGTTTGGTCTCCTTGCAATCCAACGGACTCTCAAGAGTCTTCTCCAGCACCACAATTTGAAAGCATCAATTCTTCGGCACTCAGCCTTCTTTGTGGTCCAGCTCTCACATCCATACATGACTACTGGAAGAACCACAGCTTTGACGATACAGATTTTTGTTGGCAAAGTGATGTCTCTGCTTTTTAATACACTGTCTAAGTTTGTCATAGCTTTTCTTCCAAGGAACAAGCATCTTTTAATTTCATAGTTGCAATTACCATCCACAGTGGTTTTGGAGCCCAAGAAAATAAAGTCTTTCACTGTTTCCACTTTTCCCCCATCTTTTTGCCATGAGCTGATGGGACTGGATGCCATGAGCTTAATTTTTTGAATGTTGAGTTTTAAGCCAGCTTTTTCACTCTTTCTTTTTCACCCTCATCAAGAGTCTCTTTAGTTCCTTTTCTCCTTCTGCCATTAGAGTGTATCATCTACATATCTGAGGTTGTTTATATTTCTCTGGGAAATCTTGATTTCAGCTTGTGATTCATCCAGGATGGCACTTTTGCGAATAAGTTGGCTTTCTCTAGTGGTGGTGTAAAATACCATCCATTCTTTTTTTCTAAGTTCCAAAATATTATTACATCTATCTGATGATTCCTAACTTCTTCTCTTTATCTATATAAATTATGCATATTTTATTCATTTCCTAATGTTTTAATTTTCAGGAAGGAGCAGATAATAGCATATTTGTTCTAATATATCACATTAGCCAAAGATCTTTCATCAAATTTTTAGTTACCAGAATTCTAGAATGACTGATACCATGTCTATATTGAAGGGCAGAGGAAACTCAGGAGGAAAAAAAAAATTATTCAAGCGGCCAGTTGATGTGTTAAATTGCTATTGCCAAATGGATATTATGTATTCCTCACTACTAAGAATATATATATATTTTTTGCCTTATTTTACTTTTAGCTTCACTAAACAAAATGGACACTAGATGGCTCTATAAAAGCACAAATATTCAGAGATTTCATTTAGTTCAAGAATTTGAAGACATCGTAAAATCTTTTATAACAAAAGAAAAATTAAAAAATAAAACAATTTTTTTTTTAGTTATAAGAAAGTGAGTTAAAAACCACTGTGAGCCATTAAGGAATGAATTCAGAAATTTGTGAATTTTCCAAGTGCACTTTGTTATCAATAAATTATTAAGTATCTACCAAATGCCAGTTACTATGAGAAATGCTGTGGCTGTGTGGATAAGCTAAATAGATGTGGTCTCTTCTACATGGAATTTCCTGGCAACAAGAATTCAGAAGCAAAATGAATAACTGAAAATGATATATTGAACAGTTTCAAATAAGTAAAGCTTTGTGAAAAGATATAAGGTGCTATTGGAATACATAGGGGATACCTAGTGTAGCCTGGGTCAAGGAAGTCTCTCTGAGGAAGAGAGGCCCAAGCTGAAGTCTGCAGGATGAGCAGACTGCTGTAGCAGCTGGCTGGAAAGACTCGGTCTCCAGGCTGAGCAATGGCATAACCAAGGCCTCAGTGACATGAGAGAGAATGTGGAACTGAGAGAAGGCCAAGCTGCCACCTCAGGAACAGAAGTTGGGGGGCAGGGTAGTGGGACGAGATGAGGCTGGTGAATTCCACGGGGGTCAAGTCAGGGAGGGTCTTGGGTTTTAATCCTGAGGCAGGAAGCTATGCAGTATTTGAAGCATAGCACTTCAGTTCAGTTCAGTGCAGTTCAGTAGCTCAGTCGTGCAGACTCTTTGAGACCTCATGGACTGCAGCACGCCAGGCCTCCCTGTCCATCACCAACTCCCGGTGTTTACTCAGACCCATGTCCATCGAGTCGGTGATGCCATCCAATCATCTCATCCTCTGTTGTTCCCTTCTCCTCCTGCCCTCAATCTTTCCCATTACCAGGGTCTTTTCAAATGAGTCAGCTCTTCGCATCAGGTGGCCAAAGTATTGGAGTTTCAGCTTCAGCATCCGTCCTTCCAATGAATATTCAGGGACTGATCTCCTTTAGGATGGACTGGTTGGATCTCCTTGCAGTCCAAGGGACTCTCAAGAGTCTTCCCCAACACCACAGTTCAAAAGCATCAGTTCTTTGATGCTCAGCTTTCTTTATAATCCAACTCTCACATCCATACATGACTATTTGGAAAACCATAGCCTCAACTAGACGGACCTATGTTGACAAAGGAATGTCTCTGCTTTGTAATATGTTGTCTAGGTTGGTCATAACTTTCCTTCCAAGGAGTAAAGCGTCTTTTAATTTCATGGCTGCAGTCACCATCTGCAGTGATTTTGGAGCCCCCCAAATAGTCTGCCACTGTTTCCACTGTTACCCATCTATTTGCCATGAAGTGATGGAACTGGATGCCATGAGCTTAGCTTTCTGAATGCTGAGCTTTAAGTCAACTTTTTCACTTTCCTCTTTCACTTTCATCAAGAGGCTCTTTAGTTCTTCTTCGTTTTCTGCCGTAAGAGTGGTGTCATCTGCATATCTGAGGTAATTGATATTTCTCCTGGCTGTCTTAATTAGATTTTGTAGTTTTCAGCTTTTCTTAAGTTTTTCAAACCATTTAATAATTATCACCAAAGGATACTTGGAATTAGGGTATAGGAGCAGTGGCTTTGAGGGTCTAACTTAGAATCTGGCTAGAGACATAGAAGTTCCCAAAATGAAATAATCAAAGGAAACTTTGGAAGAGGAATATGTATAAATGTACGAATATATATAGTAGGTACAAATAACTATGAATGTATAAATACATAATGTATGGATACGTGTGATATATATATATGTGTGTGTGTATATACATATATATATATATATCACCAAATCTAAATGCTCATAGTCAGTGTGACCTATATTATGATTATTTTATTTTTTCTGATAGTATTTTATCTTAAATTGACATTTGGTTTTGATTACATCATGAAATGTGAAGGGATTGAGAAAGAGTTAAAATGGCATCTCTTATATTATGGAAATTTATCTCTTATATTATGGAAATACATCTCTTATATCATGGAAATATATCTCTTATATTATGGAAAACAGGATAGTATTCTCTGCTGTGTGTCTGCACTCATGTAGCCATTACCTTTTGAGCCTTTATTTGGTCTAATTGAACAACCAAACCAGTAGGAACACATTATAGAATTTATAGAACATATTATAGAAGTTTTGGAGTTAGAAATGATCTTAGTGATCATATTTTCTTTTGTGGGTTTCACACTGTTTTATGGAATCTTGAATACTTCCTTTCGGTTATCTCAGAGTTCCCTGGGAAGCAGATGACGGTTCAAGCTGGCAATTCTCTGCTTCCTTTTCTTCCTTTTACCCGGAGAAACACTGCTTATCTGGTGAGCTTTGGTGAAATGTTGTCTCTGAAGAGAGTTTTCTGCTGTTGCAAAGATGGAAAAACACTGATTTTGTCCACATGTGAATTTTCGTGGGTGGTCACTGAGAACAATGGTTGTTAAAGGCTTTTTCCAGGTCCTAGTGGAATAAATAGATGTCTTGCCCCCAGACATATAGTCTAAGCCACTCACTAATTCCATCCACTACACAGCTATGCTGGTTTCTAAATGAATTTGTGTGAATTGTTTTAATGACAAAGCCCAGCCATTTCAATAAGAAACAGAGTTCCCAGAGAAAACTGGAATTAAGAGTTACACAAAGGGTCCATGAGAGAAAAAGAAAATATTGTACTAGCCTGTGATAAAATAGTTTCTTGTTTAAATCGTACTGCTTTGTTCAGGTCCATGTTTAAATATAATGATGGTCACCACAGTCCCTTAGAAGTAAATAAATATCTAATGTTTTTTCTGACTCTTTTTAAAGAAGAATTTAGAAAGACACTACACGGAAAGTGGGAGAAAAGGCCTAGCAAAATATTTTTCAGTTAAGAAGTGGCAAAATAATTACTTACATTAATTATGACAGAAAATTTGATATTTAAATAGGGCCATAATTTTTCTTTGGAGTAGAATATTTAATCTTTTGTTACAAAAGTAGTACATAAACACCTTCTAGCTGTAAAAACGTCAAACATTGAAGCAAGGTCTTTAATAATTAATTGGAATTAATTTGAATAATGAATTTAATAATTAATTTGGTTGAAGACCAATCCATGAATAAGAGGTAGGCCCAGAGGTGGGAGGACATCCCAGGGAGTGGAAATACACATGTAAAACAGAGACGTAGATGGCATCGGGTACTTGGGAAACACGAGTCAGTCGTTGGATGCCCGTGGTACACAGGATATTATGGGAAGCGATGGGGGATGAGATTGCAAAGAAGCTGACTCAAGGTTTGTCTGCTACGTTTAGAAGCTTATCTTTCTCTCTCTTGGGCAGAGTAATAACTTGATTGGATTTGTACTAGAAAGATCATTTTGGGAATGGTCTTAAGTAGGAGGGGACTTAAGGCCAGGAATCTCAAAGGGATTTATCGGCATAGTCTATCTTAAGTCTCACAAATGTGAAGTCTTGTTATTTCCACTTTCTTAAAAACATTTTTTGAGGTAAAATTGGCTTAAAGCATTCAGATAAGCTCCATGTGCACAGCATCGTACTTTCCGTCCGTACTCCGCTGGGCTTACCACGTGTTTAATTTCCGTCTGTCACCATGTAATCACCCCTCTTTAGCCATTTATGTTCCCCTCTGGTAACTGCTTTTCTGTCCTCTGTATCTACGTGTTTCTTTTTTCTTTGGTTTCTTGTTTGTTTTGACATTCCACATATGAACAAAGTCATATGGCATTTGCCTTTCTCCATCTGACTGAATTCACTTAGCATAATACTGTCAAGCTTCATCCATGTTATTGCAAAGGACAAGGTTTCATCATTTTTTATAGCTGAGTAGTATATGTTTTGTTTGTTTGTTTGTTTTTATGCTGCAAAAGCTTTATTGTTTCCATTTGCTCCAAGGCTTGAGAGAGGGCTCCAGGGTGTTAAGAAGCTGCCTAGTGGCTGCAGAGAGGGGCTTCAGGCAGCCCTGATGTGAGGTGGGCTCTTCAACGGCCACTGGTCTCCAGTTTTTTACATATATGTGTGCGTATGTATCTATGTATAGATATGTAGATTTCTATCTATATATTTATATCTATCTATAGATATACAGATGGGCACTTCGGTTGTCTCCGTATTTGGCTATCGTAACTAATGGTTCAATGAACATCAGGTGCATATATATATATCTGAATTAGTGTTTTTCTATTTTTCAGATAAATACTCAAAAGTGGAATAGCTGGATCATATGGTAATTCTAGTTTTAATTTGTTGAAGAATCTTCATACTGCTTTCTGTAGTGGTTACATCAATTTGCCTTCCCACCAACAGTGCACAAGTATTCCCTTTCATCTCATCTTTTTTAACACTATTTCTTGACTTTTAGATAATAGTCGTTTTGAAGATTGTGAGGTGATCTCTCATTGTGGTTTTGCTTTTATTTTCCCTGATAATTAGTGATGTTGAACTTTAATTTTCATGTGCTTACTGTCCATCTGTATGTCTTTGGGAAAATGCCTATTCAGAATATCTGCCCATTTTTTAAATCAAATTGTTTGGGGTTTCTTGTTGTTGCTGTCGAGTTGTATGAGTTCTTTATATATTTTGGATATTAACCCTTTATTAGATATGACTTGCAAATATTTTCTACCATTTGGTAGGTTGTCTTTTTATTTTGTTCATGGTTTTCTTTGCTTTGCAGGAACTTTTTAGTTAGTTGAAGGGCCATATGTTTGTTTTTGCCTTTGTCTCCCTTACCTAAGGAGACAGATCCAGAAAGATATTACTAAGACTGATGTCAAAGCCTACTTCCTGAGTTTCCTTCTAGAGGTTTTATGATTTCAGGCCTTACAGTCAAGGCTTCAATTCATTTTTAGTTGATTTTTGTTTATGGTATAAGATAGGAGTTTAGTTTCTTTCTTTCTTTCATTTTTTTCTTCCTTCTTTTTTGCATGTGGTTATCCAGTTTTCCCAGCATCATTTATTGAAGAACTGTCCTTTCTCCAATGTATGTTCTTCACTACTTTGTCATAAATTAATTGTCCATGTATGTGTGGATTTGTTTCAGTCTTGTTCCATTGATCTGTATGTCTGTTTATCTGTCCGTACACTGCTGTCTTGAATACCATAGCTTTGCAGTATAGTTTGAGATCAGGGACTATGATACTTCAGCTTTGTTCTTTTTCCTCAGAATTACTTTGGCTATTTGGGTTATTTTTTGGTTCCATACAAATTTTTTTAAAAAACTTTTTTCTGCCTCTGTGAACACTGTCTTTGGGATTTTGATAAAGATTACACTGAATCTGTAGGTTTCTTTAGGTAATAAGGACATTTTAACAATACTAGGTCTTCCAATTCATGAACTCAGGATATTTCTCCATTTGTTTGCATCATCTTCAGTTTCTCTCAACAATGTCTTATAGTTTTCAGTGTACAGATCTTTTATTGCCTTGGTTAAATTTGTTCCTAGATATTTTTTCTTGTTGCAATTGTAAATGAGATTATTTTTCTTAATTTCTCTTGCAGTTAGTTCGTTATTAGCACATAGAAAGGGAGCAGATTTTGTATACTGATTTTGTACCCTGAAACTTTACTGTATTCATTTATTATCTCTAATAATTTTTTTGTGGAGTCTTTAGGGTTATATACATGCATACATATATATGCATAGATAAAAAATCATGTCATCTGCGAATGACACTTAATCTGTTTCCAGTATGAATGCTTTTCTATTTCTTTCTATTGCTTAATTGCTCTGGCTAGGATTTTCAATATTGCATTGACTAAGAGTGGTAAAAGTGAGCACCCTTGTCTTTTCTTGCTCTTAGAGGGATAGCTTTCAGCACTTCACCATTGAGTGTGCTGTTAGCTCTGGGTTTGTTCTGTACGTCTTTTATTATGATAATGTAAGTTCCATCTCTATCATTTTATTGAGAGTTTTTATCATACATTTGTTTATCGTTTTTTTGTGTCAAATGCTATTTCTGCATCTATTGAGATGATCACATGATTTGTACTCTTTGTTTTGTTAATGTGGAGTATCACATTAATTGATTTATGGATACTGACCCATCCTTGTATCCCTGGAATAAATTCCACTTGATCATGCTGTGTCAACCTTTTAATGCATAGTTGTATTTATGCATTATGTATGTATGTACATGCATTATGTATGTATGTATGTACATACATTATGTATGTATTTATTTGCTTTGCTAATATTTTTTGGAGATTTTTGCATTTATGTTCATCAGATATGTTGTCATGTAATTTTCATTTTTTGTGTGTTGTCTTTGGTTTTGTTATTGGGTTTTGGTACTATTGGCCTCATGAAATGAGTTAGGAAGTGTTCCCACCTTGTCCATTGTTTTGGGAGAATTTGGGATGGATGGGTATTAAATCTTTGAAAGTTTGTTAGAATGCACCTGTGAAGCCATCTGGTAGTGGACTTTTGTGTTTTTGATAGCCTTTGCTGTCTTAATCTCCTTATGAACAACTGTTCTACTTAGATTTTCTATTTCTTCAGGTTTTAGTCTTGGAAGTTTGCGTGATTCTAAGAATTTATCTCTTTTCTCCTAGGTTGTCCAATTTGTTGACATACAGCTTTTCATAGTAATTTCTTTTAATCCTTTGTGTTTCTGTGGTATTGGTAGTAATTTCTTCTCTTTCATGTTAGGTTTTACTTATCTGAGTCTTACCTCTTATTCTTAGGGAGTCTAGCTAAAGGTTTGCAATTTTGTATACCTATGCAAAGAATCAGCTCTTAGTTTCATTGATCTTTTGTTCTAGTCTCTATTTCATTGATTTCTGCTCTGATCTTTATTATTTCCTTTTTCCTACTGACTTTGGGCTTCCTTTATTCATCTTTTTCTAGTTCCCTTAATAGCTCAACTGGTAAAGAATCTGCCTGCAGTGCAGGAGACTCTAGTTTGATTCCTGGGTTGGAAAGATCCCCTGGAGAAGGGATAGGCTACCCACTCCAGTATTCTTGGGCTTCCCTGGTGGCTCAGATGGTAAAGAATCCACCTGCAATGTGGGAGACCTGGTTTCAATTCCTGAGTTGGGGAGATCCCCTGGAGGAGGGCATGGCAACCCACTCCAGTGCTCTTGCCTGGAGAATCCCATGGACAGAGGAGGCTGGCAGGCTATGGTCCATGGGGTCACAAAGAATTGGACATGACTAAGAAGGCAATGGCACCCCACTCCAGTACTCTTGCCGGGAAAAATCCCACGGGCGGAGGAGCCTGGTAGGCTGCAGTCCATGGGGTTGCTGAGGGTCAGACATGACTGAGCAACTTCACTTTCCCTTTTCACTTTCATACATTGGAGAAGGAAATGGCAACCCACTCCAGTGTTCTTGCCTGGAGAACTGCAGGGACAGGGGAGCCTGGTGGGCTGCCGTCTATGGGGTCGCACAGAGTTGGACACGACTGAAGCGACTTAGCAGCAGCAGCAGCAAGCACAACACAGCACAGGTATAAGTTTAAATTATTTATTTGGGATTTTTCTTGTGTTTCTTGTCTGCTTCCCTTTTAGTACTACTTTTGCTGCATGTCATAGGTTTTGGTATGTAATATTTTCATTTATATTGTGTTCAGATTTTTTTGTTGTTGTTTTCTTCTTTGATTTCTTCATGGAACCAATAGTTGTTCAATACCATGCTGTTTAGTTTTAGATGTCTGTGATATTTCCAGCTTTTTTTTTTTTTTTTTTGGTAGTTGATTTCTAAGTTAATACCCTCATGGTCAGAAAAGATGCTTATGTGATTTCAGTCTTCTTAAGCTTCTTGAGACCTTTTTTTTGGTGCCCAGCACACAGTGTGTTCTTGAGAATGTTTCACATGCCCTTGAAAAGAATGTGTGTTCTGCTGCATTTTGATGAGTTGTCCTGTATAAATTTATTAAGTGCATCTGATATAATGTTTCCTTTAAGGCTGAGGTTATTATGTTGTCGTTCTGTCTGGATGATTTATTCACTGATGGAAGGCAGGTTGTTAAAGACTTCTACTACTACTATGTTGCTGTCAGTTTCTCCCTTTAGGTTTGCTAATAATTTCTTAATATATTTTGATTCTCCTATATTCATTTATATTAATAGTTGATGACCTGTCCCTTTATCATTAGTACTGTCCATATTTGTCTCTTGTTCCTTTTTGGCTTGTTGTCTATTTTGTCTGAAATAAGTATGGCTATACTAGCTTTCTTTGAGAGCCATTTGTTTGGAGTATTATTTTCCATCTCTTTGCTTTAAAGCTCACGTTTACCTTTAGGGCTGAGATGAATCTCCTGTAGGCAGCATGTAGTTGGGTTTTGTTTTTAAATCCATCTGGAAACTCTGTGTCTTTTGATTGGTAATTCAGTCCCTTTGCACTTACGGTGTGTGTGTGTGTGCTCAGTTGCTTCAGTCCTGTCTGACTCTTCGTGACCGCGTGGACTGTAGCCCCCCAGCCTCCTTGTCCATGGGATTCTCCAGGCAAGAATACTGGAGAGGGTTGCCATGCCCTCCTCCAGGGGATCTTCCTGATTCAGGGATTGAACCCACATCCCCTGCCTCTCCTCCACTGCAGGTGGGCTCTTTACCCACTGAGCCACCTGGGAGCCCTTACACTTAGGTGATTATTGACAAGTGAGAGCTCAGTACTGCCGTTTTATGTTTTGTTTTCTGGTTGCTCTATATCTCAGTTGTTTCTTTTTTCCTGTGTTTCTATTACTTAATTTGATGGTTTTCTATGAAGTTTTCTGTTTCCTTTAAAAAGAAGTTTGTGTCTTATCTATATGTATATTTTGTTGTTACCATGAAGTTTATATCAAACATCTCATAGATAAGATAGTACTTTTTCTGCTGAAAGCATCTTACCTTCACTTGCCTCTCTCTTCCTCTTTTATGATTTTGTTGACTCAAATGACCCTTTTCTATATTGCTAATTGTTCCTTCAACCTTTATGCTATGGTTGTTTAACAACCTATTCTGATGCAGAGTTGCAACTTGATGATTTTTGCCTGTTTGCTATCCTACTCAAAATTCTGTGTACTCTTGTCTTTTGTTTCAGGTAGAAAAGTTCCTTTTAACATTTCTTGTAAAGCAGATCTGGTGGTGATAAACTCCCTCAGCTTCTGTCTGGGAAAGCCTTTATTTCTCTTGCATACCTGAATGATAACTCTGCTGAGTACAACATTCTTGGCTGAGAGTTTTTCATCTGTCAACACTTTGAGAATGTCACTCCACTCTCTCCCGGCCTGTAGAGTCTCTTCTGAGAATTCTGCTTCTAGCCTAATGGAGGTTCTTTTGTAGGTTACTGTTCTTTTTTTTTCCTGGCTACTTTTCATTTTTTTGTTGTTGACTCTTTACAGTTTTAATATAACATGTCTTGGAGAAGATCTTTTTGTGTTGAGATAATTGTGTTCTCAGCTTCATGGAGTTGTATATCCAGTTCCTTCCCCGGGCTTGGGAAGTTCTCAGCTATTATTTCTTTAAAGAAACTCCCTGCTCCCTTCTCTCTCCTCTCTTTCTGGGATACCCATTGTCTTATGCTGCTCTTCCTAACTGAGTCAAATATTTCTAGTGGAATTTCTTTATTTTTTAAAGCTCTCAATTCTCTCACCTTTTCTACATGTATTATTTGTAGATTTCTATCTTACAACTTTCTAATTCTCTCTTGTATATTCTGCTCTATCTCCAGTGCTTTCTAATGCATTCTATATCTTGATTATCAAGTTCTTCAGCTCCAGAATTTCTGTTTGGTTCCTTTTTTGCATTCTAATCTCTCCGGTAGAATATTTATTTAACTCAGTAATTTTATTTCTGAGCTCATTGAACTGCCTTTCTGAGTGTTCTTATCGCTCCTGAGTTTCTTCATGATAGTGTTTTGTATTCTTTATCAGTCATAGTCACAATATTCCGTAACTTTAAGTTTGGTTTCTAGAAAAACATATTTTTTTTTTCATGGTGCTTGATGAATTCTTCCAATGCCAGTGCATCTGAAGTATTAACAGCAGATACCTCTCTTCTTTAGGTAAATTTTAAAAAATTTGATTCTAACAATTTTACAGGTTAGTAAGTAGAAGTCTTTCTTTGTTTTTCAGTAGATGGCATCACACAGCAGAGGTTTTGTCTTACCTGAGCTGCTTCCGGCTGTATTTGGGGATTAACAGAGGGGCTGCTGGTGTCCTTGTTCCTGCAGTGCCTCCGGGGTCACTGTGCTCTCCTGCTGCTTGGCTGTGCCAGGTCTCACCCTCTGGGATACTGCGAGGGCAGGTGTTTCTGTTGCATTTAAGGCTGCCTGGGTCAAGCCCTCCACTGCCGTCTTGGGGGAAGGAGAGAGTAACACCAAAGCTGCAGTTGCCTCGGCGGTGTGTAGGGCCATGGGCTGTGTAGGTGTGTCCGCTGCAGCCGTGGGGACCGGGTCTGTGACCGTCTCTGTGGCTGGAGGGATAGGGTCATACTCTCCTTCTGCTGCCTGGCTCCCCTTGACCGTGGGACCTGCTGTGGCTGGAGACCAGAGCCGTGCGCACAGCCTCCTGGGCTGGGGCAGAACAGGGGTCGGACTCCAAACTGTTAAGCCCAGGGCTTTGCTCCAGTCTAACTGGCATCCCAGTGGGGAAACTGTTAGCCATTAGGGAAGAAACGTGGAAGGCGCTGAAGGCAGGGCAGTGAGCATAAAACAACCAAGGATCAGTTAAGGACGCATAGTTACTGACTTACATGGGAGAGCAGTTCAGAGAGTTTGGGGACCAGAAATGAGAAGACTTGGTTCTCATTCCATCTCTGATCTGAACTGGGTGGGGGACTGTGGGAGGTCGCTGGAGCATTCTGTCCTTTCATCTTTTTCGCCGCAGAGTGAAGAGGTTGGTCTAGCTAGTGTCTAAGGTCATTCCTGACCTTAGAAATCGTCATCCATACTGCTGTGGGAAGGTATGTTTGGGGAGTGTCATGGAGCACGTGAAGCTACTCATTATTTCCATTTCAATTTAAGATGTGATGAATGTCTTTTCTCTGTTTCTTTGGCATCAAATATGTGATTTTAATATAGGACATAACCATAATTGTAGTTGCTCACGGGGGTGATGTTATAAGTGTTTAATAACCACTTTGGCATAGGCACTAGCATCGTATAAGCACCAGAAGTGTAAACAGGTAGAAAGGTCATCTGGTGCACGCCAGCCAAGTGCCAGTTCTGATTGCTTGCAGGTTTAACTCTCCTTTAGACTGTGAGTCAAGGTTAGGAACTGTGTCTCTCTAACTTTGGATCCCAAGTTCTAATGCTCACCTCAGAGTAGGTGCTCAACCTGTATTTGTTAGGTGAACAAATAGTTTTCAATGTCTCCTTAGTGTCTCACAGGTTCACGTGCTCAGTGAATGTAGCCATGTCGCATGAGCTTGTAATGAAAGAAAAGGATGCCCCCAAAGTCCTGCTTTCAGAGGACAGCTGACAACCCTGGGGGCAAGAGTCTCAGAAATATTCAAGATACTGGGCACTCATTAATTTCCAAAGATATTTTATTTCTTCCTTATAGAGTCAATTATATCATAAAACTTGAACTACATACATTTCGTTTTTTTTTTTTTTAACAAAAAAGTATTTCAAGGGCAAAAAACTCATTACTTCTTCAAACTTACTTTATAAGCTGTGACATTTTTCAGTTACAAAAAAAAAAAAAAGCCAATATAGGTTTAAGTCTTATCAGCATCTCAGGGCTGTCCTTTCTTAATCTCTTCCTGACAGTTTGTCCTTTCCCTTATTATCTAATCATGTTACCATGTGATTGTGAGCTTTCCATGGGACCAGGATGGCTGAGTCATCATTTTGAATTTATCTTGGAAGCAGCTACTGGAAGAAATAAAAACCTTGGCCAACAATTGTTGGTTAAAATTTTTCTTCCTGTATCATGAATTATACAATCTCCAGTCCCCTTGTCTCCAGACTACCATAACCGCAGCAACAGTGCCTGGATCAGAACTGGTAGAACAATTATATTAAAAGCACGGAGCTCCAAAAAGATGTTTAGAAAATGTACATCTTCAAAGCTGTAATGACTTCACTTGTAATGACCTGCTTTTTCTCCTTTTCTTGTCTCTTTTTTTCTTTCCCACGGAATAGATCACTTCATCCATTTCTCTTTTGTAGTACAATGTTTAGATTTCCTCTAATATAAACACTTGTTAATTTCCCCACAGGATTTGAATGTCCTCCAGTAGAACGTGTTAGGATCTGTTACAGATTTCTTTTCAAATAGATTTGGTTCTTCCATATTTTGAATTAATGCCATGTGTGTGAGTTAAAGCATGATGATGGATGTGAGACATGTGAAATGGAAGTATCCAGAGATGGCATGAAGACTATGGACTCTGCAACCGGAGTTCAAACTCTGGCTCTGCCCTGCTTTCCTCCTTTACGGGATGTACATGCTTGAGAAAGTTACTTTATCTGAGACTTGGTGTTCCGATATTTAAAGGGGGGGTAGTAATGATACCTAGCCTGAGTCCTTGGTAGCTCAGAGGTAAAGAATCTGCCTGCCAATGCCTGCCAAGGCAGAAGACGTGAGTTTGATCCTTGAGTCGGGAAGGTCCCCTGGAGAAGGAGATGGCAACCCACTCCAGTATTCTTGCCTGGAAAATCCCAGGGACACGGCTACAGTCCAAGGGGTCACAATGAGTCAGCCACGACTTAGCTACTAAACAACAACAACAAGAACAGCAACAGCAACAATGATATCTAGGTTATAGAGGTCTTATAGCGCACTTAGCATCAGATCAGATCAGATTAGATCAGATCAGTTGCTCAGTCGTGTCCGACTCTTTGCGACCCCATGAATCGCAGCACACCAGGCCTCCCTGTCCATCACCAACTCCCGGAGTTCACTCAGACTCACGTCCATCGAGTCAGTGATGCCATCCAGCCATCTCATCTTCTGTCGTCCCCTTCTCCTCTTGCCCCCAACCCCTCCCAGTATCAGAGTCTTTTCCAATGAGTCAACTCTTTGCAGGAGGTGGCCAAAGTATTGGAGTTTCAGCTTTAGCATCATTCCTTCCAAAGAAATCCCAGGGCTGATCTCCTTCAGAATGGACTGGTTGGATCTCCTTGCAGTCCAAGGGACTCTCAAGAGTCTTCTCCAACACCATGGTTCAAAGGCATCAATTCTTCAGCGCTCAGCCTTCTTCACAGTCTAACTCTCACATCCATACATGACCACAGGAAAAACCATAGCCTTGACTAGACGACTTTTGTTGGCAAAGTAATGTCTCTGCTTTTGAATATGCTATCTAGGTTGGTCATAACTTTCCTTCCAAGGAGTAAGTGTCTTTTAATTTCATGGCTGCAGTCCCCATCTGCAGTGATTTTGGAGCCCAGAAAAATAAAGTCTGACACTGTTTCCACTGTTTCCCCATCTATTTCCCATGAAGTGATGGGACCGGATGCCATGATCTTTAGCATAGGGTTTGGAATACAGTAAGCTCAAATAAATGTTGCTTGAGAAGTAAACATATAATGGAACTATAAAGCTCATATAGATACGTATTAGATATAACATTTTTCACATGACTCAGCAAAAAATCATGGTTAGCTGGTTCAAAATTCATTTTTAAAATGAATTTTATTCCTTGACATCGATTGATTAATTCATTCTTGCCTTTTTAAAACTTATGCACAGTATATTGTGAATACTAATGTAACCCCAGTGGTCATATTTGGCTGTTACCTCCCTCTAGCCATTGGGCATTAGAGCTGACCTTCCTTTACTACTTAGATAGTCATGGTTTAAATCCTTCTTGCCATGATGAGCTACCCAGTATCTTTTCCAAGAAAACGTTTCTATATTCCTCTCTTGCTTCTACTTATACTTGTTCAGCTATCAGGTATATTCACATACTGTCCTCTATTTACAATGTTTTCTCTTTCCTCAGCAGCTCCCCTGGTGGCTCAGATGGTAAAGTGTCTGCCTGCAGTGTGGGAGACCTGGGTTCCATCCCTGGATCAGGAAGATCCCCTGGAGAAGGGAATGGCTACCCACTCCAGTATTTTTGCCTGTAGAATCCCCGGGACGGAGAAGCCTGGTGGGCTACAGTCCATGCGGTCGCAAGAGTAGGATACGACTGAGCGACTTCACTTTCTCTTCCCTCAAGTCAACCCCAAATGGTCAGTGTCCTCAAAACACTTGATTTCCTCAAGACAGCACTCACAGAAAGCACCTGTGTGAGTTAGACTGTTTGTTTCCTGAAGGGTTTCCTAATCCGGGGATCGTGTTTCAGATGATCCAAAACGGAATATTTCATATTTTCCTCCTAAGTGTCCCTCTTCCTCCCACCGCAGGGAGCTTCGTTCCTGAATCTTCTGTCCTCTTGCCTTGGGCTGCCCTCCTCTCTCCAAAGGCTGCCTACCTAGGAACCTCCGTCTCCCGCATCCCCCAGAGCTCGCTGTTTCTCCAAGTCTATCATGTGGAACCATTCAGTCCTCAGTACTTTTGTCTGAGTTCACTGTGGCCTTTGTCCCCAGGGCTTTATTTTTCTAAACAAACTTTTTTCCCTCAAGAGGAAATCTGTTGCCAGCTTTAAAAATAATATTCCCTCGCCACCCTTACCTCAGAGATGAATAAGCTGGAACTCTTCTCGTTGCCAGAATTTATTCTCAACTGTGTGATACCTTAAAATCATGCATCAGTTCATGTCAGTCCTCTGCCCACAACTCTCCCTGGCTTCCCAGCTCACTTGGAGCAAGAGTTGAGGTCTCTGCAGGGAGACAGGTCTCTGCAGGGAGACAGGTCCCTGCCCGTCCCTATCTCTGCTTCCACTTCGCCCCACTCTCCTCTCATGTTTCCCCAACAGCAGTGGCTTCTTTGTTGTTCCTTGAACCCCAAATCGACAAGCCACGTATTCACCAAACGTGTGTCCTCCTTAGGGCCTTTCTACTTGCTGTTCCTTTCATCTGGAAAGCTGACCCCTAGAAAACTCTCTGAGAGAGAAGCAGTCATCTGTGTAAAGGCATAAAGGAGTAAGGTAATTTTAGAAACCATAGACTTTTAATAAGGCCCAACCATAAGTTCTGCATGTGCGTGTAAGGCAGCAATGCTCCAAGTATTGGCCACGAACCTGGTGCCCTGGTGCCGATTTGAGCATAAACTCATGGAGCTTCAGCATCCCTCAGTCACACGAGTGCCTTCCAAAGGCCTGGGGAGGCCTTATCAATGTGCTTAGAAGGTTGCATGTTTGCATAAAAGTTGCCAAAGTATTTTAGCTGCATTTGGTTAAAATGATGACCCCTTTTCATCCTGACTTCCCTTTGTTGGATCTCCCAGGTTGGGTGGTGGTGAAAGTTCACAGGGAATTTAGATCTGGCCCCAAGGAAGAGGAGTTGGGGGTGCCTTTTATCTGACTAAAGTGAAGTAAGCTTATGTGGTTCACAGTCATTTCTATTTACAGCTAAGTTTTTGTTCACTGTCTGAGTGACTTCCAGGAATGCTACAATCCACAGTAGTAGTTAACTGAATAGCAATGCATGAAACTCTAAGGCCAGGAGTCATGCTGTGCTATGAACCGGTCCTCTGGCGCTCAACATCAGAGGTAGAAAGGTAGAGAGGAAGAAAAAGTGAGAAATCATCAGAGCCAGAAATTAACTGGCAAAAATTATTCAAAATCTTTCAGCTCATACATAGAAGAAACTGACGTTTTCCCACATTTGAAAATAGTCATAAGAGTTTATGTGCATTACCTACAATAAGCTGAAACAAATCCCCTAAACTGCACTGCACTGCACTCCTGCATGTGCCTGTGTGTGCGTGTGTGTTAGTCGTTTAGTCGTGTCCGACTCTGCGACCCCATGGACCGCAGCCCGCCAGGCTCCTCCGTCAGTGGAATTCTCCAAGCATGAATCCTGGAGTGGGTTGCCACGCCCTTCTCTACGCCCTTCTCCACGCCCTCTGCTTTCTCTTTTACTGTTCATGCTGTTTCACTGCCGAGCGCAAGCCTGTGCAGCTGAGCGCCTCTAATGAATGACATTACAGATTCCTGTCCTCTGATGTGACGTGAGACAGTCTATCCCTGCAGCTCAGGCTTCTATTCATCCATCTTCGATGAACTCCTATCAAGTTTCCCCATCAAATTATTCTGAAAATTTTCTCTTAATCTCAACAAAATACTAACCAGCACCCACCCGACATCAACAGCACTCAATTGACACACGGTTACGATTACCAACCATCCCCGCTTGCCTGGGTCTCCCACAAAGCAGAACACTCAGTGCTAAAAAATCGGAAAAATTCTTGGAAAACTGTGACAACTTGATCATCCTGTGTACTTTTGTCTTCTTTATCAAGAATGAGAACCTAAGTGACAGCTTCTGGGACTTTATCTTTTCTCTGCCATAAAATTAACCTTTGTTTCTCCAGTCTACTGATAATGTATTCCTACTTGAGGAAAAAAATATTTCTCCTTCTTTACAAACATGGTCCCTACCCCTGTGTCCTGACGCTGGCCCTTTTTTTCCTAATGTTGTCAATCGGTGTCTCTTTTTCTGCCACTTAAATGCTTCCCTTTCCACTCTCTTCTCTCTTATAGACACCCAACTTCCCTTGACATTTTCCCTCTTAAGCTATGCTTCCATTTCTTTCCCTCCTACGACAGAATTCTTGAAAGTAGGCCAAGAACTCTGACTGAAAGCTCTCATTGTGCCTTCTCTTGCTTTCGTTCTCAACATTTCACCAAAACTGTTCTTTTAAGATCAGTAACAACCACCAAGTGGTTCAACGAATAGTCTTTTATCCTTTCACTCCTTTGGAGTCTCCGATGCATTTTCCTTGTTGATTTTCCTCCTTGCAATGCTTTTCTGACTCGGTGTCTTTACACTGCCCACCCTGATGCTCCTTTCAGTTTTTTGACTATTTTTCTGTTTCTTCTACTGACTTATTTTTCTTTTCCCATCCCCTAAAAGTTAGTGTTCTTTGGTATCTTGCCCATAATCTTCTCTTTCTATATTCCACTAGTTGGCCACTTAATCTATTTCTATGAGTTTAACAACACTTCCCTGGTGGCTCAGACAGTAAAGCATCTGTCTACAATGCGGGAGATCCGGGTTCAATCCCTGGGTCAGGAAAATCTCCTGGAGAAGGAAATGGCAACCCACTCCAGTATTCTTGCCTGGAAAATCCCATGGATGGAGAAGCCTTGTGGGCTACAGTCCATGGGCTTGCAGAGTCGGACACGACAGAGCGACTTCACTTTCACTTTTCACTTTAACAATTATTTTAAAATTGGTTACAAGTCCTGCATCTTTATATCCAGACCTGGAGACTGAAACTTTTTGTCCTAGATATACCTTATGGATATCTTTAACCAGAAATCCTTCTGAACTCTAACCTTAGCATGAAATCAACCTAAGTTCAGCATATTTTCTTCCCCATCCTTGCTACCTCTCACAGAAGAAAAGTCCTCTTCCTGAGTTCTCTGCTGCTTTCACTATTAGTACACTTGTTTTTATGGTTATCTGTACTTAAAATTCAAAACTGCATTTCTCCAGCCAGCCTAAGGATTTAACCAATCATCAAACTTCATGTAGTCTCTTGTATCTGTGTTCCTTCTTTGTATTTTTATTTAAATTGAGGTGTCATTGATGTACAATATTAAGTAAGTTCTGGAGAAGGAAATGGCAACCTACTTGCCTGGAAAATCCCATGGACTGAGGAGTCTGGTAGGCTACAGTCCATGGGGTCAGATGCACAATATAGTGATTCACAAATTTATACTTCATTTATTATAGCTCATTTATATTATAGTTCTTATAATATACTGGCTATACGCCCCATTTTGTACAATATATCTTTGTAGCTTATTTTATCCCTAATAGTTTGTACCTCTTAAGCCCCCATAGGAAGCCCCAGTAACTCAAAAGGTAAAGAATTCACTTACAATGCAGGAGACACAGGTTTGATCCCTGGGTCAGGAAGACCTCCTGGTGAAGGAATTGGCAACCCACTCCAGTATTCTTGCCTGGAGAATCCCATGGACGGAGGAGCCTGGTGGGCTACAGTCCATAGAGTCACAAAGAGTCGGACATGACTGAAGTGACTTAGCATGCATCAAGCATAAATATATATATACATACATAAAAAGTGGTATTAACAAAGACACAGAAGTCTTTACATGGAATAACTTTATTTCCATTACTAGATGATGTGATATTTGATATCTGAACCCAAACTTTATCATTTAGAGAGTACTTACGCAGTTCTTACATTAGTCTATGTTAAATTTTGCAGCCCCAATAGGAAGATAGGCCCCATGTCTCATAAGGCTCATCTTGTATCTCCCATAACTCCTACTGTGTAGGCCTCAGCTCAGGAAACCTCCAGTGACTTTTCTTTGACAGCAGGTGAACAAGCTTGCCAAGAGGAGAGTAAAACCATCACCGTGGGGCCTGTGTGCCTGCCCGATCACATTCTTCACTGACATTTCTGGTTTCACTGTCTCGTTGACTCGTTATAAATATCTTTATCGTGCAGTTAGCATCTGCAGGTAGGTGTGGGGATCACAGTTTCCTCTGCTTACAAAGCTATTTGTGATCCGATAAATGGAGATTTAGGTGACTCATTTATAAGTGTCCTTCTGGAGAAACTGTATCAAGGATGCAGCTCATGATTTAATGAATTGACTCAAATCATCCCCTTCCTACACCTCACTGACTTTTATGACTCCTATGGCTAGCTGTCTTTATTTTTCTCATTTGAGTATATCTGATGGGAGCAGTCTATTTTCCCCCAAATTTCTATGTAATCCTGTTAAAAATGTTCTGTATTTGTTCAATTATACTGAACTTTTAAGAGAAGAAGCAATGCAAAAATTAACCAAGAATCAGAAGACTGAGACACTGGTTTCCGGTGTTGGCTCTTTAAATAGAAAGGGGTATCTAGACACATATCCTCACAGCTCAGCTTTCATCCCAAAATGACAGTTTTGAAGATTTGGACTCTATTACTTGGTAACTACTGAATTTTTAGTTGGAACCATTTCTGAAGAAATATTTTTTGCCAAACTCCCACAAAGAGTCATTGCTAAGATGCTGCTAAGAGAAAACAGCTGAAATGTGTCTAATTTATAATTTATTAATTATAACCAGCTGCAGGGAAGGGAAAGTAGCTACTAGATGGTAGGATGAAAGAATGAATTTTTAGAAAGTAAAAAAAGGGGAATATCCTCTAGATAGAGGGGTGACTGGGTAATTGACCCTGAGCTGGAAAAGAGAGTTTTAACAATAACATAAAGTGTTCTTGAAAAAGAAGATCAAAGTTCTCTTTGAGGACTTTTAGTCAACTAAACAATCAGGTGGAGCTGTAATAGTTTTTCTGTCCAATCAAGAAACTAAACGATTTAGTGGCATTACATTTATTGGCTAACAGAAAGCAGATAGATCTAGAGGCAGTGTGGATACCCAGGAATACGTCTCAGATCTTTAGATCAAAGGTCTCATCACTGCTTCAGATAAAGATAATGACTTCTCTTCCACCATCCCCCTATAACGAGCCTTTGCTTCTTCTTTTTTTTTTTTTTTAAGGTGTTTGAAATATAACTGTATTCAGACTAAACAAAAAAAAAAAAAATGGGGGATGGCAGTAACAAAGAAGATTCCACCTCTCAGTATTGTCATGTTACTATTCATTGTTGTTCAGTTGCTCAGTTGTGTCCAACTCTCTGAGACCACATGGACTGCAGCATGCCAGACTTCCCTGTCCTTCACTGTCTCCTGGAGTTTGCTCAGACTTATGTCCATTGAGTTGGTGATGCCATCCAACCATCTCATCCTCTGTCATCCCCTTCTCCTCCTGCCTTCAATCTTTCCCAGCATCAGGGTCTTTTTCCCAATGAGTCAGCTCTTTGCATCAGATGGCCAAAGCATTGGAGTCTCAGCTTCAGCATCAATCCTTCCAATGTATATTCAGGACTGATTTCCTTTAGGATTGACTGGTTGGATCTCCTTCCAGTCCAAGGGACTGTCAAGAGTCTTCTCCAGCACCACAGTTTGAAAGCATGAATTCTTTGGCCCTCAGCCTTATTTATGGTCCAACTGTCACATCTGTACATGACCACTGGAAAAACCATAGCTTTGACTAGATGACCCTTTGTTGGCAAAGGAATGTCTCTACTTTTTAATATGCTGTCTGGGTTGGTCATAGCTTTTCTTCCAAGGAGTAAGCATCTTTTCATTTCATGGCTGCAGTCACCATCTGCAGTGATTTTGGAGCCCAAGAAAATAAAGTCTGTCACCGTTCCCATTGTTTCCCATATTTCCCATGAAGTGATGGGACCAGATGCCATAAGCTATGTTTTTCTGAATTTTGAGTTTTAAGCCAGCTCTTTCACTCTCCTCTTTCACCTTCATTGAGAGGCTCCTTAGTTCCTCTTCACTTTCTGCCATTAGGAAGGTGCCACCTACATATCTGAGGTTACCGATATTTCTCTTGATTCTAGCTTGTGCTTCATCCAGCCCAGTGTTTCTCATGATGTATTCTGCATATAAGTTAAATAAGCAGAGTGACAATGTACAGCCTTGATGTACTTCTTTCTCAACTTTGAACCATTCTGTTGTTCCATCTCCAGTTCTAACTGTTGCTTCTTGACCTGCATACAGGCTTCTCTGGAGCCAGACAAGGTGGTCTGTTATTCCCATCTGTTTAAAAATTTTCCACAGTTTGTTGTGATCCACACAGTCAAAGGCTTTGGCATAGTCAGTAAAGCAGAAGTAGAGGCAATGGAATCCCACTCCAGTACTCTTGCCTGGAAAATCCCATGGATGGAGGAGCCTGGAAGGCTGCAGTCCATGGGGTCGCTGAGGGTTGGACATGACTGAGCGACTTCACTTTCACTTTTCACTTTCATGCATTGGAGAAGGAAATGGCAACCCACTCCAGTGTTCTTGCCTGGAGAACCCAGGGACGGGGGAGCCTGGTGGGCTGCTGTCTATGGGGTCATACAGAGTCGGACACAACTGAAGTGACTTAGCAGCAGCAGATGCTTTTCTGAAATTCTCTTGCCTTTTCGATGATCCAGTGGTTATTGGCAATTTGATCTCTGGTTCCTCTGCGTTTTCTAAATCCAGCTTGTACATCTGGAAGTTCTCAGTTCATGTATTCTTGAGCCTAGATTGAAGGATTTTGAGCATTACCTTGCTAGTGTGAGATGAGTGCAATTGTGCGGTAGTTTGAGCATTCTTTGGCATTGCCTTTCTTTGGGATTGGAATGAAAACTGACCTTTTCCAGTCCTGTGGCCATTGCTGAGTTTTCCAGATTTTCTGGCGTGTTCTGTGCAGCACTTCCACAGCATCATCTTTCAGGATTTGAAATAGCTCAGCTGGAATTCTGTCACCTACAATACCTTTGTTGATAGTGGTGCTTCCTAAGGTCCCCTTGACTTCAACTTCACATTCCAGGCTGTCTGGCTCTAGGTGAGTGATCACACCATCGTGATTATCTGGGTCATGAAGATCTTTTTTGTATAGTTCTTCTGTGTATTCTTCCCACCTCTTCTTAATATCTTCTGCTTCTGTTAGGTTCATACCATTTCTGTCCTTTATTGTGCCCATCTTTGCACAAAATATTCCTTTGGTATCTTCAACTTTCTTGAAGAGATCTCTAGACTTTCCCATTCTTTTATTTTCCTGTATTTCTTTGCAGTGTTCACTTAAGATGGCGTTCTTAATCTCTCCTTGCTGTTCTTTGGAACTCTGCTTTGCAATGTGTATCTTTCCTTTTCTCCTTTGCCTTTCACTTTTCTTCTTTTCTCAGCTATTTGTAAGCTCTCCTCTGACAACTATTTTGCCTTGTTGCATTGCTTTTTCTTGTGGATGGTCTTGATCCCTGCCTCCTGTACAATGTCACGAACCTCGTCAATTGTTCTTCAGGCACTCTGTCTATCAGATTGAATCCCTTAAATCTACTTGTCACTTCCCCTGTATAATTGTAAGGGATTTGATTTAGGTCATACCTGAATGGATGAGTGGTTTTTCCTACTTTCTTCAATTTAACTATAGCATTTTTATATTTGAAACTGAAGGAGGAAGCAATGATGTTCCAAAACACCTAAATATGCAGGTCCGAAAAGTGAAGGCATTTGTTTAACCTCCACATTCACTCTGAAGCCCACCTGCCTCCTTCAGCATCCAGAGATCAAACACGTTCTGCTTCGCCGTATAGGAAAGTGGGAAACACACTGCACTGCTGACGTCACAGGACAGTTGCCTGCAGAGCGAGACTTCTGACACGGGGCCCCAGCCTCACGTTCTCACAGGGTGCCCTCTCCCTCTGGGAGAGGAGTGGTCTGGGCAGCCTCTAGGTCATGCTGCTACCGCGCTGCTCAGCCTGGGTCCTCGACCACCTCTGGCGGGGCAAGAGCAGGCTCGGCAGCAGACTCCAAGTCAGAGTCTCTGGTCAGCCCTCCAGCATGCCAGAGCAGGCTCTTCAGAGGTGTCGTTACTTTCGGCACAAATGCCACACTACTGAAGATTCTTCTTTTGGTGGAAGACAGTTGACTTGTCTTAACCTTTACGTCCTTAATATCCACTTTGTTCCCACACAACACAATAGGGATGGTCTCACACACGGGTCTTAGATCTCTGTGCTGGTTAGGCACGTTCCTGTAAGTCACTCTCGAGGTTACCTCAAACATTATAATGACACACTGAGCTTGGACATAACACCCAATTTCTCCTGACCAGCTGAATCCCATACGTTGAACTTAATAGGCCCCCTGTTGGTGTGGAGCACAAGGAGGATATTCCTCAATACCCAAAGGAGCTACACACATCTCAGATTCACCCATCAGATGACGTTTCGTGAATGTCGTTTTCCCAGCACTATCATCATGAACCAGATTGGAACAGAACCTGGGGTTCTCCTTGGGCAGCCTTCATGGCGTTACTTCCAGTAGCATCTCCGTGCCTGTCCTACTGAGGGTTGGAAAGATAGAGGATGCACTATTTTTTTTCCTATTATTTTTTCTGAACTGGTGGCCATGAGACCTGAGAGCCTGATCCATTGCTTATTCCACGTCTTGCCTTTTGGTTTCAGTTCTCATTGGCAGGACCACCTACCCAGTGGGCATCTATAGGATCCTAACTGACCTGCAGTCTTGCGTGGACAGTCAGTTTCCTGACAGGCACAGTCCATACTATTAAAAATTCAGTCATGTCCATCTGCATCTGTTTGGAAGCAGAAAACTCCCTTTACCGGGTTACTGGGAAGACACCTGTCACAGTCTACAATCAATAAATTCCAAACCTTGTTCTAAGCAGCACATATATGGTGTCTCAGATGGTAAAGTGTCTGCCTTCAATGTGGGAGACCTGGGTTCAATCCCTTGGTCAGGAAGATCCCCTGGAGAAGGAAATGGCAACCCACTCCAGTACTCTTGCCTAGAAAATTCCATGGGTGGAGGAGCTTGGTGGGCTACAGTCCATGGGGTGGCAAGCAGTTGGACATGCCTGAGCAACTTCACTTTCTTTTCTTGTTGGAAATGTGGGACTTCTTTGTACATCTGATTATAGACAGCCTATAAAGTGCTAGTCTTTTTCACATGCATCTTGCATATTTCTCACAGTAACTTTGAAAGTAGATATTGCTATGCCCATTTGACAAAGAAGAAATTGAATTTCAAAGACCTTAAGGTGTCAGAGTTGAGAGGTAATGGAAGGTGCCAACCATATTCAAACCCAGCTTGATTAATTCTTTCCACTACACTGCTGAGCCGGCATGGCTCTGAATGGGTCAATTAGTTTTGTGTGGTTTTTCCATAACTATAATACAAATTGTAATATTTGCCTTATAGGATTGTTGTTCACTTAATGAAATGTATTTATTATGGGCTACAACTTATAAGGCTAAAGTTCCGATACAATCCAAAAGATAGAACTGAAAAGTCAAGTACTTGGCCTATAGAATGACTTTTTAATAACAACCACTTTGTGCCTCTGTGACATTTATGTATCAGGCATTTTGCAAACTTATAAACTGTCAACATGCCTGATGAACAAACCGCACTCTCACCCCCCGTCCACACCATCTACTGTGAAGGGAGCACGTCTATTTTATTCTCTAGTTTTCTGGAAGAATCACTTAATTTCTGATTCTGACAAACAGCATGAAACTACTCAAATAACTGTCTCTAAAATGGTAATTTTTATATTCATGGCACTTTTTGAATATTACTGACATATTCTTATGCGATGACTTGGATTGACAATGCAGAAAAACTATTTTTTCTCTTGATTTGCTCTTTGTGGTAGACTAGGTTCTAAATGAACATGTTTACTTGAGCGTTGAAAGGTACTGTTGAAATGATGTGAGAAAAATCCCATTTTAAGAACTATGTTACCAGATTACTCTAAATTTCTCCCAATGTGTTAATAAAATGCAGAGCCGGAGCTAGGCATTTTTGTGCTAGAGGCAGTTTTTCTCCAGGGGGTTTTCTTTTCCTCTGCTTTGCTTACAGACTGTCAAATCATGGAGTTTTCTTTGGAATCCTTTTGATGCAGCCATTGTTTGTTGCTTATCCGTGAACAAGCAGGTAAAGTGGCCATCTATTTTGCTTACGAGATCTTAATTTTTTAATCATATTAGCTAATAATTGATATAAGCAGGCACTCTGCTAGGCATTAGCATGTAACATCATAACCCCATGAGGCAGGTGCTATTGTTAACCTCACTTTATAGAAAAGGAATCTAAGAATCAGAGATGTTGAGGACTTGCCCAATTTCACACAGCTAGAAAGCAGTGGAGATTGAATTTGATCCAGGCTATTCCATGGCCCCAGGTCCCTTGTCTGCTGTTACCTCTAGGGCTGTGAAGCACCCCCTGTATTTCTCACAGAGCTATTGGACACACGTCTGTCTTCCTGAGACTTGCAAGGATAATTTTAAAAGAGTGTTTATAATACCTCTTACATTTATGCTTGAAAGTAATGACACTATTCACTTAGTTTCTCTGTCTGAACAATCTGAAAGAGGTTTTAGTATCAGAATTAATTAAGGTTTTTACAAATATTTTGTTTGAGCTTTTACCACTGTGTTTTTGGCCTGAGTGCTTTGTGTTCATGAATAATCTCTTGTAGGTTGGTCTATGACTCACTGAATGGGAAAACACAGTTATCGAATTGAAGAATAATACTAAGGGCATAAAACTTGAGTCATTTTAGATCTGTCTCTCTCTTTTTGGTTCCAATCAAAAGCTTAGAAATTTTTAGCTGTTTCTGTAAGAATATTTGTATTACAAGAAGAGTGAATGAGCTGTTAAATAAAATGTGAAGGCAGAAGTCAGTAACCTTGAGTTGTCATCTGAATTTTCCTTTTGATCTACTAAGTGGTTTAGAATAACTTTTCTTTGCTGATTTTATTCACACTTAAACTTTTTTGATTATCTAGGTCATGAAAATATTTTTTGTACAGTTCTGTGTATTCTTGCAACCTCTTCTTATCAATATGTATGGTCCTATTATCATTTTCCTAATTACTTTGGATGTATTTTCCGTAAGACTTTTCCTTCTCTTGTGTTTTCTGCCTAGAGAAATTCCTTTAGCATTTGTTGTAAAGTTGGTTTAGCAGTGCTCTTAACTTTTATTTTTCTGTAAAACTTTCAATTTCTCCATCAAATCTGAATGAGGGTCTTGCTGGGTGGAGTAGTCTTGGTCATAGCTTCTTCCCTTTCATCACCTTAAGTATATTGTGCCATTTCCTTCTGGTTTGTAGAGTTTCTATTGAGAAATCAGCTGATAACCTTATGGGAGTCCTCTTGTATATTATTCGTTGTTTTCCCTTGTTGCTTTTAATATTTTATCATTGTCTTTAATTTTGATTACTGTGTGTCTTGTTGTATTCCGTCTTAGGTTTATCTTGCCTGGGACTATCTGCACTTCCTGGACTTGGTTGACTAATTTCTTTTCCATGTTAGGGAAGTCTTCAGCTATTTTCCCTTCAAATATTTTCTCAGGTCCTTTCTCCCTCTCTTCTCCTTCTTGTACCCTTATAATGGGAATGTTGGTGCTTTTAACGTTGTCCCAGAAGTCTCTTAGACTGTCTCCATTTCTTCTCATTCTTTTTCTATATCCTATTTGTGACAGTGATTCCACCATTCTGTTTTCTAGGTCACTTATTTGTTCTTCTGCATCAATTATTCTGTTATTGATCCCCTTCTAGTGTATTGTTCATCTCTGTTCTTTAGTTCTTCTAGGTATTTGGTAAACATTTCTTTCATCTTCTCCTTACTTTTTCTGAGGTCCTGGATCATTTTCACTATCATTATTCTGACTTCTTTTTCTGGAAGGTTTCCTATCTCCACTTAATTTAGTTGTTTTTCTGGGGTTTTATTTTGCTCCTTCATCTGGGAAATAATCCTATGCCTTTTCATTTTGATCGGCTTTCTGTGACTGTGGTTTTCTTTCTGGACTTTAGTTCTGGACTTTCTTGTGGGACTGTAGTTCTTCTTGCTTCTTCTGTCTGCCCTCTGGTGGGTGAGGCTTAAGGGCTTGTGCAAGCTTCCTGATGGAAGGGACTGGAGGTGAGCAAAACTGAGTCTCTCTGGTGCATAGCGCTCAGAAAAATTTTAATCCGATTGTCTGCTGATAGATGGGGCTGCACTCCCTCCCTGTTAGTTGTTTAGCCTGGGGCAACCCAGCCCTGTGGTCTACACACTCTATGGTAAAACTAATGGTAACCTACAAGGGGGCTTATGCCAGGGGCAGCTCCCAGAACTGCTGCTGCCATTGCCTGCATTTCTGTGGTGAACCTCTGCTAACTCACGACTCCTTAGGAGACCCTCCAACACTCACAAATAAGTCTGGGTCAGTCTCCTATGGAGTCACTGCTCCTTTCTTCTGGTTCCTGGTGCTCACAAAGTATTGTTTGTGCCCTCTAGGAGTGGAGTGTCTGTTTCCTCCAGTTTCGTGAAAGTCTTACAGTCCAGTCCCACTGGTTTTCAGTCAGATTCCCTGGGGATTCCTAGTCCCTTGCTGGATCCCAAGGCTGCTGTGGGGTTCAGACCTTCATAATAGTGGGAGAACTTCTTTGGTATTATTGTTCTGTAGTTTGTGGGTTGCCCACCCAGTGGTTATGGGATTTGACTTTAACATACACCCCTCATACCATCTCAGCGAAGCTCTTCATTTGTCTTTGGACATGGAGCATCTTTCTTTGGTATGTTCCAGCATCTTCCTGCCGATGATTGTTCAACATCTAGTTGTGATTTTGGTGCTCTCACAGGAGAAGATGAGCAAAGACTCTCACAGGAGTCCTACTCCTTCATCTTGAACCGATGTGCTACAATTATCTGTCTTAGAGGAATGAAGAGTCTTCACATTAACACAGAATCTTATATTGGGCCTAAGAATTTTCCAGGTGGATAGAAAGGCCAATATAATACCACTTATTTTTTTTTATAAAAAATGGAAAGCTTATGTTCTTTAGGACTATTTCACATGGACAGTATGTATACTGCATTATGGACCTAATACCCAATATAATCCAAATATTACTAATTGTAATGAATAAGTGATTTAATTCCAAATGAAATTAAATTTTAAACAGAGATGCTATTTTTTCTTAGCTTAGGCTATCACATTCTTCGTAATTTGTTAAAAATGTTACAGATCTTGTCTTAGGGAAGATTCGCCAAAAAATTGTGGCATTGTTTTTAGGGGCATGAATTTAAGAAATGTTAATTGGGAAACTCCTTGAGTGGTCCTAGAAAATCCACTTAGAACGTTTCTTTCAGAGTTTATTTTTGAGAATCAGAATGATATTTGTGTTTTAACCTACATTGCTGACATAGAAATCAAGATATGAACTATGTTTGAGTAGCTTTTCTCTTTGGACAGAAGACCATGGAAAAGATACACAGAATACACACCCACCTGTCCACATTCTACCACTGTCACCTAACCACAGGGAGAGAGGGGGGGGAGAGACAGAGGGAGAGAGATTAATAACAGAAACCAAAACCAAAATCCTTGAAAGTGAAAACTCACATCTATAGGGTATGGACTGGCATTCTGTTTAAGACTTTTCTTTTCTTAGTGCTCACGTTAAGATTTCTTTGATTGTGAGGAATAGACTTCTAAATGTATAACTTCATAGACTCTCCAAACTTACCTGAGTTGGAGAAAAATTATATTTTTATAATTCCAAAAAATAAAAGACTGCTGAAAGGATGAGCACTTGCTGTCATTACATTCATTTAAATGAGGTGCCACAGACTTTGAAAGTGATTCTGAAAGGGAAATAGAAGGAGCTTGAACAATGAAAGTGTTACAGGATTATGTATGGTGAGCTGACAACATCATTCACTTTTCATTGTGCATTTATATTTCACCTTATTTCCAAAAGGTTGAGAAAGGCTAACACTTACTTGGAAAAATACATGTTTGATATTTTAAAAAAGACAGTCATATAACCTTATTATACTATTACCACACTTAGAGTAAAAGAATTTTTACCACTCTACATTAAGATAAATGCAAAACATTTTTCAACAAGTCATTTCCCCCCCTTTTTTGGTGTGTGTATGGATTTATGAAAGAAGCGTTAACTGGTACTTTACATGATGCTGTTTTAAATACTTTTGGGGGTGGAGATAGAGGAAGCAATTTTTTTTTAATTTAATTGCTTTCATCTAATCCAAAGTGATACATACATAGAAACATCACATGTGAAAATCAGAGAATAGTCTCTTTGTTAATATACTGTTTACCATAGTTTTGCTAATAAAATTACTAGCAAGAAAACCCTTTAAAAGAATCATATTTGACTTTGGTTATGACTCAAAGATGTTCTGTCTGGAAATTCAGGGACTATGTGTTTTTGTGAAAGAAATTATGTAGCCCCTATTTAGCAGCACTGAGTTTCTTACTTTTCTGTAATCAGTGAATGGAAAGCAGTGATTAATGAGCTTCTTGGCTTGCTCTTTGTCTCACTTGTGACACATTTTGCCAAGTGCTTCAGCCTTCCTAAGCTCAATTACCAACTCAGTTATTAAGAGTTTAAATTTCTGTGAATCCTTCAAAGTAATTGTGGTAAATAGGAGTCGTAAATCTCTGTCATTTTCTTAATAAGAAATGTATATTCATTGACCAGCATTGATAAGACACTAGTCTTTATTTATTTATTATTACTTTTTTGGGGGGGGGCGTCAAATGGCTTCTCTCCTACTTTATTAGATGCTCAGCATCATTTTACAATTATCATTATTTTTTTTTTTACTTTACAATATTGTATTGGTTTTGCCTTACACCAACATGAATCCACCATGGGTGTACATATGTTCCCCATCCTGAATCCCCCTCCCACCTCCCTCCCCGTACCATCCCTCTGGGTCATCCCAGTGCACCAGCCCCAAGCATCCTGTATCCTGATCAAACTTGGACTGGTGATTCATTTCTTATATGATATTATACATGTTTCAATGCCATTCTCCCAAATCATCCCACCCTCTCCATCTCCCACAGAGTCCAAAGTAGTGTCTATTTAGATACTCTTCAAATTTTTAAGAAATTTAGGTTCTTCAAAATCTTGGGTGTATATGTGGTCAGAAAACTCATTTTTAAGTTTTTATTATGCTTCCTAACTTACCTTTATGACCTTGGATCGTGTTTCTCAAAATCTTTGTTGTGTCTCAGTTTCATTACTTTAAAAATGGAAAAGATAATAGTGGCAATGACCTCACAGGCTTGGGATTATAAAAATGCTTTGTAAATAAAAGTCACAGTGAGTTGTTACTTGTATTATTGTGGACTGATGAAAGGAACCGTGGTGTGCCACCATCTTCATCACAATGTCACCAGTAGGAAGACAGGAAATTCCACATGGTCCACCCTACTTTGTCTGTTTCTAAATGAACTGATCAGGTATTCCCACCACAAGAACTGCAAATATTGTAAACAACATAAAAGTGTGCAGAATAAGAGAGGCCACTTGATGTGGTGCAGTGAATATAGAGCGTGGGTCCTGGCTCTGCCACTTGTACTGTGACCTCAGGAAAATCATGTGGCTGAGCCGAGCCTCTGCTCCCTCATCTGCAAATGAGATGAATAAATAGACATCCTATATGATTGATATGAAGACTGAAAACAGTCAACCGAGTCAAGTGCCTCGCACAGTGCACATGCTTCCCTAATGCTGAGTGTGTGCATGTGTGCTCAGCCGTGTCCAACTCTTTGCAACCCTATGGATTCTAGCCTGCCATGCTCCTCTGTCCATGGGGTTTTCCAGTCAAGAATACTGGAATGGATTCCTCTACTGCTCAGTTCAGTTCAGTCCAGTCACTCAGTCATGTCCAAGTCTTTGCCACCCCATGAATTGCAGCACGCCAGGCCTCCCTGTCCATCACAAACTCCTGGAGTTCATTCAGACTCACGTCCATTGAGTCGGTGATGCCATCCAGCCATCTCATCCTCTGTTGTCCCCTTCTCCTCCTGCCCCCAATCCCTCCCAGCATCAGAGTCTTTTCCAATGAGTCAACTCTTCACATGAGGTGGCCAAAGTACTAGAGTTTCAGCTTTAGCATCATTCCTTCCAAAGAAATCCCAGGGCTGATCTCCTTCAGAATGGACTGGTTGGATCTCCCTGCAGTCCAAGGGACTCTCAAGAGTCTTCTCCAACACCACAGTTCAAAAGCATCAATTCTTCAGTGCTCAGTCTTCTTCACAGTCCAACTCTCACATCCATACATGACCACTGGAAAAACCATAGTCTTGACTAGACAAACCTTTGTTGGCAAAGTAATGTCTCTGCTTTTGAATATGCTGTCTAGGTTGGTCATAAGTTTCCTTCCAAGGAGTAAGTGTCTTTTAATTTCATGGCTGCAGTCACCATCTGCCGTGATTTTGGAGCCCCAAAAAATAAAGTCTGACACTGTTTCCACCGATTCCCCATCTATTTGCCATGAAATGATGGGACCGGATGCCATGATCTTTGTTTTCTGAATGTTGAGCTTTAAGCCAACTTTTTCACTCTCCTCTTTCACCTTCATCAAGAGGCTTTTTAGTTCCTCTTCACTTTCTGCGCTAAGGGTGGTGTCATCTGCATATCTGAGTTTATTGATATTTCTCCTGGCAATCTTGATTCCAGCTTGTGTTTCTTCCAGCCCAGCATTTCTCATGATGTACTACTCTGCATATAAGTTAAATAAGCAGGGTGACAATATACAGCCTTGACACACTCCTTTTCCTATTTGGAACCAGTCTGTTGTTCCATGTTCAGTTCTAACTGTTGCTTCCTGACCTGCATACAAATTTCTCAAGAGGCAGGTCAGGTGGTCTGGTATTCCTATCTCTTTCAGAATTTTCCACAGTTTATTGTGATTCACACAGTCAAAGGCTTTGGCATAGTCAATAAAACAGAAATAGATGCTTTTCTGGAACTCTCTTGCTTTTTCCATGATCCAGCGGATGTTGGCAATTTGATCTCTGGTTCCTCTGCCTTTTCTAAAACCAGCTTGAACATCTGGAAGGTCATGCTTGATGTATTGCTGAAGCCTGGCTTGGAGAATTTTGAGCATTACTTTACTAGCATGTGAGATGAGTGCAATTGTGTGGTAGTTTGAGCATTCTTTGGCATTGCCTTTCTTTGGGATTGGAATGAAAACGGACCTTTTCCAGTCCTGTGGCCACTGCTGAGGTTTCCAAATTTGCTGGCATATTGAGTGCAGCACTTTCACAGCATCATCTTTCAGGATTTGAAATAGCTCAACTGCAATTCCATCACCTCCACAAGCTTTGTTTGTAATGATGCTTTCTAAGGCCCACTTGACTTCACATTACAGGATATCTGGCTCTAGGTGAGTGATCACACCATCGTGATTATCTGGGTTGTGAAGATCTTTTTTGTACAGTTCTTCTGTGTATTCTTGCCACCTCTTCTTAATATCTTCTGCTTCTGTTAGGTCTATACCATTTCTGTCCTTTATCGAGCCCATCTTTCCATGAAATGTTCCCTTGGTATCTCTAATTTTCTTGAAGAGATCTCTACTCTTTCCCATTCTGTTGTTTTCCTCTATTTCTTTGCATTGATTGCTGAAGAAGGCTTTCTTATCTCTTCTTGCTATTCTTTGGAACTCTGCATTCAGATGTTTATATCTTTCCTTTTCTCCTTTGCTTTTCGCTTCTCTTCTTTTCACAGCTATTTGTAAGGCCTCCTCAGACAGCCATTTTGCTTTTTTGCATTTTTTTCCCATGGGGATGGTCTTGATCCCTGTCTCCTGTACAATGTCACTAACCTCAGTCCATAGTTCATCAGGCATTCTATCTATCAGATCTAGTCCCTGAAATCTATTTCTCACTTCCACTGTATAATGATAAGGGATTTGATTTAGGTCATACCTGAATGGTCTAGTGGTTTTCCCTACTTTCTTCAATTTCAGTCTGAATTTGGCAATAAGGAGTTCATGATCTGAGCCACAGTCAGCTCCTGGTCTTGTTTTTTGTTGACTGTATAGAACTTCTCCATCTTTGGCTGCAAAGAATATAATCAGTCTGATTTCGGTGTTGACCATCTGGTGATGTCCATGTGTAGAGTCTTCTCTTGTGTTGTTGGAAGAGGGTATTTGCTATGACCAATGCATTTTCTTGGCAAAACTCTACTGCTACCGGCTGCCAATTAGCTATTTCTCTTTCTTTTCCTTTCCTCTACCCTAGATCCTGGAGAAGGAAATGGCAATCCAGTCCAGTATTCTTGCCTGGAGAACTCCATGGACAGAGGTGTCTGGCAGGCTACAGTCCATGGGGTTGCAAGTCAGATATGACTAATTGACTAAACCACGACCACCCTGACTTCTGTTCTCAAGCCATGTGATCAAGCACATGTCACTTAAATTGTTAGTCCCCATCTATAAAATGAGGGATTTGGATAATTGATTACAAAATCCCTTTACATTTCTTGCATCTGGTGGCTCCAGAAATGAGTGATGTCCTGCTGTGACAAGACTTGCCCAGATCTGCCCTTGAGATGCTGGTGATGACTGGGCCAGCTGTGGATGTGAACAGATGAAGCTGTGCTGGGGTCCCCAGGAATCTGGAGGCCAACCATAAAGAAAGCCAGAGAGTCCTGTTAAGGAAAAGCACAAACCGTTAGAGACACATTCCTTCTACTTTGTATTGGGATTTGGTCACCACTTCTTTGCAGAAGACACATAAATTATGGATATAACTGCCACAAGGTAGCCTACTAAATCAGGAAAGTCCTGTGGAATGCCCTTTCTGCCTCTGCCTGCAGTGTGAGGGGTCAGAGTTCTACCTGCCCAATTTGCCCAGGCAAATTTGCCTAGGTAAGTTGCTGTCTTTTCAATTTATCATCTAGTATGACTCTCCAGATCAACAAATTCTCAGTCCTCTGAGTTCATTTGGATGCCTGGTGCTGAGTACTTGTTAGGAATGGACAACAATGGTTACTTCCTCCAATGTGATAGACTTTATCCAAAGTGAAACAGATTTGAACAAGCATAGTGTGTGCTTCTGAACAGCCACACAGACCTCCTGGAGGGCAGCTGCATGGTGATAGAAGCTCCACATTCTTAACAGTGACAAAGGACGTCATTAGAAAATGGTGGAGTCTGTGGGTGTCTCCAGTGATTTTCCATCTCTTTCTCTTGGTTCAACATTCCTGATCTTTTAAATTTAAATTTACTTGCCTTGGACTTGCCCACTGGCCATTTGATTGATGGAGTATACAATGACATAAAAAATCCCACAAAACATCTAAGGACAGATATTACCCACAGATAATTCTTCTGGAAAATCAATAGACTATCCTAATCTGTAATACCATCCTTACACCCAAATGATCTGGGCCTTTGCCCTGCTCTGGTCCTTCATTATTTGTGACATTCTCCACAGTCAAAGAGTTCATGGGTCCAAACTGGATATACCTACGCAGTTTTTGCAGCATCACACTGTTTAGACCATGGGGTCTAATTGGACGTACCTATCGGCTTCCCTGGTGGCTCAGTAGGTAAAGAATCTGCCTGCAGTGTGGGAGAGCTGTGTTCAATCCCTGGGTTGGGAAAATGTCCTGGAGAAGGAAATGGCAACCCACTCCAGTATTCTTGCCTGGAGAATTCCATGGAGAGAGGAGCCTGGTGGGCTACAGTCCACGGGGTCACAAAGAGTCTGACACGACTGAGTGACTAATACTAACACTCTGCAGTTTTTGCAGCATCAATCCATTTAGACCATGTTCTGAATATGCAGGACACCAGAATTCCACTCCTCAAAAGCATTATACTTAGCAGAGTCTGAATGTGTCCCCTGAGTTTGACATCTGGCAAGACTAATGACAGACTAGTCCAAATGGAGAGGAGCATCAGTGGTTGACCCAAGGGGTGGCTAAAGAGTGGCTGCTTGTGCCGGAGGGATGCAGGTACAGCCTGAATGTGTAGGCTGGAATAGACGTTCCTATGGCATGAGAATCTTCACGCCAGGTACAGTGGATTTGGGGTGCGAGGAACAGGGGTCAAAGTGGGCACTGATGTGGAAATGGCTTGTCCTAGACTGCTACATTCCTGAGTGGCAGTCTGAGAAATCTAAGAACTGCAAAGGGAGGAGGATATAACATTTTATTGAAGAGTTTTTTGGCTTGATTTATAACTTTAAATATTTAGACATGTTCCATGTGACTCCCCTGGTGGCTCAGCATGTAAAGAATCCGCCTGCCATGTGGGAGACCTGGGTTTGATCCCTGGGTTGGGAAGATCCCCTGGAGAAGGGAGAGGCTACCCACTCCAGTATTCTGGCCTGGAGAATTCCATGGACTGTATAGTCCAGGAGGCTGCAAAGAGTCAGACACGACTGAGCAACTTTCATTTCACTTCACTTCATGTGACTCTGTGTTACTCTTGTTCCAAGCTTCCCAAATATCAGGGGATTTGCTTGGTTCTATTTAGAAATTCGGAGAAGGCAATGGCACCCCACTCCAGTACTCTTGCCTGGAAAATCCCATGGATGGATGAGCCAGGTAGGCTGCAGTCCATGGGGTCGCTAAGAGTCGGACACAACTGAGCGACTTCACTTTCACTTTTCACTTTCATGCATTGGAGAAGGAAATGGCAGCCCACTTCAGTGTTCTTGCCTGGAGAATCCCAGGGACAGGGGAACCTGGTAGGCTACCGTCTATGGGGTCACACAGAGTCGGACACGACTGAAGTGACTTAGCATAGCATAGCATAGCATTTAGAAATTCATCCTTGAAGTCCAAATAGAAGCATGATTCTCCCAACTTTCTTGGCCTTCTCAAACACTATTTCTGTTTCTTACTTGAAAAGATAAATGAAACCCTAAAGTTGATTTCACAAGTGTTCATTTGCCATTTTCTGATTATTACCCTTGACTTCAAAGGATTTATCTGATGGACCCTAGGAAGGAAATGCATAGTAAAACAGGTTATCTATCAGGCTACTTAGAAAAATTGCAATTCTGACAGTTCTCAGTTCTTAGACTTGGGGTAATGTTGACAGTACCCCCTACCCTCAACTTTAGTATTAATGCTTGCAGAGCTGGTGAAACTGGCAGGGGTTTAGTTCACAGGCCTGAGGCAAAGAATTTTAAACATTTGGGGGTTTGACACAACAGTTGTCCTGATATTAGGCCCCACAAAAAAGGAAATAAAAAGAAAAAAAAAACTGTGGTTAAATCACAAAGAAGGGGTACTACTGACTACTTTCAAAAAGATGTTGCAATGTGATTAATTTTTATAAAATGTATTGGAAAAATTTTGCTAGTTAATTGTATTGCTTTCCAGAGTGGGAACATCTCTTTCATAAGCTCATTATTCTGGAGTCTTGCACATCAATGCTCATGATCCCCTAGGTACAATACTAGCAAAGCTTATTTACATCTACCTCTCATTTGAAGTTATTAAAATGATAAATATTAATAGCTGCAACTTGGAATCTCTCTCTACTTTAATACCAAGGTGATAGTATAGTTCAGAACTTCATGGCTCATCTAAACACTCTTGTTTGCTATTTAAATGTTCTAAGCTTCATTTTCATGATGATGGTCATTAACAGGGAAGCTACATTCTTCACATTGGAGCTGCATTTGTAACTGAGTCCATTTTTATTAAGGAAATCAAGGAGAGACAAGAATTGTAGTTGCTTTTATGTTCTAGAAATTATTTAGGTTTTAGCAACTACAGAGGGACTACCACTACTCTGAATCTGGATGTTTTCTCTTTTCTTATTATACGTAGGATTGCTTATTTTTATAGTTTGTTGATCTTTCAATCTAGGAGGAAAAATTATCTCATTATTTTCCCTTCAGAAACAATAATAATTAGTAGATTTTAAGATGATCAATCAATAACCTTTCATAAATGATTATTAAAAATTCTGCTGCACTGAATTTTCTGTGTTCACCTAATATTACCTAGGGGATAATTTTGTGCCTATGTGTCCATTACTTTTTTTTTCTTTTTTAAAACATCATGGAATGAGTCATTTGTTAGACAAAAGACTGTGTTGTCTAAAAACTCTTGTGTGAGGAGAGATCAAAGTGATTGCTGTTATACTATACTGTTCCAAAGCCTCTCTACCCACCTGCAAGACAGGCTACCAACTCAAATCTTCAAATAGTTAAAAAAAGATAGTGAATGTTACCTAATGGTATGACAATAGTAAAAGCTGAGCAAAATGTTAATAATTATCACTGCAACTTCTTTACTGCTAAACAGAATAAGGAACAACTACTACTACCTAATTTTTCTAAGATAAAAATGTGGAATAAAGCATAGTAAAATGAGAAATCGTGTTGACAATAGGCAGCAAGAAGGATGATCATTTTTTTCTAAATCTGACAGCTCACATATTCCTGGTGTGTGAGCTACTCATGCTTTGCCTGAGAATAGAATTTACAGAGTTAGAATAATATGGAAGGAGAATGAAAAATCCCTCAGAAGTCTAATTTCACATGGAAGATGCGGTGCATACTCCTGAGACTGTGGTTCCCCTGGGACAGCTTCCGTGATGCTCTCTAAGATGGACAGAGCTGAGTCGATAGCCTGTTCCAGAAAGACAAGGGGGGTCCCCAGATTTGGATCATGTTGCCCATTCTACCCCACTGCTTACTACAGGCAGCAAGAGCAGAAGGTCATCACTGCAGCTTCACCCGGGGTTGTCAGCTATCGTCAGCATTTATTTTCTTAGAGAAAAATGCTGTCCAATAATGTAAATACATTTAAGTGTACTGTTAAGACAGTCAACATTTAATAGTAAGAAATCTAATATAATATCATATATGAAACGAATCGCCAGTCCAGCTTCAATGCAGGATACAGGATGCTTGGGCCTGGTGCACTGGGATGACCCAGAGGGATGGTACGGGGAGAGGGGTGGAAGGGGGGTTCAGTATGGGGAGCACGTGTACACCCATGGCAGATTCATGTTGATGTATGGCAAAACCAATACAATATTGTAATTAGCCTCCAATTAAAATGAATACATTTGTTTTAAAAAATCTAATAAATCAAGGGCATCTTCAAAATAATATGATTTAATATCAATTAATGGGATTGAAATTATAATTTGTTCCCTATAATACTTACTATAGTTTGACCAAAAAAGAAAATGAAAACGACATACCTTGACAAATGTTTCCGGCATAAATCACGTCCCTGGTTTTCACTTACTATGTGGTCTACATCAGAGTGTTACTTTTGATGGACCTACAGTATACATTTCGTAAAGGGTAAGGGACAAAGAAATAAATCAAGAATAATTTCACTGGCAGAGTGAGCTCCTCCTGCTGCCTTATTTTATTTTTTGAGACCCAGGAAACTTAACAGATTATCAGAAGTGGATTAGCATTTAGATACACAAGCAAACACAAGGCCTTTGGCTTTTCTCCAGTTTTTACCCCTTGCTGTCATCTGGGAAACAGGTTGGCCTCACTTCTGACACAGGGAAATGGAGGCACGGAGGAAGTGTCAGTGACAGAAGGGAGATGTCTGATGCAATCACAAACACCAGAGTGACGCCAAACTTTCCAGCTTTCTGGGCTCAATATTATTTTAATAACCGATAAAATAATTGTCTGCTTATTTTGAATTTTATCACAGAAAACTTAGAATCCTCTTGTGATTGGTGGGACTTTCAAGGGTTTGATTTGGGTCATTGCATGTTCTGATTGTTGCCTGTAAGCCTGCTGTTTCAACTCTTCCTGCCAAGTCCCCTAGACTTTTTCTGAACATTTAGGTATAATTTCTCCATACTACTCTAGCTCTTTCTTGTCTACTTCTACTCAAAATAACAAAGAGATTCTTCTCATAATGCTTCAGGTCCAGGGATCTACCTTTCACTTACCAGGTGGAAAACTGAATCTTCATATAGTTTTTGCATAGAGAGCAATTATGATATTGTGTTTCAACCTGGATGTTGTCTATCACAATCAAAAAGCTTATAAATACATGTTTTTCTAAACACTTAACTGTTTGAGCTCAAGACCTCCTTATACTCTTGAAACACTGAGGGACCTAAAGAGTTTTCCTTTATGTGGGTTATATATGGTTTGTTAGTCACTCAGTCATGTCCAACTCTGTGCAACCCCATGGACTGTAGCCAGCCAGCCTCCTCTCTCCATGGAATTCTTCAGGCCAGAATACTGGAGTGGGTTGCCAGGCCCTTCTCCAGGAGATCTTCCTGACCCAGGGATGAAGTTGTGTCTCTTGCATTGCAGGCAGATTTTTTACCATCTCAGTCACCAGAGAAGCTTTATGTGGGTTGTATCTCCTGATATTTATCCTACCAGGAATTAAGAGAAATGTTAAAACTATTTATATATTAATAATTCACTAAAATAACAATATCATCTCACATGCTAGTAAAGTAATGCTCAAAATTCTCCAAGCCAGGCTTCAGGAATACGTGAACCGTGAACTTCCTGATGTTCAAGCTGGTTTTAGAAAAGGCAGAGGAACCAGAGATCAAATTGCCAACATCCGCTGGATCATGGGAAAAGCACGAGAGTTCCAGAAAAACATCTATTTCTGCTTTATTGACTATGCCAAAGCCTTTGACTGTGTGGATCACAATAAACTGTGGAAAATTCTGAAAGAGGTGGGAATACCAGACCACCTGACCTGCCTCTTGAGAAATCTGTATGCAGGTCAGGAAGCAACAGTTAGAACTGGACATGGAACAACAGACTGGTTCCAAATAGGAAAAGAAGTACGTCAAGGCTGTATATTGTCACCCTGCTTATTTAACTTATATGCAGAGTACATCATGAGAAACGCTGGACTGGAAGAAACACAAGCTGGAATCAAGATTGCCGGGAGAAATATCAATAACCTCAGATATGCAGATGACACCACCCTTATGGCAGAAGGTGAAGAGGAACTGAAGAGCCTCTTGATGAAAGTGAAAGAGGAGAGTGAAAAAGTTGGCTTAAAGCTCAACATTCAGAAAATGAAGATCATGGCATCCAGTCCCATCACTTCATGGCAAATAGAAGGGGAAACAGTGGAAACAGTGTCAGATTTTATTTTTGGGGGCTCCAAAATCACTGCAGATGGGGACTGCAGCCATGAAATTAAAAGACGCTTACTCCTTGGAAGGAAAGTTATGACCAACCTAGATAGCATATTCAAAAGCAGAGACATTACTTTGCCAACAAAGGTCCGTCTAGTCAAGGCTATGGTTTTTCCAGTGGTCATGTATGGATGTGAGAGTTGGACTGTGAAGAAGGCTGAGTGCTGAAGAATTGATGCTTTTGAACTGTGGTGTTGGAGAAGACTCTTGAGAGTCCCTTGGACTGCAAGGAGATCCAACCAGTCCATTCTGCAGGAGATCAGCCCTGGGATTTCTTTGGAAGGAATGATGCTAAAGCTGAAACTCCAATACTTTGGCCACCTCATGCGAAGAGTTGACTCATTGGAAAAGACTCTGATGCTGGGAGGGATTGGGGGCAGGAGGAGAAGGGGACGACAGAGGATGAGATGGCTGGATGGCATCACTGACTTGATGGATGTGAGTCTGAGTGAACTCCGGGAATTGGTGATGGACAGGGAGGCCTGGTGTGCTGCGATTCATGGGGTCGCAAAGAGTCAGACACAACTGAGCGACTGAACTGAAAATAACAATAATATACTCATGCAGTTAACTTTTTATGAAACATAACCATGCTTTCTAAAACAAAAAATTCCTGAGAATGATAACCTGGTACATTTTCACAAGTGTTTTATCTATTTTTTATGGCTTGTACATTTTTATTTTATTTTTTAAAACTTTCAAATTTGCATCGGCATATAGCTGACTAACAATGTTGTGACGGTTTCAGGTGAACAGTGAAGGGACTTAGCCATACGTGTGCATGCATCCATGCTTCCCCAGGCCCCCCTCCCATCCAGGCTCCACATAACACTGAGCAGAGTTCCATGTGCTATACAGTAGGTCCCTCCAGGTTGTCTGTTTTAAATATACCAGTGTGACCATGTCCATCCCAAACTCCCTAACTATCCCTACCCCTCATCCCTCCCCTGGGCAACCGTGTTTGTTCTCTAACTCTGACTTTCTGTTTTGTAAGTTCGTTTGTATCATTTCTTTTTAGATTCCACACATAAGGGATGTCATATGATATTTGTACTTCTCAGTCTGACTTACTTCACTCAGTACCACACTCTCTAGGTCCATCCATATTGCTGAAAATGACATTCTTTCTTTCTTTTAATGACTGATATTTATGTACCACATCTCTTTATCCATCCCTCTGTCGATGGACATTTAGGTTGTTCCGTGTCTTGGCTACTGTAAACACCTGCAATGAACACTGGGGCGTATGTGTCCTTCTAGATCATGTTTTTCTCTAGATACATGCCCAGGACTGGGACTGCAGGGTCATATGGTAACTCTTTGGGCTTCCCTGGTGGCACACGTGGTCAAGAACCCTCCTGCCAATGCAGGAGATGCAAGAGATGCAGGTTTGACCCCTGGTTAAGGAAGATCCCCTGGAGTAGGAAATGGAAACCCACTCCATTATTCTTTCCTGGAGGAAACCTTGGACAGAGGAGCCTGGTGGGCTACAGTCTAGGGGCTGCAGAGTTGGACATGACTCGAGGAACTCAGTGCGGCACGTGTGGTAGCTCTGTTTTTAGTTTTAGGAACCTCCGTACTGCTCTCCACAGCTCGAGTTTACATTCCCACCAACAGTGTAGACAGGTACCTTTCTCACCACACCCTGTCCAGTATTTATTGTTTGTGGATTTTTGATGATAGTCATTTGACTGATGTGAAGTGATAGCTCATTGTAGTCTTGATTTGCTTTTCTCTAATTAGTGGCGTTGAATATCATTTCATGTGCCTCTTGGCCATCTGTATATCTTCTCTGGAGAAAAGTCTATTTAAAAGCCTTCTTCCCATGTTTTGTTTGGGTTGTTTGCTTTGATGCTGTTAGGCTTCATGAGCTGTTTGTAATTTTGGAGACTAATCCTTTGTTGGTCACACAATTTGCAAATATTCTCCCCCAATCTGTGGGTTTTCTTTCACTGTGTTTATTATTTCCTAATAGAATACAATGGATTCACATTTCTGCTTCTGCATGGAAGATGTCACGGTCCAGTGTCTTGGTTGAGTATATGAAGTAAATCTGGATGAAGTTTATGGAGAACAGGTAATATTCAGAGAAGTATATGAAAAATTCTTTGGAAGGCATACAGTCGGTTCTGCAATAATGACATGCATGCATTCCTAAAAAGCTCAGGAAAAAATTATCTGAAAAGGAGGTTGGGAATGGATATAGCACTTCAAAATTTCTTAGTGAGATACAAAGAACTAGATAGGAATTTAGTTTTAAAATGGATAGGAAAATTAAAAGTTAAAAAAAACAAAGAAAGAAACCCACACAACAGGAACAACAGCAACAAAACCAGGCTGGCATCTAGTAAAATGGTAGTACAGTTTTACTCATTAAATATAACAAATGAGTAGATACTATAATATCGCACAGTACCTGGCGAAAGACCGACAGTTTGTCCAGGTCTGGCACCCTGGCCAGGCTGCCTACCTGCTCCCAGGTCTACCACACTAAGAGCAAAAGGAAGAAAACAAGAGAGACAGAAAAAATGAGAGAAGAGAGATCAAGTAAGAAAGGAGAACACAGGCGCAGGAAAAGCACAAGGTCGACAGAGAGGAAATGGGGAAGACTAACGAGGGGAGAGGGTGGGGCCCGTGTCCTTAGCAGCCGGAAGGGTTGCCCCTCGTGGATTTCTGTGCAGCGGTGGTAGGAGGGCGATGGGGAATCTAATGGAACACTGGGACATCGGACGTGCGTAGGTGCATCTCGATATTCTTGTGAGACACGTGCGTGGGTTTTATGCATTCCTACACGGCTCATTGCAGCTGGCTGCAGTTTTCTGCGTCCATCCAGTGATGATTGTAGGAATAAATTCCAATGTTCAAAACAAGTATTAAAGTAGAACTTTTTTTGTAACTTTTGCAGACAATTGTATTTTGATGTACCAAAATTCAACAAGTTGTAGCTTCTTAAAAGTAAATTGCAATGAGGAATCTAAAACAATATTAATGAGATTTTTTTCCTCTTACAAAGTCACATGATTTTAGAATATTTTTCGGTCATTTGGTGAATATTGGTTCACTTAATTATGCAGATCTTCCAAATGGTGATACATTTCATTGTATTTTTTTTTTAATTTAAATTTTTTTTTTTTTTTACTTTTTAAAATTACTTTGTTGATACCACATTACTTATTAAACTCATAAGAAAAGTTTCTGGAGAGCCACATTGTAGCAGATTGTTTCCCTAAATTCTCAATATTTAAAAAACTAGTTATTTTCCTATTTCATCGAAGACATCTTAAGTGAAACTGGCTCTTTCCTTTTCTTTTTTGACTGAGGGTGTGTGGATGTGGAGGTGAAGAAAGCAAGGCGTGCTCGTATAGTTTGAGCTACTGCCTTGATTCAGACTAAGACAGCAGCGTTTTCACCCACTGGTTTTTGTACTTTCAGAGTGCAAATGTCAGTAAAATGAAAAAGATAAAAAATGTCTAAGTAGTTTTATTAAAAAATTTAACCTTACAGATTCCCTGAAAATATCGCAGTTTGCTGTTAATAGCTTGAGAGCTGTTCTGTACCGAAGTGTCTAGCGCATCCGACCTTTACCTTTTATCATATAGAGTATTGGACTAAGCTCTGAAATTGCAGTATTTCTTAAATAGCCTTAAATAGCCATAAAATTCTTAGAGTGAGTTCTAGGTCAGCTCTTTTCAATGAACTGTCTTGAAAAGTGGAATGGAGGATAATAGAATACCTTTTCGTCCCATTAAAAAATATAGTTCTAGGATTTAAAAAACCACATATGAAAAATGTTTCACATACATATTTTTTGTTTCATCTGAACACTGAATTTTAATGGCCTATATAAAGCATTTTATTACACTGAGGGATTTTATCTGTTAATGTTGACATTTTAGAATGTCAGTGGGCTCATGGTCTAAGAAAGAGGGTCCTGAATGGTGTTTTGAAAGATCACTTTCTCACCCTCACCCCAGGACCATTGGTAATAAGGACAATGGACTTCCCGGGAAATACCGTATTGAGGCTGGAAAAAGTAAGAGAAATAAGTCTAGGAATTCTTTCTCTTAGGAAGAAGAAAGACATACAAAAGGAAAACTTTTTAATAATTTTCATTCTCTGTTAATTGGTGCATAATTAGAAATTAGGAGACCCGATAACCCCAATCCCGTTTAATTCCAGCCAGCGTTTGATACTGGGAAGGGCAGATTGTCTCAGTTTGTCACAGAGGTTTCTGCACGTCTTTGTCGAGAACCTGGGGAAAAAAAAACAAAAACACGTGACTTATGTTTGCAATCATGTAATCCAGAGATCAGCCCTGGGATTTCTTTGGAAGGAATGATGCTGAAACTGAAACTCCAGTCCTTTGGCCACCTCATGCGAAGAGTTGACTCATTGGAAAAGACTCTGATGCTGGGAGGGATTGGGGGCAGGAGGAGAAGGGGACGACAGAGGATGAGATGGTTGGATGGCATCACTGACTCGATGGACGTGAGTCTCAGTGAACTCCGGGAGTTGGTGATGGACAGGGAGGCCTGGCGTGCTGCGATTCATGGGGTCGCAAAGAGTCGGACACGACTGAGCGACTGAACAGAAATGAACCGAACTGAACGAATCCATGTATTTTCCCCACTTATACATGATCCTGTTAGTGAAGTTTTCTCTACAGTCTTAGTTGATAAATTTCTGTTTCTTCTTTACACTGCCTACTAGAGAATTAGGAAAGAAATATATGTTTGAAGCATATAATGTTGCTTGAAACCACATAGAACTGTTTATATATGAATTATTAGCAAGAGAAATTTCCAGTTAGAAATTAGAAAAGCAGTAGATAGGGTTAGGTTTAGAAACACACACCCATGCACCAGAAAAAGAATCTCACAAATAGTAGTGGTATAAACAAGACAGCAATTTCCTTCTTTCATAAGCTAAGCCTGAACGTTGATAGTTCAGGAATGGTTCAGATTTTCCTCTGTGAGTCAGGCATCCTAGTTTCTACGTTTCTGCTCTGTATCTCAGTAGTCATTCCTCAGTTTCCTTGGGGGATTCATTCTGGGACCCCCTACAGATACCAAAATCTGTGGGTGCTCAAGTCCCTTACTTAAAATGGTGCAATATTTGCCTATAACCTACACATATCCTCTCATATACTTTAAACCACCTCTAGGTTACTTAGAATACTTAATTTTTAATAAAATGTAAATGCTCTATAAATAGTTGCCAGCCTGTGCAGCATTCAAGCTTTGTTTTTTAAAAATGTCTTAATTAAAAATACATATATTAAATCCCAAGTTGGTTGAATTTGTGACTGTAGAGCTCCTGGATACAGAAGGCTGCTGGGGTTCTAGATATCATGTCTACATTGCAGGCAAGCAATAAGAATAAGAGGTTCTTATTATCTTGAGGTTATCTCCTTACTTTTTGGAGACCCACATAACATTTTTGCTAACAACTCATTGGCCCACATTTAGTCACATGGTTTAGTCACAGAGCTGTGAGGGAAGTTGGAATAAGTTATTTTTTAGTTTGACAAATGGATATCTGGGATAAAATTAAAGAACTATGTCTCTGCCACAAAAACGCTCACTGATTTTTTCAAAGGTTTTGTTTTTCTTGCTTTCACTTAATTTTTATGTAAAATTTCTAACACTTGCAAAATAGTGTATAAACTCTCTTACACGTATTATTAAATCATGGCCAGTGTTTTTCATCTGTATTACCACTGTCTTCCTTTCTCCTGGTTTTTATTCTTTATTTTATAACTGAGGTGAAATTCACATAGCATAAATTATCCATTTCAAAGTGAACAGTTCAGTAGCATTTAGGGGGTATTTACAATGTTGTGCAATTACTTTGCTACCCACATAGTGATTATCCACTGAGCAGTTGCTTCCATTTCCCCACTCCTCTCAGACCACAGCAACCACCAGCGTGTCTTCTGTCTCTTGGGTAGTTTTTTTGTCTCTGTTGTTCTTATTTTTTGTTTTTTCTCCAATTCTTTTATTTTTCCTATTTTTAAACTGAAGTATGGTTGTTATTCAATATTAGTTTCAGGTGTACAAGAGAGTGGTTCAATATTTTTACAGATTATAGTTGATTTAAAGTAATTATAACATATTGGTTATATTCTCTGTGCTGTACATTATATCCTCATGTCTTATTTATGTTATAGTTGGTAGCTTGTACTTTTTAATCCTCTACACCTATCTTGACCTTTCCCATATCTCTCTCCCCACATGTAACTAGTAGTTAGCTCTCTATATCTCTGAGTCTGTTATGGTTTTCTTATATTCACTTGTTTGTTTTATTTTTTAGACTCACATACAAGAGAAAATGGTATTTGCCTTTTTCTGTCTGACATTTTATTAAGCATAATACCTTCCACATCCATCCATGTAGTAAATGACAAAATTTCATTCTTTTTTATGCCTGAGTGTTATTCTATTATGTATACACCGCATCTTCATCCTTCATTTCTTGATGGACACTTAGATTACTTGCATGTGTTGGCTATTGTAAATAATGCTCCTATGAACACTGGGGTACATATGTTTTTTCTATTTAGTGTGTTTTTTTCCTTAGAAATATATCCAGCAGTGAAATTGCGGATTATGTGGCAGTTTTATATTTAAGAATAGGCGCTTCATTGTTTCTTATAGCATCTGTACCAACTTACATTCCACCAGCAGTGTCCTGGAGCTCCATTTTCTCTGCATCCTCAGTAACATTTGTTTTTTTCCTGACTTCTTCACAGTAGCCATTCTGACAAGTGTGAGGCTGTACCTCACGGTAGTTCTGACTTACATTTCCCTGATGATTAATGGTGTTGAGCATATTTTCATGTGCCTGTTGGCTGTCAGTATGTTTTCTTTGGAAAAGCGTCTGTTTGGGTCTTCTGCCCGTTTTTACAACAGGTTGTTTGCCTTTTTCTGATACTGAGCTGCATAAGCTGCTTATACTTTGGATGCGTGCATGCATGCTGTTGCTTCAGTTGTGTCCTACTTTTTGCTGCTCTGTGGACAGTAGCCTGCCAAGCTCTTCTGTCCATGGGATTCTCCAGGCAAGAATACTGGAGTGAGCTGTCATGCCTTCCTCCAGGGGAGTTTCCCAACACAAGGATTGAAACCGTGTCTTCTGCATTGCAGACCGATTCTTTACTGCCAAGCCACTGGGGAAGCCCTATATTTTGGATATTAAGACTTTATCAGACATCATTTGCAAATATTTCCTCCTGTTCACTAGGTTGTTCTTTCATTTTATTGACAGTTTAACTTGCAGTGCAAAGCTTTTAATTGTCTCCCATTTCTTTATTTTGCTTTTTTTTCTCCCTTTCCTGGAGGCAGATGCAGAAAATTATTGCTAAGACTTATGTCAAAGAGTGTGCTGCCTGTGTTTCCTTCTGTGAGTTTTATGGTTTTTAGTCTTACCTTTTGAGTCTTAATCCATTTTGAGTTTATTTTTATATGTGGCGAGAGAAAATGGCCTAATATCATTCTTTCAGACTTAATCGCTGAGCTTTCCCAGCACCACTTATTAAAGAGCCTGCTATTTTCCCATTGTATATTTTTATTGAAGATTAATTAACCACGGGCATGTGGGTTTATTTATTTATGGGCTCACTATTCTGTCCCATTGATTTATGTATCTGTTTTTGTGCCCTTCCATACTGTTTTGATTACTGTAACTTTGTAGCATAGTCTGAAGTCAGAAAGCATAGTACTCCGGTTTTGCTCTTTATTTTCCTCAGGATTGCTTTTGCTATTTGAGGTCTTTAGTGATTTCATGTAAATTTTGGGATTATTCTAGTTCTGTGAAAAATGTCATGAAGATTTTGACAGGAATTACATTAAATCTGTACACTTCTTTGGATAGTATGGACAGTTTAGCAATATTAATTACTCCAGTTGATGAACACGGTATATCTTTCCATTTAGATATATGTATTACCTTCAGTTTTCTTCATCAGAATTGTATCGCTTTCAGAGTATAGGTCTTTAACCTCCTTAATTAAGTTTATTCCTAGGCACTTTGTTCTTTTTTTGTGTGATTTTAAGGAGAATTGTTTTCTTTCTTTCTCTTTTGACGGTCCATTATTAGTATACCAAAGCAACAGATTTTAGGGTATTAATTGTATATGCTGCATATGTACTTAACTCACGTACAGTTCTAATGTTTTTCTCGTGGAGATTTTAGAGTTTTGTATATTGCTTTCCTGATGGCTCAGTGGTAAAGAATTCATCTGCAATGGTAGAGACACAGGTTCGGTCCCTGAGTCAGGAAGATCCCCTGGAGAAGGAAATGACAACCCACTCCAGTACTCTTGCCTGGAGAATCCCATGGACAGAGGACCCTGGTGGGCTGCAGTCCATGGGGTCACAAGAGTTGGATCAGATCAGATCAGATCAGTCGCTCAGTCGTGTCCGACTCTTTGCGACCCCATGAATCGTAGCACGCCAGGCCTCCCTGTCCATCACCAACTCCCGGAGTTCACTCAGACTCACGTCCATCGAGTCAGTGATGCCATCCAGCCATCTCATCCTCTGTCGTCCCCTTCTCCTCCTGCCCCCAGTCCCTCCCAGCATCAGAGTCTTTTCCAATGAGTCAACTCTTTGCATGAGGTGGCCAAAGTACTGGACTTTCAGCTTTAGCATCATTCCTTCCAAAGAAATCCCAGGGCTGATCTCCTGCAGAATGGACTGGTTGGATCTCTTTGCAGTCCAAGGGACTCTCAAGAGTCTTCTCCAACACCACAGTTCAAAAGCATCAATTCTTCGGCGCTCAGCCTTCTTCACAGTCCAACTCTCACATCCATACATGACCACAGGAAAAACCATAGCCTTGACTAGATGAACCTTTGTTGGCAAAGTAATGTCTCTGCTTTTGAATATGCTATCTAGGTTGGTCATAACTTTCCTTCCAAGGAGTAAGCGTCTTTTAATTTCATGGCTGCAGTCACCATCTGCAGTGATTTTGGACCCCAAAAAATAAAGTCTGACACTATTTCCACTGTTTCCCCATCTATTTCCCATGAAATGATGGGACCGGATGCCATGATTTTCGTTTTCTGAATGTTGAGCTTTAAGCCAACTTTTTCACTCTCCTCTTTCACTTTCATCAAGAGGCTTTTGAGTTCCTCTTCACGTTCTGCTTATGACTTAGCAACTAAATCGCCATCATATTTAGTAACGTTTCATCTGCAAATAGTGACACTTTTGGATGCCTTTCCAGTTTGGATGCCTTTTATTCTTTCCCTTGTCTGATTGTTATGGCTAGGACTTTCAGTATTATCTTTTTTAAAAAATATGTTTATTTTTGGCCGTGCTGGGGCTTTGTTGCTCTGCACAGGCTTCTTCTAGCTGTGGCAAGCAGGGGCTGCTGCCCTGTTTGGTGCACGGGCTTCTCATCGCAGTGGGCTCCCTTGTAGAGCACAGGCTCTAGACACAGGGGCTTCAGTAGTTGCCACGTGTGGGCTCAGTCGTTGCGGCGCCTAGGCTTAGTTGCTCCATGCCATGTGGAATCTTTCTGGAACAGGGATTGAAGCCCTGTTCCATGCATTGCAACCTGATTGCTATCCACTGTATCACCAGGGAAGTCCGCAATGCTATCTTAAACAGAAATGGCCAGAGTGGGCATCCTTATTTTATTCCTGACATTAGAAGAAAACCTTTCAGTTTTCACCATTGAGTATGATGTTAACTGTGCGTTTTTCATAAATAACCTATTTATGTTGAGTTATATTCCCTCTATAACAACTTTGATGAAAGTTTTTATTGGAAATAAATGTTGAATTTTGTCAAATGATTTTTTTGTGTCTCTTGAGACAGTCATGTGATTTTTATTCTTCATTTTGTTTTGTTTCTTTTTTCCTATGTTTGTTTTTTAAACTGTTTTACTTTTATTTTTAATATTTTGAAGTAAAATTGATTTACAATATTACATTAGTCTCAGGTGTACATTATAGTGATTCAGTATTTTTACAGATTATACTCCATTAAAAGTAGTTACAAGATAATTGTTGTATTTCCCTGTACTGTATATCCTTATTGTTTATTCATTTTTTAAGGAATTTCCATACTATTTTCTATAGTTGTTGCACCAATATACATTCCTATGAACAGTGTACAAGAGTTCAGTTTTTTAACATTCTTTGCCAACATTTGTTATCTGTAGGCTTTTTGAAGATAAGCATTCTGATGGTTTTAATCTGTGGTTTTAATATGCATTTCTCTAATAATTAGTGATGTTGATCATCTTTTCATGTGCCTGCTAGCCATTTGTATGTCTGTGAAAGAATATGTCTTTTATATTTCTTTGGAAAACCCATTTCTTTTAACTGGGTTGCTTGTTTCTTTGATATTGAGTTGTATAAGCTGTTTATATATTTTGGATACTCACCTTTCGTTGGTCACATCATCTGCAAGTGCGTCCTCCCGTTTTGCAGCTTGTCCGAGTGCTGAGTGGGAGTAAACCACACGTGTGGATGCTCTTCTAGGTTGGAGTCTGGGCTTCTCGCAGCCCTCAGCAGCTCCACCGGCTTTCAAACCAGCTGAGGGAACTCGCGTTTTTGGCGTTGGAGCCTAGGGCTGGGGTGCCAAACGTGGCTGGAATTCCTTCCCTACCCCGGGAGGGTCCCTGAGCCTGCCAGGAGTGAGGGTCCTGACCAAACTGATTTTCCTCCCTTCCTACCAGTGTCAGTGCTGATCTTTTTCTTTTCTTTTCTTTTCTTTTTAAATAGCCTTTGTTGTAGAAGAGACTTTCTGCCAGTCTCCAGATTTTCTGTGAGAATTTTCACTATTTTCAGTGACAGTTCTCCATATGTAGTTGCATTTTTGATGTGTTTGTTCAGGATTCTCTTAGTTAGCTACCTTGATTTTATTTGGAATGGTCTTATTATCTTTCATTAACAATCTGGTGATTTTACTTCATGGCCATCAAGACACAGGGGAATATCATTAATCTTATTTTTTTTTAATATTCCAATAGCTTTTTATATGTACTCAAAAATTAATTGAAAGCTAAGATACAAGCATTTCAGTTTATTTGAGACAATTCCTTACTTTTAGGTTACTTTCTTTACTTTGTAATAAAAGCTTTATTTCAGACCTTCAAAAATGCTGGATGAAGGTAATATTTTCTTTGAATACCTCTGAAACTATAAAAGTAACTACCTTTGGGTATTCTCTCTTGATTACTTATGGAGATTACTTTTTTAAACTGCTTGTTTTATAATTATTAATCTGTGCTTGGAATATTTTATGTTCTTGGTAACTAGATTGATTTTCAATAAAGTAAGTAAAACATAGATTCCTAAGTAAAATCCAGGAGAAAGATTTTCACTTAATATCAATTACATATTATTGAAGATTTGATATAAGTTCTTTTGATATAATATCTCATTTCACTAATAATGGAAATAGTATATACTAATCTTGAAAATAATTACATTTAGCACTATAGATCATATTCAACTGCAAATACACTTCAAATTCAACTAACTTGATAAACAATCATAGCTTAAACGTACACAGTTCCTTATCCATTACCATATTTTTTCCTCCTAACTACCTCAAGTAGTAGGCAAAATCATATTATCATAAAATCTAAGCTAAAAAATTTACACTTTATGGTAAGAAGCAGTTGGAAGGGTCTGGGGTTTCTTAGTGGGGTTGGACATGGGCAGTAGTGTTAAGAGTATTTGTGTGCATGTAAGGGTAAAGATGCAAACACAGGACACAGTTTCAGAAAAAACTTATTTTATTTTTCTTTTATTTATCCTTATTTATTTTTCTTTTTATTGCATAAAAAACTTATGTAAGATGTAACAATATTCATATACAAAGTGTGTGGGTGTTGACGGCTGTCCAACATGCTCAGTTTTTAATGTGTGGAAAGGGAGTTTGCCTGGCAGGACCGTCAACTACAAGCACCTTCTTCTACCAGAGAATGCAGGAACAGGAACTGTTACCAAGTCCAAACTCTGAGTTCTTGCTGCCTGACAGGCCAATAAATCTAGAGACAAATTGTTAAGGCAAGGAATGGCATCTTTATTTGGAAAGCCAGCAGCTGAGAAGATGGTGGACTAGTGTCCCTGAAAACTATCTTACCTGAGTTAGAATTCAAGCTTCTTTTATACTCAAAGGGGAGGGGATGTGGATGGTTGTTACAGACTTCTTGGTGCAGCAATCCTTTGTTCTTGTAGCTATCCAGCAGGTTTGGTCACCATGTCCCTACTAACCTCTGACAAGACGATTGCTATTTTCTGTTCTACAACTTTTTATCTCTATATGAATGGAAGAGTGTTATACCTTTAAGGTAAGATTCCTGAGAATGGACTCTCATGTATACTTCAGGCTGTAGGCAACACTCTCACAGAGGTGCGTAGGCAGCATGACTAAGCACAGGCAACAAAGCACAGAGGTTGGTGCTAAAGAAATAGATCCAGTACGGAGTCCGCTCTGCTCTTTGTTACAGAAGGACTAGACTAGAGCTGGCCAGAAGGAGCATGGACGTGTTATTGCTGGGAGTACATACAACAAGTATCTGCAGAGCTAGGTAAATATGCAATGGATTACTGTGTAGGTCTGAGATGGGGGTCCAGCGTGCTTGTTTGAAAAGCCACAGAAATGAACTATGATGGAAATTAAAGCTCAGACTGGAGTAGTAGCATTTGTGGCATGTCTGGGAGCCATTGTCAGATTTGGGGAGCAAAAGCAGTGACCTAAAATCCAAGGCATGAAGGAGAACTCTTTTTTTTTTTTAAAGACAATGATGAATTTATTGGTTCTTTCTATCACAGTAATAAGTCTACCAGTTTGTAAGCACAGGACTGGTTAAGATACGAGGAAGAAGGTGAATTATTAGTCTGTGGGTTTTGCAAAAATGCAGTGGTTAGAAACGGACAGTGTATGAGTGGTGTGTCTCAAAAATGTAGACAAGATCTTCAGGAACATTTATCATGAGTGATCGGACCCCAGCCTCTCAAAGGATTCAGAATCTAATGCCTTAATTTTGGGAGGAAAGAAATGGGAAGAGTAAATAAGAAAATCTACAGTCAATATTTAACATGAGAAGGGGCAAAAGATATTAGCAGACAATTGACAGAAAAAAAAAAATCATGGCAAAAAAATCATAAGAAAAGATGTCCACACTTTGGATAATAGCAAAAATAACATTAGTAAGCAAGATAACTTTTAAAACTATTAAGTTGGCCAAAATTTTAAAGGTGATAAAGTTTACATTACCTTCCTATGGATACCGTACCAATTTATCACAAATTGGGTGACTTAAACCAACATAAATAAAGTCAAGGTGTCAGCTGAGCTGGTTCCTCCTGAAAGCTCAGAGGACAATTTGTTTCTAGCCCTTTCTGGCTTCTGGAGGCCATCTGCATTTCCTGGTCCATGACTGTTTCCTCGGATCACCACTGTGTCTTGTTTCCACCATGATATCAAATTCTTCTACACTAAATCACTCTTACAAAGACATTTGTGACTATATTGAGTGCACACCCAGGTAATCCAGAATAGTTTCCTTAAGATCCTTACTTGAATCACATCTACAAAATCCATCTTGCCATATGTATGGATATTCTGAACCCCAAATCCTCTGTGTATGTGTGTGTGTGTGTGCGATTTCCCCGCACATTACCAACAAGGAACTATTGCATACCAGCTGCAGTATGCGCGGTACGTGCTGTCTCAGTCATGTCCGACTCTTTGCCACCCCGAGGACTGTAGCCCACCAGGCTCTTCTGTTCATGAAATTTCCCAGGCAAGAATACTGGAGTAGGGTGCCATTTCCTTCTCCAGGGGATCTTTCCTACCTATGGATTGAACCCATTTCTCTGGCATCTCTTGCATTGGCAGACAGATTCTTCACCACCAGCTCCACCCGGGAAAACCTTAGAATCTTGCTATGTGCTTGAGCAGATGTATTTCCAACTTTTGAGTGAAGCTCTTCCATGTAAATGGCAGGAAATTGATTTTTTAAAATCTAAAGATCCAAACGTATATGCAGGTCAGGAAGCAATGGTTAGAACTGAACATGGAACAACAGACTGGTTCCAAATAGGAAAAGGAGTACATCAAGGCTGTATATTGTCACCCTGCTTATTTAACTTCTATGCAGAGTACATCATGAGAAATGCTGGGCTGGAAGAAGCACAGACTGGAATCATGATTGCCGGGAGAAATATCAATAACCTCAGATATGCAGATGACACCACCCTTATGGCAGAAAGTGAAGAGGAACTAAAAAGCCTGTTGATGAAAGTGAAAGAGGAGAGTGAAAAAGTTGGCTTAAAGCTCAACATTCAGAAAACGAAGATCACGGCATCTGGTTCCATCACTTCATGGCAGATAGGTGGCGAAACAGTGGAAATAGTGTCAGACTTTATTTTTTGGTGGTCCAAAATCACTGCAGATGGTGATTGCAGCCATGAAATTAAAAGACGCTTACTCCTTGGAAGGAAAGTTATGACCAACCTAGATAGCATATTGAAAAGCAGAGATATTACTTTGCCAGCAAAAGTCCGTCTAGTCAAGGCTATGTCCTTTCCAGTGGTTATATATGGATGCAAGAGTTGGACTGTGAAGAAAGCTGAGTGCTGAAGACTTGATACGTTTGAACTGTGGTGTTGGAGAAGACTCTTGAGAGTCCCTTGGACTGCAAGGAGATCCAACCAGTCCATCCTAAAGGAGATCAGTCCTGGGTGTTCACTGGAAGGACTGATGCTGGGGCTGAACCTCCAGTACTTTGGCCACCTCATGTGAAGAGTTGACTCATTGAAAAAGACTCTGATGCTGGCAGGGATTGGGGGCAGGAGGAAAAGGGGACGACAGAGGATGAGATGGCTGGATGGCATCACCGACTCGATGGACATGAGTTTGAGTGAACTCCGGGAGTTGGTGAAGGACAGGGAGGCCTGGCGTGCTGCGATCACGGGGTTGCAAAGAGTTGGACATGACTGAGTGACTGAACTAAACTGAAAGATCCAAACCACCCACCTTCTTTTCTGTGGGGAACACACTGTAGTGTATATAAGAGTTGAAACATAATATCGTACACATGATAATTATATAACATTATAAACCAATGTTACCTCAAACTTTTTAAAAAAGAATATGGTTGAATTGTAGCAATATAATAAAAAAAAACCCATTTCCCACCACTTATGTGGGGGAGCTTCATGCAAATGTTGGGAACACATCTGCTCAAGCATAAGACAAGATTCTAAATGCACTGCCTTCCTCACTCTATAAACTCCACAATGTGGTGCAAATACAGGTAAATACTGTGAAGAATTTTTCTTTCTCTTGGATAACCCAGCTGGCCTAAAGCTGGGATATGGTCTTTGTGTGGGCAATTGCTTTCACTGCATCCTCATCCCAGGAGTGCAGCCCTTCCATAACATGAAGGCACCACAACCCAACTTCCCCCCGACCCCCACCAGCCTCGAAGCTCTTAAGAACGCTGCTCAGGTATTCAGTCACTTTTTCTGGAATTAGCTACTTCCTGGGTTGGGAAGATGCCCTGGAGAAAGAAATGGCACCCCACTCCAGTACTCTTGCCTGGAAAATCCCATGGATGGAGGAGCCTGGTAGGCTGCAGTCCGTGGGGTCACAAAGACTCGGACACGAGTGAGCAACGTCCCTTCACTTTAAGGGTAGAGTATTCCAAACTCTCTTCTCTGAGTTTCTGTCCTGTCCTGGATCTTGACTCAGTGATTCTTCACTAATAACATATCTTAAACATTTATCATATCCTGATCACTTTTATATCATCACCAGGTGATCATTTGTAAGACTAGACTCCAAGAGTTTGACTTCAAAAGAGATGTACTATTGCATTTTTATGAGCTTGTTTTGTTAGAACATGGGGCTAGATCACACACTTGGGACTGGCAGAAGTGTGGTTTCTTCTGGGAATGATAGCCACTTTAGTTTTCAATCATTCTTGGAAGAAGTCAGGATAATGTACAGGAGATGGGTCTTAGGCTGAAGTGAAGAGTCACTTTGCTCTGATAAACAGAGTGTTGCTAGTCATGTTGGTGAAAAAAGTAAGCTGCTCCGAGTCACGAAAAGTAGGTCAACGTTGAGGAAGCTAGTCACCCGGTAAGGAAAATAGGATAGATCTGGGCTTCTGCGGAAGTTGTAAGCTGGTTCTTGTATTTGCTTCCTTTTTTATATCTTTAGCAACATATCATTAAATGCAACAATCTAACGTCAATTGTCCCGTGGGTAATTTTGGATTCATCCATCATTGAAAGGACTGATGCTGAAGCTGAAGTTCCAATACTTTGGACACTTGATGAGAAGAGCTGACTCATTGGAAAAGACCCTGGTGCTGGGCAAGATTGAAGGCGGGAGGAGAAGGGGACAACAGAGGATGAGATGGTTGGATGGCATCACCCACTCAATGGACATGAGTTTGAGTAAACTCCAGGAGTTGGCGATGGACAGGGAGGCCTGGTGTGCTGCAATCCATGGGGTCGCAAAGAGTTGGACATGACTTAGTGACTGAAAAACAATAACATTACATTATGATAGAAAGAAAGGAAGGAAGGAAGGAAGAAATGTCTTGGTTATTGTAAATAATTCTGCTATGAATATTGGGGTGCATATATCTTTTTGTTTTCTTTGAGAAATGCAAGTGGAATTGCTAGATGATATAACAGCTCTATTTTAGTTTTTTGAGATACCTCCATAATGTATTTCATAGTGGCTGTATCAATTTAAATTCCCACCAACATTGCACAAGGATTCCCTTTTCATCACACCCTCACCAACAATGGTTATTTCTTGTTTTTTTGATGATAACCATTCTGACAGGTGTGAAATGATATTTCATTTGATTTGCATTTCTCTGATGGTTAGTCATGCTGAGCATCTTTTTGTGTGCCTGCTGGCCATCTTTGAAAAATTGTCTATTTCAGACTTTTTTACATTTTAAATTGATTGCTTGTGTCATTGATATTGAGTTGAATGGGCTCTTTATCTATTTTGGATATTAACCCCTTATTAGGTACGTCATTTGGAAATAGAGTCATTCAGTAGGTTACCTTTTCCTATAGTTGATGATATCCTTTGTTGTGCAAAAGCTTTTTTGTTTGATTAGGTCCTATTTGCTTTTTTTGTTTTGTTTTTACTTTTGATTCCCCTACCTGAGGAGATAGATCCAAAAACATATAACTCAAACCAATGTCAAAGAGTATACCATCCATGTTTTTTCCTAAGAGTTTTACTATTTCACGTGTGACAGCTGTCTTTATTCCATTTTGAATTTTGTTTTTGTATATGGTATGAGAAAATGGTCTAGTTTCATGCTGTTACGCATAGCTGTTCAGTTTTCACAACGCCGCTTACTGAAGAGACTTTCCCATTGTATATTCTTGTCTCCTTTTTTTGTAGCTTAATTAACCATAAGTGAGTGGATTTACCTCTTGGCTCTTTATTCCATTTCATTCCTTTGGTTTGTGACAAGTCAGACATAGGAAAGGGGATGTGAACTCAAACACTGCCCATTTCCCCACTGGCCACCTCACAGAAAAGTAAAGATTTAGGAGGGGTTGAGAGTGTTCATGATATGAGGCCACTGAATGGGTGTGGGGAGTCGAGGGGGCCTTGGGGTGCAGAGGAGGAGTGATAGGAAGGGGAGCAGGTTGGAGAGGAGCATGGGAGAGGCTGCAGGAGAGGTGGTGGAGGACCTCGGCATCAGGTCTGGGGAAATTTGGAGAAGCACGTGTGATGAGTCTTGTGATTTTAAATGAGATTGTTTGTTTTAGGTGTACAGCATAGTGATTCAGTATTTTTGCAGATTATATTTCATTAAAATATAATGAATTTTGCAGATTATATTTCATTTGGACTGTGAAGAAGGCTGAGTGCTGAAGAATTGATGCTTTTGAACTGTGGTGTTGGAGAAGACTCTTGAGAGTCCCTTGGACTGCAAAGAGATCCAACCAGTCCATCCTAAAGGAAATCAGTCCTGGAATTTCTTTGGAAGGAATGATGCTAAAGCTGAAACTCCAGTACTTTGGCCACCTCATGCGAAGAGTTAACTCATTGGAAAAGACTCTGATGCTGGGAGGGATTGTGGGCAGGAGGAGAAGGGGACGACAGAGGACGAGATGGCTGGATGGCATCACTGACTCGATGGACATGAGTCTGAGTGAACTCCGGGAGTTGGTGATGGACAGGGAGGCCTGGCGTGCTGCGATTCATGGGGTCACAAAGAGTCGGACATGACTGAGCGACTGATCTGATCTGATTTCATTAAAGGTTATTACAAGATAGTAGATATATTTCCTTGTGAGTGAGTGTGTTAGTCACTCTGTGGTGTCCGACTCTTTGCCACCCCATGGACTGTAGCCTACCAGGCTCCTCTGTCCATGGGATTCTCCAGGCAGGAATGCCGCAGTGGGTAGCCTTTCCCTTCTGCACGGGCTCTTCTGAACCTGGGCCTCATGCATTGCAGGCACATTTTTTACCATCCAAGCCACCAGGGAAGCCCATATTTCCCTGGCTGTACAGTGAATCCTTGTTGCTTATCTATTTTATATGTAATAGTTTGTTAATCGCATATCCCTAAGTTGTCCTTCCCCCTTCCAGCTCCCCTTTGGTAACGACAAGTTTATTTTCTATATCTGTGAGTCTGTTTTTGATTTGTGTATACATTCCCTTATATTGTTTTTTAGATTCCGCACATGAGTGTTATCACATGGTGTTTGCCTTTGTCTGTCTGACTTATTTCTCGAAGCACATTTTTAAGTCCATCCACACTGCTCTGAACGGCAGTATTTCTTTCTTTTTAGACTTTGTATTATTCCATTGTGTCTATGTCTGTTTTCTGTCTATTTATCTATCGATCTATCACCTCTTCTTAAAACAACTGTCTGTGGGCACTTGGATTGCTTTTATGTCTTGACTATTGAAAATAGTGCTTCTATGAACATTGACGTGCATGTATGTTTCTCAAGTTACAGTTCTCATTTTCTCTGTGTATATACTCGGGAGTGAAATCGCTGGATCATATGGGAATTCCATTTTTAGTTTTAGAAGAAACCTCCATACTCTTTTCCATAGTGATTGCATCAATTTATATTCCCACCAAAACTGTACAAAGGTTCCCTTTTCTCCACATCCTCTCTAATATTTGTTATTTTTTTGGACTTTTTGAGGATGGCCATTCTGACAGGTCTTAGTCAATACCTCATTATGGTTTTGATTTGTATTTCTTTAATAATTAGCAACTTTGAGCATCCTTTGATGTACTTATTAATTATCTATATATCATCTTTGGAACCCTACATGGATCACAGCCCTGTCATGGGGCCTGGGTAACTCGGTGAAGCTGTGAGCCATGCCTTGCAGGGCCACCCAAGATGGACAGGTCATACTGGAGACTTCTTACAAAATGTGGTCTACTGGAGGAGGGGGTGGCTGGAAAAGGTCAGTTTTCATTCCAATCCCAAAGAAGGGCAATGTCAAAGAATGTTCAAACTACAGGACGATTGTGCTCATTTCACATGCTACTAAGGTGATGCTCAAAATCTTTCAATCTAGGCTTCAGCACTGTGTGAACTGAGAATTACCAGATGTACAAGCTGGGTTTAGAAAAGGCAGAGGAACTAGAGACAAAATTGCCAACATTCATTAGATTTTAGAGAAAGCAAAGAAATTCCAGAAAAACTTCTGCCTCATTGTGCTAAAGCCTGTGGGTGGATCACAGCAAGCTGCGGAAAGTTCTTACAGAGATAAGAATACCAGACCACCTTATCTGCCTCCTGAGAAACCTGTATGTGGGCCAAGAAGCAAGAGTTAGAACCTGACACGGAAAAACTGGCTCAAAATTGGGAAAGGAGTATGACAAGACTGTATCTTGTCACCCTGCTTATTTAACTTATATGGAGGGTACATCATGTGATATGCTGGGCTGGACGGATCAAAGCTGGAATCAAGATTTCTGGGAGAAATATCAACCTCGGATATGCAGATGATATTACTTTAAGGGCAGAAAGTGAAGAGGAGCTAAAGAGCCTCTTGATGAGGGTGAAAGAGGAGAGTGAAAAAGCTGGCTTAAAACTCAAGGATCAAAAAGCAAAGATTATGGCATCTGGTCCCATCCATCACTTCTTGCCAAATAGAAGGGGAAAAAGTAGAAGCAGTGACAGATTTCATTTTCTTGGGCTCCAAAATCCTGTGGATGTTGACTGCAGTCATGAAATTAAATGACGCTTGCTCCTTGGAAAGAAAGCTATGACAAACGTAGACAGTGTATTAAAAAGCAAAGACATCACTTTGCTGACAGTATCTGTACAGTCAAAGCTATGGTTTTTCCAGTAGTCATGTATAGATGTGAGTGTCATATATATCAACATGTGTGTGTATTTTTTAAGCCATGAGTCATTTAAGTTTGAACACCTTCTAAAAGCTCTACAGTTTGTACTCCCTTGACGTGTTTCATATTTCTAATTAAATATTTTAGATATTTTCTTTTATTCTTTAACTGCTTAGAGTTAAAAAAGAAAGTTGATTATACTTGATCTTATGACCTTGGTCTTTTAACCTTCATACTAGCTTTTTAAGAGTTTGAGTCCCTGCGTTTACTATAGATGTACCTTTACAGTAAGTGTTAAAGATATATTTTCTTATTTCTTGTTATGAATTTTTCTTTTTCACTAAAATATTGCCCTTTAATATTTCTTGCAAGGCTAGTTTATTGCTAATAAACTCTTTTTAGTTTCTGCTTATCTGAGAAACTCTTGATCTATCCTTTTCCTGAATAACTTTGCAGTCTGAAGTATTCATGCTTGGAGGATTTTTGGCTCCCAACACTTTACATAGTATCATTTCATTTTATTCTGGCATGCAAAGTTTCTGCTAAAAAATCAGGTACTAGCCTTATGGGAGTTCCCTTGTATATGGTTCTTGGCTTTTATTGTGCTTCCTTTAACAGTTTCTCTTTAACTTTCATCAGTTTCATTATGATATATCTTGGAGCGGGTCACTTTAGGTTCCTCCTGTTTGGGGCTCTCTTCGCTTCTTGGATTTGGATTCTGTTTCCTTCTCCAGGTTGGGGAAGTTTTCAGTCATTATTTTGTCAAATACATTTTCTGCTCTTTTCTCTCTTTCCTTTCTCTTTCTGGGACCCCTATAATATTAATGTTAATGCACTTGATGTTGCTTCAAGTGTCTCTTGAAGTCTCTTTGCTTTTTAAAATTCCTTCTCTTTTTGCTGGCTTGGCTTATTTTCACTGTTCTTCCTTTCCGGCCACTTACGCACACTTCTCTGCCACCCAGTCTGCTGTTGGCTCCCCGTGGTGCACTTTTCATTTCAGTGTTATGTTCTTCAGCTCTAGACTTTTTTATATCGTCTAATTCTTTGTTGAAGTTCTCACGGTTTTCATCTATTCTTTTCCTGAGTTTGGTGAGCATTTTTATGACCATTGCTTTGAGTTCTTTATCTGATAAATTACTTATCTTCATTTCATTAGAACTATTTTTCTGGGATTTTTATCTTGTTTTTTCATTTGGAACATATGCCTCTGTTTTTGTATTTTGTTTGCTTTTCTGTGTTGGTCTCTATGAATTAGTGAAATGGTTACCTGTCTCTGTCTTAAAGGTATCTTTATTTAAATTAATCTGTTTTTTTATTGAAGGATAATTGCTTTACAGAATTTTGCTGTTTTCTATCAAACCTCAACATGAATCAGCCAAAGGTATACATAATTCCCCTCCCTTTTGAAACATCAAAGCAACCTAGATGTCCATTGACAAATGAATGGATAAAGAAGCTGTGGTATATATACACAATGGAATATTATCCAGCCATAAAAAGGAACACATTTGAGTCAATTCTAATGAGGTGGATGAACCTAGAACCTATTATACAGAGTGAAGTGAGTCAGAAAGAGAAAGATAAATACCATATTCTAACACATATATATGGAATCTAGAAAAATGGTACTGAAGAATTTATTTGCAGGGCAGCAATGAGAAACAGACATAGAGAATAGACTTATGGACATGGGAGAGGCGAGGAGAGGGTGAGATGTATGGAGAGAGTAACATGGAAACTCACATTACCATATGTAAAACAGATAGGCCACAGGAATTTGCTGCATGACTCGGGGAACTCAAACAGGGGCTCTGCATCACCTAGAGGGGTGGGGTGGGGAGGGGGATGGGAAAGGCATGTCTTTATGTGGAGCACCCCCATGCAGACTGTGTCTCAAATGGATTTGGTGGGAAGCCAAAATAGTTCCACTTTGGAGCCAAATCGGTCATGAACCAAAGTTTTTCCTGGGGCATGCCAAGCCTGCCGCTTTGGTAGACATGTGTGGAGCCAGGGTCAGGAGCAAGCCGGGGCTTCTCCTGGGACATGACGAAGTTGCCTCTTTGGCAGGCAGAGGCTGGAGCAGAGCTTGATGTGGGCTGAGGGATGTGCTAGAGTGCTCTTGGAAGGATTGGTAGAGCACCAGGCTCTGCTCAGTGTGCTGCCTCTGTGCGGGACTCGAAGCAAATAAGTTTAAGAGTGGAGCCTCGGTTTCCTACAGCTCTGTGGGCCCTGTAAGGAGATTTGTCCAGCATGGGGCTCAGACTCCTCACTTCCTGTGGAAACGCTCTGAGTTTCTAATTTCCCCTTCGACTTTTGGGTTGCTCATCAGCGCTGCGGGTCCTGCCTTTCTGCTCCTTTTAAGCATCTTGATGCAATGTTCCCTTTATGCCCTTAATTGAGGAGAGCTCCTCTGCTTGCCTTTTGGCTGTTTTCAGAGAGCTCCTCTCTCTGTTGTTGCACTTCTGGTGGGTCTGTGTGAAGAGGTGAGCTCGCAGTTTTCCTACTCTTAGTCTCCTCTCTTCAAATATTTATACAGTCTTATTTCTTCTTCATCCCCATAAGAAATGTAAACAAACAAACAAACAACAAAAAAAACAACACTAATCCAGGGGACCTCAGTGGGTACAGCTGTTTCTATCCCAAGGGACGTTTGGAAATGTCTGAAGAATTCTCAGTTGTCACAGTTGCTGAGAGGGAGTGGGAAGATTGCCACTAGAATCTAGTGAGTAGAAGTCAAGGATGCTGTTAATATCTTAGAATGCACAGGGCAGCCCCATACAACCAAGAATAACCTGTTCCAAAATGTCAGTATTACTGCTGCTGAGAAACCCTAAACTATAATCCAAGAGAGATTTGAGTATCAGTTTCAGCTCCAGACTACTTAAGTAGTTCACTATGTTTATTGAAAAAAATCCTAAAATTTGAGAGAATAAGTGATTTCAGAAGCTAAAATTTAGAAAATCAGACTCAGAAGACATTTTCAGCATCTTGGTAAACCAGAGGCACTCAGAATTTTGAAGTGTCATTTTCTCTGTAATGCTTGGCTGACTTTGTTTCCAAGCTGGTTTACCAGGACTCCATTCATTTGCTCAATATGAAGCCAGCAGTTTATGTCAGCTGATTATTTTTCCAAAGCCAATTCTTTAGAGGAAGGGGATCCACTCATATCAATTGCAGATAGCTGGAGCCATGTCTAACTTTTCAGCAGTGATAGCCCATCATCTTCTGAGTGATACTCAAGCATCAAACATGTTCTAGTGAGGTTGGATAATATATATATTTTAATCTTCCAGATGATTTCAGTGATAAAGTGTTAGAACAATGGTCACTTTGGGAAACTGAGTCTCTTTCGGGTTGTGTTTCTCAGCGCGTGTGTTGGGGGAAGGTGTGCTGTGGGGTCACTGTCACACTTCCAGTCCACATGCATTTCACCAGCCTTTCTGTCACCACATACAGTCACCTTGAGAGCAGGGCTTATATTGTGAATGTCCAGTTTATGAACAAGAATGCAAAATAAGAACATTATTTTGCACAGGACAAGTTATATTTTATAGTATTATAAGAGTTTTTAAAACTTTTATATTTTGGGAATGCAAATCAGCTACCATTTCCTTTTAACACAAGAAACTAACTCATTTAGCAAAGTTGGCCAATTTCCTTTGTATGGCTCAAGCAGAGTGTATTCTTCTCTTGGAAGGCTCTAACGACCTAATCTGATAAATTGCAGTGATAGCAAGATTCTCATCTAAGATACTTTATTTATGCTAATAAAGGATTTCTATTTTACATTTCATCTAAAATTTAAAGGCTTTTTTCCTCACTTGTGTTTTGATAGAACAATGTCATTTATTCCAGATTTCTTACTTATGAAAATAGCGATATTGTAGATTATTATTCTTGGAATTGGAAATACAGATAGGCAAGTCATAAAAATAGCAAAGCATTTATTTCAGAAAATATGCTGAATACAGTAATTGGCCACTAAAAAGATAAAGTTACAATTAAGGCTTTTTCCAAGAAATGAGAACCTGAGGATTTTATAATGAGATCATTTCTTTTAATATCTGGCAGGCTTCATTTTCACAAATTCTAATTTAATATACATATGGGTTATTTCATTCTAGGTTCTTTTATTTCTACTACCTAGGGGACTATAGTTTTCTTTCATCTATGAAAGAGACTGTATAATATCCTGATAAATTCAATATACTCTTTATATTATGGTGTTAGCCATGCAGAAAAAGACATAAATATCTTCTCTCTAAAAGGAGACATTGTATTATAATTAGATCATTAACTGTGGTGAGTTGGTCATATTTACAGGAGAAAAAAAGTCTATTTTTTCTTTTTTTGTCATGCAGGCTTGGTTTATATCTAGACAAAAGAAATTGAACTTTGTAACATTTTTCTGACCATCTTGGTGAGAAATTTAGTTCTCCTCAGTTTTCTTGTTGTCTTGTACTCCTATTTAATTCCAGTCAATAAATATTAAATAGTTGTCTGTATGTCACTATTATGGGAGGCCATGTACTTTATTCATGGTGCATTTTCCACCATGAATTACCTCATGTTTGAGAGCAGAGCTGATGTAGAAGACATTCATGTACTGTTTTTTCCCTTAGCATTATTTTCTTTTTCTATAAAAGTACATTTTATAGTGATAAGATACAATTGGTAAAAGCAACTTGAAGGATAAAACCATGCTCTGGATCCTTAACAAAGTATTTATATTCAGGTTCAGCTTGCCTGGCATGCTGCAGTCCATGGGGTCGCAAAGAGTCGGACATGACTGAGAGACTGAACTGAACTGAACTCAGCTCATTCAGAACACCATGATTCTGGAGGGCAGAGCATCCTTACTGCCTTTTCCTCAATATGCTGTTATTTCTTCAAATGAAGGAAAGCCTGTCCTTTTAAGTTTGAAATGTCCTGGCTTCACTGTCAGCAGACTCTGCACTTGGCAGATGATACCTAACACGGCTTGGTTTACATGTTAATGAGAAACTAAGGCTTGTCAAGTGGTTTTTATCTCAACTGTAATGCACCTGTGTGCATTTATTTTGTAATAAAAATGCGATTTAAAAGATTAGTTTTTTTTTCTTTTTTTTCATATTGAGCTCCATGAGCTGTTTGTATACTTTGGAGATTAATTTTAGTCCATTGCTTCATTTGCAAATATTTTCTCCCATGCTGAGGGTTGTCTTTTTGTCTTGTTTATGGTTTCTTTTGTTGTGCAAAAACTTTTACATTTTAATTGGTTCCCATTTGTTTATTATTATTTTTTTAACTTCTTATTTTGCATTGGAGTATAGCCAATTAATAATGTAATGGTTTCAGGTGAATAGTGAAGGGACTCAGCCCTGCATATACTTGTATCCACGCTCCCCCAAACCCCCTCCCATCCAGGCTGCCACATAACACTGAGCAGAGTTCCATGTGCTATATATACAGTAACTCCTTGTTGGTTATCCATTTTAAACATAGAGAAAGTATACACGCCATCCCAAACTCCCTAACTGTCCCTCCCGCCTGTCCTTCCACTTGGAAGCCATAAGTCTGTTCCCTAAGCCTGTGAGTCTGTTTCTGTTTTCTAAGTAATTTCATTTGTACCATTGCTCTCCAGCTTCCACACATAAGGGATAGGGAGTCATACCACGTTCCTGCTTCTCTGCCTGACTTCTCTCAGCATGACAATCTCTAGGTTCATCCATGTTGCTGAAAAAGACATTATTTCATTCTTTTTAATGGCTGAGTAATATTCCTTTGCATATATGTACTACATCTTCTTTATCCATCCCTCTGTTGATAGACATTTAGGGTGCTTCCTTGTCTTGGCTATTGTAAACAGAGTTGCAATGAACACTGGGGTGCATGCATCTTTTTGGATCATGTTTTTTTCAGGGTATATGCCCAGGAGTGGGATTGCAGGGTCATATGGTATTTCTATTTTTAATTTTTTAAGGAACAACCATATTATTTCCTGTAGTAGATGTACCAATTTTTACATCCCACCAACAGTGTAGAAGGGTTCCCTCTCTCCATAGAGTCAGTTCCTAGGCAGGTTGATAGGAGGTCAGGGGTCCCAGAGGGGGAGAAAGGGGTCTGGGGCTCTCAAGGAGGAGATGCAGGTCTGGAATTCTCAAGGAGGAGGAAAGGACAAATGGCTTTTTTCTACATTCCTTTGTAAGGATTATATAACAATGTAACCTGCTTGAGGACAGTTTCTCCTTCTTGAAAAACCTTCTGGCTAATCCTGTTATCTTAAAATGTATATTATGGGAGTGGGTCTGGTAAAATCTTGACAAAATTGAGACTTTTTTTGATTTATTGTAATAATTAATTTAAAAAAGTATACAGCTCCCTTGCTAAGACTAGTAAGTGGGGCACTCTCTGCCCCCTTCTGATGTCTGTGTCAGAACCTTTCTCTGTCCCTCATTCACTTTAATAAAACTCTGCTACACAAAAGCTCTTGAGTGATCAAGCCTGGTCCCTGGTCCCAAAGCAAAATCTTCTTCTTTGGAGATCATGAATCCACCATCATTCGCCATTAGCTATCAATATATCATTTATGTTTTTAAAAATACTTTTTCTATGTAACAAATGACCCTCAAAACTTACTTTAAAACCACAGATATTTTTATGTCATGGAGTTTCTGAGGGTCAGCAGTCCAAAGGTGGCTTTTCTGGGTGATTCAAACTTTTCTCCACACCCTCTCCAGCATTTATTGTTTGTAGACTTTTTGACGATGGCCATTCTGACTGGAGTGAGGTGATATCTCATTGTAGTTTTGATTTGCATTTCTCTAATAATGAGCGATGCTGAGCATCTTTTCATGTGTTTGTTAGCCATCTGTATGTCTTCTTTGGAGGAATGTCTGTTTAGGTATTTTCCCCACTTTTTGATCGGGTTGTTTGTTTTTCTGATATTGAGCTGTATGAGCTGCTTGTATACTTTGGAAATTAATTCTTTGTCAGTTGTTTCTTTTGTCCTGAGGAAACCAAAACTGAGAAAGACACATGTACCTCAATGTTCATTGCAGCACAATTTACACTAGCTAGAACACGGAAGCAACCTAGATGTCTATTGACAGATGAATGGATAAAGAAGCTGTGGTACATATACACAATGGAATATTACTCAGTCACAAAAAGGAATGCATTTGAGTCAGTTCTAATGAGGTGGATGAACCTAGAGCCTGTTATACAGAGTGAAGTAAGTCAGAAAGAGAAAGATAAATTTTGCATACCAATGCATATATATGGAATCTAGAAAGATGGTACTGATGAATTTATTTTCAGGTCAGCAGTGGAGAAACAGACATAGAGAGCAGACCTAAGGACATGGGAGAGGGGAGGTGGAGAGGGTGAGATGTATGGAGAGTGTAACAGGGAAACTTATATACCATATGTAAGATAGATAGCCAAAGGGAATTTGCTGTATGAGAACTCAAACAGGGGCTCTGTGACAACCTAGAGGGGTGGGAGGGGGAGGGAGATCAAAGGAAGGTTTGGGAGGGAGGAGACATGGATGTACCTCTGGCTGATTTGTGATGTTTGACAGAAAACCACAAAATTCTGTAAAGCAAATACACTTCAATTAAAAAAAAAATAAAGTGGCAAAAATAAAAAAAGAATAAGCCAAATGGCAATTTTAATATTATGGTTAAGCCTTTGCTAGATCATGTAATTAATTAGGTACATTTTCTAATTTCTACATAAAGGCAAGTCAAAGTAACGCTCAACTTTCTGTCACTGCAGAACACAGACTTCCTTTCCTTCCGTTTCCAATCACGTCTTCCTCAAGTCCCTTCAACTTTCACCAGCAGCCTCTTCAAAGTACAGACTTCTACTCATAGCCTACTCAAAGCACTCTAGACTTTCACTAACCATCTCCTTTCAGTCCTTCCAGATTTTCCCTCTGCGAGGTTCCTAAGCAACACCAACATTTTCATTCATCTGCTATGTGAGCTAGGAAAGCTCTGGCAAGCCTAGACAGTGTACTGAAAAGCAAAGACATCCCTTTGGTGACAAAAGTCTGTACAGTCAAAGCTATGGTTTTTCCAGTAGTCATGTATGGATGTGAGAGTTGGACCATAATGAAAGTCAAAGTGAAAGTGAAGTCGCTCAATCGTGTCCAACTCTTTGTGACCCTGTGGACTGTAGCCCACCAGGCTCCTCTGTCCGTGGGATCCTCCAGGCAAGAATACTGGAGTGGGTTGCCATTTCCTTCTCCAGGGGATCTTCCCGACCCAGGGATCGAGCCCAGGTCTCCTGCATTTCAGGCAGACGCTTTAACCTCTGAGCCACCAGGGAAGTTGAGCACCAAAGAACTGTTGCTTTTGAATTGTGGTGCTGGAGAAGACTCTTGAGAGTTCCTTGCACTGCAAGGAGATCCAACCAGTCAATCCTAAAGGAAAACCAACCTTGAATATTTATTGAAAGACTGATGCTAAAGCTGAAGCTCTAATCCTTTGTCTACCTGATGTGAAGAGCCAACTTATTGGAAAAGTCCCTGGTGCTGGGAAAGATTGAAGGCTAAAGGAGAAGGGGGCAGCAGAGGATAAGACGGTTAGATAGTTGCCGGGGTCCTGCCCCGGCTGATCCAGGGTATTCGAAGCGGGGACGGCGTCGGCGACCTATTTATTTAAATATTTTATCAAAGATATAAAGAGTAATAGGATGAGGATAGCTCAGTAGGAAAATTCAGTGGAGAAAAGAGGCTGAGTAGCTTGGTTTACGCGGGAGACCAATAAAACTTCAAGACAAGAAGTTTGCACCACTTACGTAGGCCGCAGGCGTCCTTCCGTTCTCCCGAAGGAGAGGAGACACTGAGGCCTCCCCGGTCGGATCTTAGAAGCCCAGGCATAATTAGTAAGCATGGTGGGTTCCACGCTCCAGATGGAGACTCAACCAGAGTGAGAGAGAGAGCGACATGGGGAGACCAGTATTTCGAGAAACTGATCCCAATTCTTTATTTTCCAGAGTCTGTTTTTATACACTGAGATGTTATACAAAAGTCACATGGGGACAGCAGTCTTGACTTTTATTAAAGTCAGGTGCTTCACACAAATGTATACAGAGGTCTTAGGGGTGTTACATCATCTTCTGGCCAGGGGGGCCTGCTGACAATTTACGACCCTCTCCTTGTGATAGCGGTCAGTCAGTCAGGACACTTATTTCTCCAGGGCTGATTAGTCTCAAAACAGACACCACCCAAATAAAGTTACATTCCTACAGGGTGAGGGTGTAGTGGGTTTTAGTTAAGGAAAGGATTTACTTAGCCTAAGGTCTAACGTGATTAATATCAAAGGTTAATTCTATATATTCATTAATGTGTGTAAGGGCAGGGGATGTGGAGACTTAGCAACAAACATTGGCTCAACAAATGAAAAACCCTTCACCAACACAATTTCTAATTAGCCCACTATACTTATAGTTTTCTAACTTCTCTAAAGAACCTGTTTTTAGAGGGTTTAAAGCATCTCGTGCCTCTCACGGTTGGGAGGCTGTGAGCAATCACATGTGGCCCGACGAGCCTGTCAGGCAGGCTAGAGAACCTTCAGAGGAGTTTGTAGGTTAAAACACTCTTGTCACACCCAAGAGTTTTTATTGACTGGAGCTCTAGGTTAACTCCTTCTCCGAAAGAGGTGGTGGGGGACAGCCCCCCGTAAAGTCAGAGGTGTAGGTAAGAGCACAAAGTAGTAAAGTAGGCAGGCTCTGGTTATGGGGGTAGATGCTCGAGGAGTTCCAGGGGGACTCCTGAGGCTCGATCCCGCCTTTGCGTATGTCGAGCCTCCTTCCTCATGACCTTTGTCACGGGCGGAGTACCTCACTCTGGCCCCCAACAGATAGTATCACTGACTCAATGGACATGAACTTGAGCAAACTCTGGGAGATGGTGATGGACAGGGAAGCCTGGCGTGCTGCAGTCCCTGGGGTCGCAGAGTCAGACACAACTGAGCTACTGAGCAACAACTTTGAGAGCACTCGACTTAATAGTTGTGGATACTTGTAATTGCTGTCTACTGCTATGTAACAAATTACCCAAAAGTTAGTAACTTCAAACAACAAAATTTTGTTATCCACGTAGCTTTTAAATCCATGAGTGAATTAACTCGATTCTGTCTTGAGTGCTATTTTGAGGTTACACTCAGCATGTTGGCTAGGGCTGAAGTCATCTGAAGGCTTGACCAGGTTGAAACTTCTGATTCAAAGATGGCTTACTTACAGGGCTGTTGGCAGGAAGCCTTAATGGCTGGCTGGCTTTTGACAGTAGGCTTATTTCCTTATCACATGGGCCTTTCCACAGGGATGTCTGAGTATCCTCATGACATGGCAGTGGTTTTCCAAGAGTGAGTGAGAAAAGAGAGAAAGAGAAAGGCATGGTTTTATTTTTTTTTATGACCTACTCTCCGAAGTCACATATCATCACTTCTGCTTTTTGGGTTTTGTTTTCTTTTTCTAGGGATTCACTAAGTCCAGATCTCACCCAGTAGAAAGAGTCAGGCCTCTTAAAAAGAGGGATATCAAAGATTTTGTGGGTATTTTTTGAAAACACCAATCCCCAATTTTGTTTTAGTGTTAGACCTCTAGTTAAATAAATCCACTGCTCACCATCAGCTATTTTAATGAAGTTTCTCCAGTTATTTATTGGTTGAGTGGAGATTTCTTGTAGGAAATTCTTCAAGAAGAACACATGGGTACAATATTCCTCCATTCTGCATTTTCCAAATTATTTTGGTACTTAAGTTCATCTAGGCTAGATGAAAATGTAATGTGTACACTCATTGCTTTGAGTATCTAGTAGATATTGTGTGACTATTCCTGGAGTTCAATGTGCTTATGTGTGCAAGATAATTTTCTTTCTAAGTAGCTTCTTTTTTTCATCAGAGTTAACATTATTGTCATTTTACCACATCATTTACCATGTATCTGCTTGTAGTGTATATACACCATTTTTAATTCCTGAAAATTTCTTGAATTTTGAATTATGATTTTAGATGTGTATGTGTGTGCTCAGTTGTGTGTGACTCTTTTTTTTTCCCCAACACCTTTTATCAGTTTTATTTTTAAAAACAGGTGAATCCACTTTTTACATCATTGCACTTCAGCAATTACACAAAACACAAGTACATGCATCTACCAATTACACACCGCGTGAGAACCCTGCTGGGTGTGAAAATCTACACTCAATCAATGAAAAAATACAGTGTCAACCTCAAAGAAAAACTAGTTGCATAGAATACCATGCTTTAACATTTCAAGATCATTGAAAACAAAAGGTAAATTATAAAAGATTGCCTTAACTCAATGTACAATTAGGTTTTAACACATCAGTGCAAAAGGATTTAGGAATTTACATGATTTAACAAAAGAAAAAATAATAATTGTAAAAGCAATCATATATATATACTGTAATTCATTATATCCATTCAGTGAATTGTTCCAGCTTCTTATCAAAGTCATGTTAAGCCCTTAAAATTATAGATTTCAGTTTATATTACTCATCTTTATGTACCAGAACTGAACAGTTTCCTCATCTGACAACATACAATAAGGAATGAGTATCAGCAGCTTAAAAATGCTTACGTTGAGATCTTTAATCCATTTTGAGTTTATTTTTGTGTATGGTGTTAGAAAGTGTTCTAGTTTCATTCTTTTACAAGTGATTGACCAGTTTTCCCAGCACCACTTGTTAAAGAGATTGTCTTTAATCCATTGTATATTCTTGCCTCCTTTGTCAGAGATAAGGTGTCCATATGTCCGTGGATTTATCTCTGGGCTTTCTATTTTGTTCCATTGATCAATATTTCTGTCTTTGTGCCAGTACCATACTGTCTTGATAACTGTGGCTTTGTAATAGAGCCTGAAGTCAGGTAGGTTGATTCCTCCAGTTCCATTCTTCTTTCTCAAGATAGCTTTGGCTATTCAAGGTTTTTTGTATTTCCATACAAATTGTGAAATTATTTGTTCTAGCTTTGTGAAGAATACCGTTGGTAGCTTGATAGGGATTGCATTGAATCTATAAATTGCTTTGGGTAGTATACTCATTTTCACTATATTGATTCTTCCAATCCATGAACATGGTATATTTCTCCATCTATTAGTGTCCTCTTTGATTTCTTTCACCAGTGTTTTATAGTTTTCTATATATAGGTCTTTAGTTTCTTTAGGTAGATATATTCCTAAGTATTTTATTCTTTCCATTGCAATGGTCAATGGAATTGTTTCCTTAATTGTGTGTGACTCTTTGAGACCCCATGGGTAGCCTGGCAGACTCCTCCTCTATCCATGGAATTTTCCAGGCAAGAATACTGGAATGGGTTGCCATTTCCTCCTCATGGTTTTAGATACTTGTATTTAATTGTTTTAGATTTCCTCTTCAGAGAAAAATACACATATACATATATATGATTTTGTAAGTTGAATTATACCCTCCCCACCAAGAAAGCTATGCTGAGGTCCAAACCCCGAGTACCATAGAATATGAACTTACAGGGAAATAAGGTCAGAGCAGATGTAATTATTTAAGATAAGGTCTTGCTAAAGTACAGTGGGTCCCTAATCAAATATGACTGATTTTTTTTTTTTATAAGAAGACAGCAGTGTGAAGACAGAGACACACTCAGAGAACGCCATTTCTTTCAAGTCAATTAAGATTGGGATTGGAGTTTAACACAGCTAAAAGCTGCTGCTGCTGCTAAGTCGCTTCAGTCGTGTCCGACTCTGTGCGACCCCAGAGATGGCAGCCTACCGGGCTCCCCCATCCCTGGGATTCTCTAGGCAAGAACACTGGAGTGGGTTGCCATTTCCTTCTCCAGTGCGTGAAAGTGAAAAGTGAAAGTGAAGTCGCTCAGTCATGTCCAACTCCTAGCGACCCCATGGACTGCAGCCTTCCAGGCTCCTCCGTCCATGGGATTTTCCAGGCAAAAGTACTGGAGTGGGTTGCCACTGCCTTCTCTGCAGCTAAAAGCTAAGGAAAAGCTAAGGAAAAGCTAAGATTACATGCAAATTGCTAGGAGCTAGGAAGAAGCAAGGAAGGATTCCCCAAAAGATTTCAGAAGAAGGGCAGCCCTAATGACCCCCTGGTTTTGCACTTCCGGTTTCCAGAACTAAGAGACCGGAAGTTCTGTTGTTATGAGCCACGCAGTCTGTAGTTTTGGTCTCACCACCCGAGGAAGCTGATGCAACAATCTTCGCATGACTTTTATTTATATCGTTTTTGTCTCTAATTCCTTTTATCTTTATTTCTGGTCATTTTTCTCCTTTCAAAGATTCTTTCCACTGCTATGTTAAGAGCACTTTATTTAGTATAGGGTGCTTTTTTGCAGTCAGAATTGCTCTGATTTTTAAAATCTGTTTTAATGGGATCATACTCTCAACCGTTTCCATTCTTCTTTTTCATTTGCTAGTAGGTGATACCTCTAAGCAGCACTGCATCAGCTTACCAAAGTGTGTCCCTGTCTCTTCCCAAGGTAGTCTTTCTGGAACCCTTCCTTCTAAGTCCCTTTAGCAGTGTTAACAAGCCTCAGACATACCTTCAGAAATTGTATTTTATCAGCATGGAGATCTCTTCCTTGAGGTATTCGCCCTGGTTGGTCCTACTTACCACTTCTGCGAAGACTTTCCTACACAACTTTGTACATTTCCTGCCAGGCTCCCCAAGCTGCTCTAAGCTGGTGGAACTTTTCTTCCTGGTAACACAGTGAGTAGTGGTTATGAGCATTTTTTCATTTGGAAGTCTATTTATATGATAGGCTGTAATTTGGGATCTAACTTAAAAGTTGAAGTGAAGCAAAAACACTAGGCTTCCTGTCTTAAGGGTCTGTATCCTTGCGTGTTCTGGCACAGAGAAAACGACTTCCCTGGTTTCTAAAAAGCTGGGATCACTGATGCTATGACAGTTCCTTAATTTTATAAAGTTGGAGTGGACTCCACTTCTGCTTTATCAATTCACAGATTTTTGAAAGTCATAGTGGAATTTATATTTTCTGCATACGATGTACATTCAGTTCAGTTCAGTCACTCAGTCGTGTCGGACTCTTTGTGACCCCATGAATCGCAGCACACCAGGCCTCCCTGTCCATCACCAACCCTCAGAGTTCACTCAGACTCACATCCATCGAGTTGGTGATGCCATCCAGCCATCTCATCCTCTGTCGTCCCCTTCTCCTCCTGCCCCCAATCCCTCCCAGCATCAGAGTCTTTTCCAATGAGTCAACTCTTCGCATGAGGTGGCCAAAGTACTGGAGGTTCAGCTTTAGCATCATTCCTTCCAAATAAATCCCAGGGCTGATCTCCTGCAGAATGGACTGGTTGGATCTCCTTGCAGTCCAAGGGACTCTCAAGAGTCTTCTCCAACACCACAGTTCAAAAGCATCAATTCTTTGGCGCTCAGCCTTCTTCACAGTCCAACTCTCACATCCATACATGACCACAGGAAAAACCATAGGCTTGACTAGCCGGACCTTTGTTGGTAAAGTAATGTCTCTGCTTTTCAATGTGCTATCTAGGTTGGTCATAACTTTTCTTCCAAGGAGTAAGCATCTTTTAATTACATGGCTGCAGTCACCATTGATGTACATAGGTATGGATTAAAATAAGGGCTTCCCTGGTGGCTCAGATGCTAAAGAATCTGCCTGCAATGCAGGAGACCTGGGTTCAATCCCGGGGTTGGGAAGATCCCCTGGAGAAGGGTATGGCAACTCACTCTAGTACTCTTGCCTGGAGAATCCCCATGGACAGAGGAGCCTGGCGGGCTGCAGGCAGTGGGGTCACAAAGAGTCGGACACAACTGAGCGGGTAACACACACAGCACAAGATGGGCAGCGTCTCTAGCCTCCATTTTCCTTATTTACAAAATGCTTCCAATATTAGTAATTTTGCAATAGCTCTTAGTTCTATATTTGCTTATTTATGTGAGTACAATATTTTTAGCCTAGAGCCTAGTATATTTTAGGCATTCAAAATTGGTATGTGTTATTATTCAAAATAATATGAATATTACAGTCAGTGAATCAATTCTGTTCAAGCTAATTTGGCTTATTAGCCATTTTAGCATTATAAACTGACTTCAATCACAAAGCTCTTCTGAAGTCCTGGAATACATCCTCCTGTCCAAGGAAACAGAGGTGGTTAAAAAGCCCTGTTTAGAGAAAGATACTTGCAAATTTGTTTTCTCACCTAGCTTCGAATGGCACATGCTAATACATGTTATACTCAGCACTCTTGACTCTTTTAAAGCCTTGGATTAAAATGAAAATAATCGGCTTGGAAACTGCATCGTCTGTCCATCTCAGGGGATATTACAGCACCTCCCGCTCTGGAGTCAAGTGCCTTTAAAACAAACATGTACCCGGGTACTTTGTTCATTTTCTGCTTGGAAAATAATGTTATTTCCTTCACATCAAGTGTCTAAGGACTTCATTTAATTCTTCTATGGGAGTTCAAAGCCCATAAAGAGAACTGATGGTGTGGAAGACTGGAACTTTTTATTCTGTGGTAAACAGAGACACGCTGACTTGCTATCTGGGTTTTATGCGACTATTCCAGTGTTGTCACATTTGTTTAAACTGTAATTTAGGCCGTGGTTCCCAAACCTGGCTGGCCATTAGCACCACCTGAGGATCTGTTAGACAGACATATCCCTATCTCCCACATCTATGGAAACATCGTCTATTAGAAAGTTCCTCCGAAGCTTGATGAAATCTGAATTCGAGATGTTTCTGACTAGCCTGTATTTCGCCAGACTTAGGTAATAAGGCCGGAGCGTGGGTTATGCAGTTAGAACTCTTCAAAGAACAGCATCAGCCTCACCTGGGAGCTTGCTAGAAATGCAGAACCCAAACCTTTACTTAGACATGCTGTATAAAACATATATTTTAGCACAATCCCTAAGTGATTAGTACACATATCAAAATTTTAAAAGCACCGACATTGACCTTTCTTTCATAATGGTTTCCCTGGTGGCTCAGTGCTAAAGAATCCACTTGCCAGTGCTGGAGACGTGGGGTCAATCGTTGGGTTGGAAGATCTCCTGGAGAAGGAAATGGCAACCCACTCCATATTCTTGCCTGGGATATTCCATGGACAGAGGAGTCTGCTGGGATATAATCCGTCGGGTTGCAAGAGTCCGACACAGCTGAGCAACTAAACAGCAGCAGACTTTTCATAGAATAGATTTGGACCATTTTATCCAAAAATTGAACATAAAAATTTCATGTGCCAACCAAACAGAAAAGGGAAAATATTGTAGGTTACTATATGTACAACATCAAGTTTTTATTGTAATTATAACCAACCTAGTTCATTGTCTAGTCTGAAATTAGAAACGGCTTCATCTACTGCCACTCATTATTTCTGTGCTGCTTATAAAGATATGTAGTTGGGAAGCTGGAGCCCTAAGTTTGAATTGTACATTATTCTTGCTTTACTGACATATGAAGTTTGTAATGGAAGCAGCAACTGCAGAAAAGCAAAACCTAGAAGTGAAAGGCTTGTCCTTCCCTTCTCGAGGAAAATCATTTTCCAGTGTATTACACTGTATTTGGTGAAAAGATTATTAATTTTTCCTGAGTGTGCTCAGTCACTCAGTTGTGTCTGACTCTTTGCAACCTCATGGAGTGTAGCCTGCCAAGCTCCTAGGTCTGGGATTCTCCAGGCAAGAATACTGGAGTGGGTTGTCATGCCTTCCTCCAGGGGATCTTCCTGATCCAGGGATTAAGCCTGCATCTCTTGCATCTCTTGCATTGCCAAGAGCACCTCCTGGAAAGTCTCCTTTGGAAACCCAGAAGTGGGATTGCTGGATCATATCATAGTTCTATATTTACTACCTTAAGGAAATCAGCTGGTAAAGAATCCTCCTGCAATGAGTTGGGAAGATCCCCGTAGAAGGGAAAGGCTACCTACTCCGGTATTCTGGCCTGGAGAATTTCATGGACTGTATAGTCCATGGGGTCACAAAGAGGCGGACATGACTGAGTGACTTTCACTTTTACTTTTTCCAGGAAACGCCATACTGTTCTCAATGTGGCTGTACCAGTTTACACTCCCTCTAATAGTGTGCTCTGCATCCTTGCCAGTATTTATCTCCTGCCCTTTTGATGACAGCCATTCTAACAGCTGTGAGATGATACTTCATTGTGATTTTGATTTGTATTTCCTGATGATTAGTGATGTTGAGCACCTTCTCATATACCTGTTGGCCACTTGTATGTCTGATTCAGAAAAATGTCTATTCAGGCCCTAACTGGTTTGTTTTTTGCTTTGTGTGGTAGGAGTTCCTTGCATTCTTTGATGTTAACTGCATATTAGATATGCAGTTTGCAACTGTTTTCTCTCATTCCGTAATCTGCCTTTTCATTTTGTTGGTAGTCTCCTTCATGAGCAGAAACAATTTAGACTGATCTACTCTTATTTGTTTATATTGTACAGGAGGCAGTGATCAAGACCATCCCAAGAAAAATAAATGTAAAAAGGCAAAATGATTGTCTGATGAGGTCTCAGAAATAGCTGGGAAAAGAAGAGAGGTTAAAGGCAAAGGAGAAAAGGAAAGATATACCCATTTGAATGCAGAGTTCCAGAGAATAGCAAGGAGAGATACGAAAGCTTTCCTCAGTGATCAATATGAAGAAATAGAGACTTATATTTAGTCCTGCTATAATAAATGTTTGGAGGAATACTAACATTTTTTCAATAAATTGAAAATATTTTAACACGACTATTTTGAGTAGTAACACATACTTGGATGCACAGATTATGATGTGCTTGTTTAAAAAAATCCATTTCATTTTCACAGTGTAAGCACAACAAGTTTGTTACGGGACCTGAATTTGGAAAATAGCTACCGCAGTTCAGAAATTAATATCATTTGGGAGAATTCATTTTCTGTCATTAAATCAATGATCTGAACTCTTCAGTGTCTCTGTGTTTAGGTTATAAACTTAATAATGTAGTGGATGGTTTCCCATTCTCAAAAAGTAGTATTTTCAAAGGAATTTGATAACATCTTACTAATTCTAGTTTATGACTTTTTATAATATACTATTTGATAGAATGATTATAAAATGATTAATGATTCGTTAACTATTTCCTACGCTTGCCTCATCAGAATAACTGGGAGATTTGAAGTTCTAAAAGCAAGTCTCTTAAACAAATTATTTGCTAGATTTAAGCAAAGGAAATACAAAAAAAAAAAAAAGACAGCATGTATTCTACCTGTCAGGAATATAAATAAATCTTATCAGCTTGGTTGGGATTATAAAACACATTTTCTCCTTCTCAGGCAGAAACACACATAAGAGAACGACTTGTACAGTTCACAATGATGGACGCTTGTCTTTTAATCCGGAAATGATTAGTACCAAATGACATCTCATAAATATAAATGAAAGAGCAAACAAATGAGTGAGTGAAGAAATAATGAGATAAAAATCTTTGCGTATCTTCTAAGTGTTTAAATCATATTTATTCTGAATTTCTGAACATTATTTTTAATAAAGTATTGAAACACCACGGCACCTTGGCACAAACTCCTTTTTTTTAAGTATGTGCTCACACTAAGCTGGACTCGGCCCTGAAATGCCACAGACTCTGTGTTTACTCTAGCCCTCCCAAATTCCTTTTCCTCTGTATAAATATGCTCTTTTTCCCTTGCCATGCAGGAACTTGCATGTGATTCAGTTTTCTAAAAAAAAAAAAAGTATATATATATATATCTGGGAGCCTGTTTATTCCAGTTAGTATCTTTGTAGCATTTGTAGGGAGCAAAGAAGATCCACAGACTCTGGGATCCGTGAGCAAACAGGTGTGGGACCCACTGTTGATCTCTGTTTTTCTCATTGACCCTGGAGTTTGAAAGTGGGTCTTTCTCCTGGACCTGAGTTCATGCCGTCTTTGTGTTAGAAGCATTCCAGTTTTTTGTGTGTTTTTTTTGTTTTTTGTTTTTTTGTTTTTCCCCTTTAATTACTAAGGAAAATATATTGGTGAAGCTCTCCAGGTTTCATCTGAGATTGATTTTAAGTTTTCACTCTTCTGGCTGAAGCCTTGTTCTATACGCAAGCACTAACGTGGTACTTCAATCTGATTTTGAGATCTGACCGCTTCTACTACTACTAAGTCGCTTCAGTGGTGTCCGACTCTGTGCGATCCCACGCGACCCCACATACGGCAGCCCACCAGGCTCCGCTGTCCCTGGGATTCTCCAGGCAAGAACACTGGAGTGGGTTGCCATTTCCTTCTCCAGTGCGTGAAAGTGAAAAGTGAAAGTGAAGTCGCTCAGTCGCGTCCGACTCTTTGCGACCCCATGGACTGCAGCCTACCACACTCCTCCGTCCATGGGATTTTCCAGGCAAGAACACTGGAGTGGGGTGCCATTTCTTTCTCCAGGGGATCTTCCTGACCTGGGGACTGAACCTGGGTCTCCTGCATTGCAGGCGGACTCTTCACTCTCTGACCCAGGAGGGTGAAGCTATGTGAAAATACCTTCAGCCCATTTCTTTGGAAACTGGGCTTTTTCACTGAAAAAGCTCTGAAAAAGTGAAAAAGCCCAGTGCGGGTGTTTCAGCCTTTAGCCTATTCTGTGTTGGGTTTTCAGCCTTTAGCCTATTCTGTTGGAAGAGGCTGTATTCTGGGAAATCAGCTAAGAAAGCCTTTGACCTGGCTCCTAGGGGGCCAACTGTTTTTTTAAAAATCAGCTAGTATTTAAGCTTGCAAGTGGTTTAAATTGAGCTGTATAAGCTGTCTAAAAATTGATTTTTTACTCTATAAAAAAACAAAAATCCTCTGAGAAATGGGGTCTCAGTTATCTAAGTATTTTGAAGGTGTCTCCCCTATGGGGTGTCCAGCTGATTTTATATTTAAGAATTGAAAGCCCTCCTTTTGGGTATTTCTAACTAAACTAAGTGACCTGACCAAAGACAGTTTAGAATACTAATAATCATTGTGGGGAGCTTTTGAAATCCCCAAGATTAATTTTCCAAAAACCCAAAATTGGACTATCAGTTCAGTTCAGTTCAGTCACTCAGTCGTGTCCGTCTCTTTGTGACCCCATGAATTGCAGCATGCTAGGCCTCCCTGTCCATCACTAACTCCCAGAGTTCACTCAGACTCATGTCCATCAAGTCAGTGATGCCATCCAGCCATCTCATCCTCTGTCATCCCCTTCTCCTCTTGCCCCCAATCCCTCCCAGCATCAGAGTCTTTTCCAATGAGTCAACTCTTCGCATGAGGTGGCCAAAGTACTGGAGGTTCAGCTTTAGCATCATTCCTTCCAAAGAAATCCCAGGGCTGATCTCCTGCAGAATGGACTGGTTGGATCTCTTTGCAGTCCAAGGGACTCTCAAGAGTCTTCTCCAACACCACAGTTCAAAAGCATCAATTCTTCAGCACTCAGCCTTCTTCACAGTCCAACTCTCACATCCATACATGACCACAGGAAAAACCATAGCCTTGACTAGACGAACCTTTGTTGGCAAAGTAATGTCTCTGCTTTTGAATATGCTATCTAGGTTGGTCATAACTTTCCTTCCAAGGAGTAAGCGTCCTTTAATTTCATGGCTGCAGTCACCATCTGCAGTGATTTTGGAGCTCCAAAAATAAAGTCTGACACGGTTTCCACTGTTTCTCCATCTATTTCCCATGAAGTGATGGGACCAGATGCCATGATCTTCGTTATCTGAATGTTGAGTTTTAAGTCAACAATTGGACTATAACTACTCAAAAATCTCCAGAACTTGATGGAATGCTTATTTCAATTGGTATTTTGAGTCCTCTCGATGTCATCAGGAGTCTAAACTTGCTTCTCTGCAAAATAAAATTTTAAGTTTAACCGAGATAAAAGAGGAAGGAAAGAGGAAATGGCTCCCGAAGCTTCCAGCTCTTCCCCCTTGGACCTGTGTGCACAGCAATCTTTCTCCTTTCTCTTACACTGCCTACACCTCCTCCAAGCTCTCAGCTTCCCCACACTGGTCTCTCATTCAAGTTGCCTTTTGTGGTTGAAATTCTCCCCACATCTTTTCCTACTGAACTTATCAGAACATATCTCTTAAAACATAGCTTTCTGAGGACCTCGAAGCTAAGTCCTTACTTTCTTACACGCCCTGACTAATGCTTAACTGTGAGCCATAGGCAAAGGTTTTTTCAAAGTAATCAAATATTCTCACAGATTTGCTGACGAGTCTAATATCGTCATTCAGATTTATCAGCCTTGTTTTTCTGACTTACATCAGCTAGTTTGTACACTTGTTGGTAAGACCAGGTGTAGCACTGGATGAAAATCACTGATTCGATTAAACCCTATAAGTTTTCTGGAATAAAAACTGGGAGATCATTCAGTTAACTTATATGATCAGGCTTCCGCAATCACTAGGTTTTTGCTCAGGTCCTTTGAGAGACACACACCATATCCTCCTTAGATTTTCTGCCCACTCATTTATTAGGCCAAGGGACGTCTCAGAAAAGTACCATGCTGGAATTTCTTCCTCACAGGGAGGAACAACTCTAGTATTTGACAGTAGTCATGCAGGTCAGGAAGCAACAGTTAGAACTGGACATGGAACAACAGACTGGTTCCAAATAGGAAAAGGAGTACGTCAAGGCTGTATATTGTCACCCTGTTTATTTAACTTATATGCAAAGTACATCATGAGAAACGCTGGACTGGAAGAAACACAAGCTGGAATCAAGATTGCCAGGAGAAATATCAATAACCTCAGATATGCAGATGACACCACCCTTATGGCAGAAAGTGAAGAGGAACTCAAAAGCCTCCTGATGAAAGTGAAAGTGGAGAGTGAAAAAGTTGGCTTAAAGCTCAACATTCAGAAAATGAAGATCATGGCATCCGGTCCCATCACTTCATGGGAAATAGATGGGCAAACAGTGGAAACAGTGACTTACTTTATTTTTCTGGGCTCCAAAATCACTGAAGATGGTGACTGAAGCCATGAAATTAAAAGACGCTTACTCCTTGGAAGGAAAGTTATGACCAACCTAGATAGCATATTCAAAAGCAGAGACATTACTTTGCCAACAAAGGTTCGTCTAGTCAAGGCTATGGTTTTTCCTGTGGTCATGTATGGATGTGAGAGTTGGACTGTGAAGAAGGCTGAGCGCCAAAGAATTGATGCTTTTGAACTATGGTGTTGGAGAAGACTCTTGAGAGTCCCTTGGACTGCAAGGAGATCCAACCAGTCCATTCTGCAGGAGATCAGCCCTGGGATTTCTTTGGAAGGAATGATGCTAAAGCTGAAAGTCCAGTACTTTGGCCACCTCATGCAAAGAGTTGACTCATTGGAAAAGACTCTGATGCTGGGAGGGATTGGGGGCATGAGGAGAAGGGGATGACAGAGGATGAGATGGCTGGATGGCATCACTGACTCGATTGACGTGAGTCTGAGTGAACTCTGGGAGTTGGTGATGGACAGGGAGGCCTGGCGTACTGCGATTCATGGGGTCGCAAAGAGTCAGACATGACTGAGCGACTGAACTGAACTGATAGTTATTTTCTAATTAGCATCTTGTCTCTGAGTAAACATCTAGAATTGGTTTGCTAGATCTATGGTAGTTCTATTTTCATTTTTTGAGGAAACTTCATAATGTTTTTCATTTACATTCTCACCAACAGTGCAAGAGTGTTCCCTTTTCTCTACATCCTTGCTGATAGCTCAGTTGGTAAAGAATCTACCTGCAATGCAGGAGACCTGGATTCGATTGGGAAAGACTGGGTTGGGAAGATCCCTTGGCAAAGGGAAAGGCTACCCACTCCAGTATTCCGGCCTGGAGAATTCCATGGACTATACAGGCCATGGGATCATAAAGAGTTGGACATGACTGAGCGACTTTCACTTGCCAATACTTGTTATTTTTGTCTTTTTGATAATAGTCACCATCATAAGTATGAGTGATTGCACACTGTAGTTTTTATGTGCATTTCCCTGATGAATTGTGATAGTTATTATGTTTTCATGTATCTGTTGGCCATCTGTATGTCTTCCTTGGTAAAGGTTCAGGTCCTCTGCCTATTTTTTAATAAACTTGTTTGTTTTTTATATTGAATTTTGTGAGTTATTTATAATTTTATATTTATATTTTAGATGCATGTATGCTTGCTAAGTTGCTTCAGTCTTGTCCAACTCTTTATGACCCTATGGACTGCAGCCCTCCAGGCTCCTCGGTCCATGGCATTCTCCAGGCCAGAATGCTGGAGCGGGTAGCCTTTCCCTTCTCCAGGGGATCTTCCCAATCCAGGGATTGAACCCAGGTCTCCTGCATTGCAGGTGGATTCTTTACCAGCTGAGCCACGAGGGAAGCCCCCACCGAGGGTTCAAACCCACATCTCTTACGTGTCTCCCGCATTGGCAGACAGGTTCTTTACCACTAACACCATCTGGGAAACTTACATTTGTATATTAACCTCTTATTAGATATTTACTTGCAAACATCTTCTCCCATCCAGTTGTTTGCCTTTTCATATTGTTGATGATTTTCTTTCTTGTTCAGAAGTCTTTCAGTTTAATGCAGTTCCATTTGTTTATTTTTACTTTTGATGCCCTTATGTGAGGTGATAGATACAAAAAGAAACTCAATGACTGATAGCAAAGAGCATATTCCCTATGCTTTCTTCTGGGAGTTTTATGGGTTCAGGTCTGATGTTTATGTCTTTAATCCCCTTTGAATTTATCTTTATATGTGGTGTGAGAAAGTGGCCTAGTTTTATTCTTTTGAACATACCTGTCCATTTTTTCCAACATCATTTATGAATGAAGAGACTGTCTTCTCTCCACTGTATATTCTCTGCTCCTTTGGCATAAATGAATTGACCACATAGACTTGAGTTTATTTATGGGTTCTCTATTCTTTTACACTGATCTATTCTTTTCCATGGATCTATGTCTGTTTTTGTGCTGATACCATATAGTTTTGATTACTGTCGCTTTGTAGTATAGTTTGAAATCAGGGAGTATGATATCTCCAGCTTTGTTTTTCTTCCCTAAGATTGTTTTTATTTCTTGTCATTTAAACTATAAGCTCAATTAATCTGTAAGCTCCAAACACTATTGTATTTCCAGATCCAAAATACGGCCTTACATTGCAGTGGATTTTTAATGACAGTATTCATGAAAGCTGGTAGTTTTGTCCATCATCTTGCTCAGATATTATTTCTTCAGCTATTTTCATCTAGTTTTCATCGACTGGCTAACATAGACCCTGAAACACTTGTGTTTCTTGTTCATCAACTCCTCTATGGAGGCCAACATTACCTCCCTGGACTTTACCACCTTTCACCACTGCCTTGAGCAAAACTGCAATTAATAGATGATTGAAGCATCAAGCGATTTAACAATATGTCCCTCAGGGAATTGCCAACTGTGACTAAGACCTTGCCAGAGGTGGTACATAGAGGCAGGGAGGAGCAGATACAATGGTGACAGGGCAGTGTGGTTGGTCAGATTCTGTGTTTGATTCCCACTTCAAATTTATGTCATTTTCATTTTATATTCAGCAAGTATACTTAGTTTTAATTGAGCAAAATAGAAGGTAAGCTACTAGGTATTAAAATACCCTAAGGAATTGTTAAGAGACAATTCTCGTGGGTCTCTTTTGCTTATAAATGTTTTGCAAACAGAGGCACTGGCAGCCTGTGTTCTAGACCATCTTTCCAAGAATGTCTTTAGAGTGAACAGCCTTGGAAGATAGATGTAGTGTCTCTTTCCAAAGAAAAGGTAAACTTTTATACTGTCCAGTATGAAAAAGATGGCTCCTCAGAGGACAAAAGTAGGTTTCCTTGCTGCTCTGATTAGAGATTTTAGTTGCCTAAGCTTCGGATCCCTCAGCTGTGACAGAAGCCGAGTGTATAGACGGCATCCACCATGGCCTCAGCTGATCACCAGCACTTGGGACAAAGGGAACTGGCAAGCCTAGATATGGAGATCACATTGCATGTTGTGGCATAAGTGGAAGTGAAAGTCGTGTCCGACTCTTTATGACCACATGGACTGTAGCCTGCCAGGGTCCTCTGTCCATGGAATTCCCCAGGCCAGAATACTGGAGTGGGTGGTTCCCTTCTCCCAGAGAAGGCAATGGCACCCCACTCCAGTACGCTTGCCTGGAAAATCCCATAGATGGAGGAGCCTGGTGGGCTGCAGTCCATGGGGTTTTGAAGAGTCGGACACTACTGAGCAACTTGACTTTCACTTTTCACTTTCATGCATTGGAGAAGGAGATGGCAATCCACTCCAATGTTCTTGCCTGGAGAATCCCAGGGAAGGTGGTGGGCTGCTGTCTATGGGGTTACACAGAGTTGGACACAACTGAAGCGACTTAGCAGCAGCAGCAGCAGTTCCCTTCTCAAGGAGATCTTCCCAACCCAAGGATTGAACCCAGGTCTCCTGCACTGCAGGTGGATTCCTTACTGTCTGAGCCACCAGGGAGGCCTGGTGGCATAAATAATATAGGCTTTTATGTCTTGACCCAGAAGCCTTGTGTCTTTTTCAGCATCAATAAAGTAATAACAGGTCAACTTATTCATGTAAAACTTGAAACCTTTCACAGTTCTCACTTTGTCATTCCCTCCAAAAGCTTCTTAATAAATTCTGTTTTTATTACTATAATTATAAATTTTCACTTTCAAAGTGTGCTTTGAAGAGAGAATCTTTTAAAATGCAAAGTCTTTTGACCTCCTTACTGCTGAAATTAAGAAATAACATTAAATTTACTGTGAGTTATTAATATTAATAACCTGATGTACGTTGATAACCACTTGAGCTAGTGAAGCAGGTATCAATGGCTTATTAATATTCAAAACCTCTAGGCTAATATAGTGATATAAATGATTCTATTTCTTCTGTTTCATTTTGCAATCATCCAAGATACAGTCGTGGCTTAGCTGGTAAAGAATCTGCCTGCAACGTGGGAGACCTGGGTTCCATCCCTGAGTTGGGAAGAGTCCCTGGAGAAGGGAATGGTTACCTATTCCAGTATTCTAGCCTGGAAAATTCCATGGACCATACAGTCCATGGGGTTGCAAAGAGTTGTACACGACTGAATGACTTTTACTGTTGGGGTCTTCCCTGATAGCTCAGTTGGTATAGAATCTACCTGCAATGCAAGAGAGCCTGGTTTGATTTCTGGGTCTGGAAGATCCACTGGAGAAGGGATAGACTACCTACTCCAGTGTTCTTGGGCTTCCCTTGTGGCTCACTTGGTAAAGAATCTGCCTGCAATGTGGGAGACCTGGGTTCCACCACTGAGTTCGGGAGACCCCCTGGAGAAGAGAACTACCCACTCCAATATTCTGGCCTAAATTCCATGGACCTTGTAGTACATGGTGCTGCAAAGTGTCGACATGACTAAACGACTTTCACTTTCAAGATACAGTAGATGATTCTGAGTCTAGTTAGTGATTTAAAAGGAGTGATTTATTTTATGTTTGTATGGCATTGTTCTCCCTATTGAATTGTTCAATTTTCTTTGTTTACTCATTCCAGAATATTTCTATAACTCTATTTCAGATACATTTGCTTTTATATTATTTAAGGTAAAAGCGGGCATTTAATTTATTGAGGCATGTATCAATTCTATGTAGGCCTGTCAACAGAAAGTAGTTTTTAAAAATTGATGTTTACAGGTAAGAAAATAGCTATGCGAGTAAAGGATTTTCAGATACAAGATAATTTATTCATTGTCATATACAGTCTTTATTTCCTTGTTTTGTTTTGGAATAAATATCTAACCCCAATCTTAAGTATGATATTAATTAGTAAAATTAATAATATAGGAATACACCTCAGTGAATCTGTGGATAGAAATGAAAGCAAATTAATGGCAAACATCATACAGTGTTTTCTATCTACCAGATTTGCTAAACACTGGAGGAAATTGAGCTATAGAAAGCTCAAACAACTCGCTTAATGTTACACAACTAGGTGAAGGCCAAAGGAGTTCTGATCCTGGGGTCTATATTTTTACCTACCTCACTATGTTGTCATTCTTAAATTTCATTCTATTTCCCTGGCGGCTCAGAAGGTAAAGAATCTGCCTGCAATGCAGGAGACCTGGGTTTGATACCTGGGTTGGGAAAATACCCTGGAGAAAAGAATGGCAACCCATTCCAGTATTCTTGCCTGGAGAATTAGATGGGCAGAGAAGCCCGGCAGCTACAGTCCATGGGATCACAGATTTGGACATGACTGAGCAACTAACACTTTTTCACACAAGAAACAAAATTCCAATCTGTTTATAGCCTTCTTTCATCCCACCGTAAATTATCATTTTTTTAATTGATCATAATCTACTTCCCCTTCCTCAAAAAAACTGTATTTTCCTTTAATTACACAGTGTTACACAGATAAACACAAAACTGCACAGGGTATAGTCATCTAAGACTTTAATAAAGAATATTGGCATAGCAGGAGAAAGATGACACATAAATACCAGAAAGGTGTGAAACATCTAGGCACAGCTCATAGGGCTCTTAGGTTCTTTATTTTTTCCACAAAATATGCTTCTTCTTCAGATTGCAAACTACCAAGAGAGTGCAAAATACCTTGGTCTTAAGGGAGTCAAATCACAACTTGATTGGGGTCTTTTAACAAGCTGCTGGTCACTTTGCTAAAAGCCGCACCACATGACTGATGAAATCAGGTGCAAACTACTAATATATTTCTATAATATATGGAAATCTTCAATAGTTTCTATTGATATGTATTCAGATTCAGTAATCTTTTCTTCTACCATGCTTAACCTGTTGTTAATTCCATTCAGTGTACTTTTTTTTTTAATCTCAGATAATGTATTTTTTCATTTTTAGAAGTTTGATTTGGGAGTTTAAAAATATCTTCCATGTCTCTACTTAGCACATGCAAATTTCTTCTAGCTTCTTGAACATAAGGAATGCTGTTATGATATCTTTGTTCATTATCTCTGTTATCTGTATCATTTTTGGTTTAGTTTCATTTGATTCATTTTCCTCCTCATTATGGGCCATGCCTTCTGTATTTTCCATGTCTGATGATTTTTGATTCAATGACAGAAAGCATGTTGATCTTTGAGTCTTCGTTTAATTTTTAGCAGGTGGTACCAGAGCCACATTTAGCCTGGGGATAATTTTTCCCCACTCCTGAAGCAAGATCCCTTTGACTTCTATAATTTATATCCCGTTAATTATGAAGTTTCCCACTGTAACGGTTGGGTATTGACACTGTTTCAAGCGCTACGAGACTCCCGGGCACTATTCTTCTTTGGGGATGGTTATTCTTCAAACTCAGGTAGTTTCCACATATGCAAGTGCTCACTAGCACTCAACTCAGTCCTTAAGGAAGAATCTCGAATGGCTTCTGGAGCTGTCTCTCTGTGCAGCTCTTGCCTCTTCACGCACGGCCCAGTACCACGTCTTCAATTCATGTACACTAACCTAGGGTTTTGCCTAAGCTGCTTGTCTCTGCCATCACCTAGAAACTTATCTCCAGACAGTAAACTGGGGAAATTTTAGGACTCACCTTATTTATTTCCTAAATCTCAGGACACCGTTTTTTATTTAACTATGTCAAAAACTATTGTCTCATATATCTTGTTAGGTTTTTAGTTCCAGTCCCTGGGACTCCATCTTGACTGGGAGGGAGCAGAAGTCTGTTCATTTTCAATAAACAGTGTAGACAAGCTAATAAAGAATGCCTCGGGGATTTGTAGATTTTAAATAGCACATTTTAATCACCAGCTATGACAATTTTTTTCTTTCTTGACCAAGGGTCAGTCCCATGGCTCCTGGCTTCCCCAGAAACAAGCATAGAAGTACCACAGAGACCAAACGCAAATTATCCTTATTCTTTCATAGGTCCCTGGAAATGCCACTGCTGCCGACCTCCATGTTTTCTGGATGCTTGCCGTGGTCTCCTTTTCTGCCTGGCGAGTGCTAGCTAACTGTCTCAAGCCAAACTGAACCTGCACTACCATAATACTTCATTCATTATTGTACTGTTACATTTATCACATGGTATTATAATTATGTGTGTATATATCTATCTCCCTATGAGATCATAGGATCCCTGCAGGGAGAGATTATGTCTCTATAGCCTCAGTGCCTGATCTTCTTGGGGTTTCATAATAACACATTGACTGAATTAATGAATAAAATGAGTGAATATTTGAATATAAATTATTTTAACCAATAACAGCAAAGCATATTTGGAAATTAATAATAGAACTGTAACAAAGTATTTTAAAGTTGTTGCCTAAACTTGTTCTCAAAATAGCTGAATTGCATGGAAGAATAATTTTATTCCTTTTAATTATTCAATTTCTCACTGAATCATTTTATCGTTTCAAGAAACATAGCTTAAAATAACTCTTTAAGTACTTTATATCTCAGAGACTGGATTAGTTGAATCCTGTCATGACTTTACTTAAAATCTTGTATACTAACAGGACTAGTTAGATATTACTATCATAGCTTTTGTAGTTAAAAGACCATATGTGACTCAGATGGTAAAGAATCCACCTTCAATGCAGGAGACCTGGGTTTGATCCCTGGGTTGGGAAGATCCCCTGGAGGAGGGCATGGCAACCCACTCCCATATTCTTGGCTGGAGAATCCTCATGCACAGAGGAGCCTGGCGGGCTACAGTCCATGAACTTGCAAAGAGTCGGACAGGACTGAGTGACTCAGTTCAGTTCAGTTCAGTCGCTCAGTCGTGTCCGACTCTCTGCGACCCCATGAATCGCAGCACGCCAGGCCTCCCTGTCCATCACCAACTCCTGGAGATTACTCAGACTCACGTCCATCGAGTCAGTGATGCCATCCAGCCATCTCATCCTCTGTCATCCCCTTCTCCTCCTGCCCCCAATCCCTCCCAGCATCAGAGTCTTTTCCAATGAGTCAACTCTTCACATGAGGTGGCCAAAGTACTGGAGTTTCAGCTTTAGCATCATTCCTTCCAAAGAAATCCCAGGGCTGATCTTCAGAATGGACTGGTTGGATCTCCTTGCAGTCCAAGGGACTCTCAAGAGTCTTCTCCAACACCACAGTTCAAAAGCATCAATTCTTTGGCACTCAGCCTTCTTCACAGTCCAACTCTCACATCCATACATGACCACAGGAAAAACCATAGCCTTGACTAGACAAACCTTTGTTGGCAAAGTAATGTCTCTGCTTTTGAATATGTTATCTAGGTTGGTCATAACTTTCCTTCCAAGGAGTAAATGTCTTTTAATTTCATGGCTGCAGTCAACATCTGCAGTGATTTTGGAGCCCAAAAAAATAAAGTCTGACACGGTTTCCACTGTTTGCCCATCTATTTCCCATGAAGTGATGGGACCGGATGCCATGATCTTTGTTTTCTGATTTTTGAGCTTTAAGCCAACTTTTTCACTCTCCACTTTCACTTTCATCAAGAGGCTTTTGAATTCCTCTTCACTTTCTGCCATAAGGGTGGTGTCATCTGCATATCTGAGGTTATTGATATTTCTCCCGGCAATCTTGATTCCAGCCTGTGTTTCTTCCAGTCCAGCGTTTCTCATGATGTACTCTGCATAGAAGTTAAATAAACAGGATGACAATATACAGTCTTCACGTATTCCTTTTCCTATTTGGAACCGGTCTGTTGTTCTATGTCTGCTTCTAACTGTTGCTTCCTGACCTGCATACAGATTTCTCAAGAGGCAGGTCAGGTGGTCTGGTATTCCCATCTCTTTCAGAATTTTCCACAGTTTATTGTGATCCACACAGTCGAAGGCTTTGACATAGTCAATAAAGCAGAAATAGATGTTTTTCTGGAACTCTCTTGCTTTTTCCATGATCCAGCCGATGTTGGCAATTTGATCTCTGGTTCCTCTGCCTTTTCTAAAACCAGCTTGAACATCAGGAAGTTCATGGTTCACATATTGCTGAAGCCTGGCTTGGAGAATTTTGAGCATTACTTTACTAGCATGTGAGATGAGTGCAATTGTGCAGTAGTTTGAGCATTCTTTGGCATTGCCTTTCTTTGGGATTGGAATGGAAACTGACCTTTTCCAGTCCTGTGGCCACTACTGAGATTTCCAAATTTGCTGGCATATTGAGTGCAGCACTTTCACAGCATCATCTTTCAGGATTTGAAAGAGCTCAACTGGAATTCCATCACCTCCACTAGCTTTCTTCGTAGCGATGCTTTCTAAGGCCCATTTGACTTCATATTCCAAGATGTCTGGCTCTAGGTCAGTGATCACACCATCGTGATTATCTGGGTCATGAAGATCTTTTTTGTATAGTTCTTCTGTGTATTCTTGCCACCTCTTATTAATATCTTCTGCTTCTGTTAGGTCCATACCATCTCTGTCCTTTATCGAGCCCATCTTTGCATGAAATGTCCCCTTGGTATCTCTAATTTTCTTGAAGAGATCCCTAGTCTTTCCCATTCTGTTGTTTTCCTCTATTTCTTTGCATTGATTGCTGAAGAAGGCTTTCTTATCTCTTCTTGCTATTCTTTGGAACTCTGCATTCAGATGCTTATATCTTTCCTTTTCTCCTTTGCTTTTCACTTCTCTTCTTTTCACAGCTATTTGTAAGTCCTCCCCAGACAGCCATTTTGCTTCTTTGCATTTCTTTTCCATGGGGATGGTCTTGATCCTTGTCTCCTGTACAATGTCACGAACCTCATCCGGGAGGAACAACCCCACGCTCGAGGCCAGGGGCAGCGGCTGGGAGGACCAACCCCATGACAAAGGAGCTGTGGCTGCCCAGGCACAGGAGGGCCTAGAGGAGCTATCCCATGTTGAAGGTCAGGAAGGGCTGCGGTGAGGAGATACCCCTCCTCCAAGGTAAGGAGCAGTGGCTGCGCTTTGCTGGAGCAGCCGTGAAGAGATACTCCATGTCCAAGGTAAGAGAAACCCAAGTAAGATGGTAGGTGTTGCAAGAGGGCATCAGAAGGCAGACACACTGAAACCATACTCATAGAAAACTAGTCAGTCTAATCACACTAGGACCACAGCCTTGTCTAACTCAATGAAACTAAGCCATGCCCGTGGGGCAACCCAAGATGGGCGGGTCATGGTGGAGAGATTTGACAGAATGTGGTCCTCTGGAGAAGGGAATGGCAAACCACTTCAGTATTCTTGCCTTGAGAACCCCATGAACAGTATGAAAAGGCAAAGTGATAGGATACTGAAAGAGGAACTCCCCAGGTCGATAAGTGCCCAATATGCTACTGGAGATCAGTGGAAAAATAACTCCAGAAAGAATGAAGGGATGGAGCCAAAGCAAAAACAATACCCAGCTGTGGATGTGACTGGTGATAGAAGCAAGGTCCGATGCTGTAAAGAGCAATATTGCATAGGAACCTGGAATGTCAGGTCCATGAATCAAGGCAAATTGGAAGTGGTCCAACAAGAGATGGCAAGAGTGAATGTCAACATTCTAGGAATCAGCGAACTGAAATGGACTGGAATGGGTGAATTTAACTTAGATGACCATTATATCTACTACTGCGGGCAGGAATCTCTCAGAAGAAATGGAGTAGCCATCATGGTCAACAAAAGAGTCCAAAATGCAGTACTTGATGCAATCTCAAAAACGACAGAAAGATCTCTGTCAGAATGATTTCCAAAGCAAACCATTCAATATCACAGTAATCCAAGTCTATGCCCCAACGAGTAACTCTGAAGAAGCTGAAGTTGAAAGGTTTATGAAGACCTTCAAGACCTTTTAGAACTAACACCCCAAAAAGATGTCCTTTTCATTATAGGGACTGGAATGTAAAAGTAGGAAGTCAAGAAACAACTGGAGTAACAGGCAAATTTGGCCTTGGAATATGGAATGAAGCAGGGCAAAGACTAATAGAGTTTTGCCAAGTAAATGCACTGGTCATAGCAAACACCCTCTTTCAACAACACAAGAGAAGACTCTATACATGGACATCACCAGATGGTCAACACCAAAATCAGATTGATTATATTCTTTGCAGCCAAAGATGGAGAAGCTCTATACAGTCAGCAAAAACAAGACCAGGAGCTGACGGTGGCTCAGACCATGAACTCCTTATTGCCAAATTCAGACTTAAATTGAAGAAAGTAGGGAAAACCACTAGACCATTCAGGTATGACCTAAATCAAACCCCTTATGATTATACAGTGGAAATGAGAAATAGATTTAAGAGCCTAGATCTGATAGAGTGCCTGAGTGACTAAGCACAACGTATAACTCAAAGATGAAAATGTAGGATTTTCTTTTATAACTGAACATGTTTTTGTTCACTTATTCCTGAGCTGCAGAAAATTAATTTTTTACTCTTACATGCTAAGTTTAACCCAGAAGTTCTCTGGCTATATTTGCTCATGCTGCTGCTGCTAAGTCGTTTCAGTCGTGTCCGACTCTGTGCGACCCCATAGACGGCAGCCCACCAGGCTCCCCTGTCCCTGGGATTCTCCAGGCAAGAACACTGGAGTGGGTTGCCATTTCCTTCTCCAATGCATGAAAGTGAAAAGTGAAAGTGAAGTCCCTCAGTCTTGTTGGCTATATTTAGATGTTACTATTTTAGTTGGTTGATTCTACACACATCAGCTGGGATTCCTCTCGCATTCTCTTCCTCTGAGTTGTTCACAAGCCAAGAAGAAGGTACACAGATAAGCTTCAGGTCAATTAGCGGCGTGCCCAGCCATTGGACTTCTTGCTGCTCGCTCTGTGTGAGTCCCAGGTCCGCAGTTCCCTATGTGAGGAAATCAGTAAGATGGCGCCGGTCGGGCTCTGTCACCCACGCGCTCACGCCCTCCTGCCCCATGTTCTGCAGACCGTGACTCTGCACGGTTATGCGCCAGTGGAGACCACACAGAGCACTGTGCATATGTGTCACGAGGTGCGTGCTTGGCCGTGGTCTTCCTTTTGAGGCACACCTGTATGGGCTTCACCACGATAGCTCTGGCTCCGGCCGCACCGGCGTCACCTTGGAGCGACCCGGTGGTTATGTTGTCTGAGGTAATATTATGGCTGCTGCTATGAGCTGCTGCGTCAGCCAGGAGAGAATGAACGTGTCTGCAGGCCCTCCGGCTCCTCGTGTCTTCTTCCAGCCTCTTAGCTCACGCCTTGCCTACCCCTGGGTTCAGCAAAAAGTGCGTATGCAAGACAGTTGGCGTCCTCAACGGGATCAGCAACACACCACGGTTTTAACATGGCCATATTCGATGCGGGCTGTATCCGTGACCAGCTGTCTTCGGTGGCTTCTGGATCAGCATTTCCCCCCAAATATATGTTGACCCAATGTCTATAGCTTGTGCTGAGGCTGTTGTTATAAGGGAAAATAGAACATTTTGTGTGATGAGACTGTTATTAATCCACCGAAAATGAGCACTTCACATGTATTCTTTTGCTTCCCAGGTAGAGCCTACTCCTCACTCAGAGACTCACACGCTGCATGTATTTGATTCATCTGCCTAAACATGGAATCTTCAAAGGAGTTACAAGGCATTTTACCTCAGTGTTCTCTAACACTTGCTAAAACTATCCTTCAGGAATCCTGGGCGGTAACCAAAATGAATTGAACATTATTTAACTGAGACATTCTGAAGCTTCCCAGGGTGTGAGGTCTTCTGTAATAAATTTGAAGTTGTCAAGAGTGAGGATTCAGATTGCTTCATATCCTTTTTGGCTACTCTTTTGCTGTAAGTAGCAGCTAGATTTCTTTCCTGACAGATTTATTTCAGGTTATCAAACATTTATATCCTTGGCTCTTCTACTCTTCAGGCATAGAAAGGGAAGCTTTTATTCTAGAACTCAAATTGGAAAAAGTCATTCTTATTTATTTTATTTTTGCTTGAGGCTATAACTTGAATTCTGGTTTGAATTACTTTGTAGTATTCTTCTGTTAGGTAGGGATCGACATTCAACAGGTGGTCAATAAATGCTCAATTTAAATTACATATAAAAAATAAAAATGACAATTCAATTGGCACATGAGAAAGAAAATTTAATATTTCACAGTCACCCTAACTTTTGTAAAGGGCCAGTTTTGTTGATTATATAGTGAAACGAAACTCTAGTTCATTGTATAGATGATAAATGAGCTTTACTGATGACATTAATAAGATAATAAAATCTAGAGTGTGGTGCAATTTAATGACAGAAACATTTTTCATAATTACAGTAGTGAAATTATTGATAGATTTTTGATAACCATGTTTTATTCATTAAGTATGAGTACGAGCGGTTTAAATCTGGTGTGAAAGGCAGTCTTCACAGCATCTAAAATGAAGCCATATGTATAGGTTGTGCTTAAACTAGATAAAAGGGAAGAGAATGAGAATGGAGTCCTAGTAAGAGGGTTGAAACAGCATTCTGGGACTTGCTGACTTGCTAGACATCAGTGAGTCCACAGTCAACCCAACCAGAATATAATAATTGATCCTTGGGAGCCAGCTCTGTGCAGTGTTCCCTTTGGTGATTCATGTCTGGCTGGAGTGGGTACCTCATCCTTCAGAGTAGCTCACCCTTGCCACCATTCAGTATAAGCACAAAAGGATCACTCAGTATTTACTCTTTAGTTCATGCTTCTGTCAACCTCCCTAGATTGTGAATTCTTAAAAAATGATTTTGTTTTACAATCCTTTGTGTCTGCAGGATGTTCTCTATAAACATTGAATGAGAGCAAATGAGTAAACAATTATAAATAGTGCCCACCTTCATTCCTAATAAATAGGGTGTATATAAATGTTTATGTACATGCAAAGTTTTATTAAATATAAATGAGAAGGGGGAATAAGAGCATTAACAGCTCCCAGAAAAGGCAGAGCTTTTCTAGCCAGAATAGTGTATAAATTACAATGGATATTATACAAATATTTAAAATGCAACTGGCCCTTGAACAGCACAGACTTGGAATATGGAAGTCCACTTATACCTGAATTTTTTTCAGTAGTAAATACTACAGTCCTCCAGGACCTGTGGTCAGTTGGATCTGTGGAGGAACTGTATATTTGGATGACAGTAAGTGATATGACGGAGAAGGCAATGGCACCCCACTCCAGTACTCTTGCCTGGAAAATCCCATGGATGGAGGAGCCTCCTAGGCTCCAGTCCATGGGGTGGCTAAGAGTCGGGCACGACTGAGCGACTTCACTTTCACTTTTCACTTTCAGGCATTGGAGAAGGAAATGGCAACCCACTCCAGTGTTCTTGCCTGGAGAATCCCAGGGACAGAGGAGCCTAGTGGGCTGCCCTCATGGGGTCTCACAGAGTCGGACACGACTGAGGCGACTTTTTTGACTGCTTGAAGGGTTGGCAGCCCTAACACCAGACTTGCTCAAGAGTCAACTATGTTTGTTTAATTTTAATGAAATGAGAGACTGAAGTGTGTTTGTTTTTGCTAAAAACATTTTACTTCCCCAATGACTCAGTGGTAACCTCCCTGTAATGTGTCTCCTAAGACACAAGGGATGCAGATTTAATCTCTGGGTTGGGAAGATCCCCTGGAAGAGGAAATGGCAACCCACTCTAGTATTCTTACCTGAAAAATCCCATGCACAGAGGAGCTTGGTGGGCTATAGTCTAAAAGGTTGCAAAAGTTGAACATGACTGAACACACACACACATACAGGAAAGTAGGGACAGAGAAGCCCAGAAATGTAAATTGATTCCAGATAATTCTGGATGTCAAATGCTGGATTGAGTATTTTGGGGAATGCCAAGTCATTCATGTTTTAAAGAGTAATGTAATTTTGTTTTTTTAAACAAGGAAAGTAATGTGACCATATTTGTGCATTAGAGAGATTTAGAAAGTAAGACGGAGAAGGCAATGGCACCCCACTCCAGTACTCTTGCCTGGAAAATCCCACAGATGGAGGATCCTGGTGGGTGGCAGTCCATGGGGTCGCTAAGAGTCGGGCACGACTGAGCGACTTCACTTTCATTTTTCACTTTCCTGCATTGGAGAAGGAAATGGCAACCCACTCCAGTGTTCTTGCCTGGAGAATCCCAGGGACAGGGGAGCCTGGTGGGCTGCCGTCTATGGGGTCGCACAGAGTCGGACACGACTGAAGTGACTTAGCAGCAGCAGCAGAAAGTAAGAATATATATTCTATTTAAAGATGAATGTTGAAGATTAATGAATTGAAAATATACTGAAATGATGTTTTTTTTTTTTTTTTTTTAAATGACAGACTAACTTTCACTGCATTGCCAGTTACAGCAAGGTGAAAGAGAAAGTATCAAAATGAAAAAAGGTCAGTAAAAATGCATTTGGTTTCTGAGAGTTTCTGATAGTAGTTTTGACACTTTTTAAAAGATAAAGCCTTTTATATTAACTACAATGAACTAATCTCATTTGACTTGCTTTGAAGCCTACAGTTGTCAGGAAGGAATTTAATGCATTAGAAAAATAATTCAGGAAGGCTAAAGAGAAGGCTAGTTTTCTACACAGACTTTTTTCTATTTATCTGTAAAGAAAAGGTGCTTTCAGCCTTAAAGCCTAACAAACAAAATCATTAAAAAGTTAATAATACTTTCTCCCAAGCGTAAGGGTAAAACTAGAATTTTGAATATATCTAAAAATAACATAAACAGAACACAATGCATAAAGGCAAATTATGACTCCAGAGAGGATTTTTACATCAAAGTTTCTTTCACTGGAACAGAAAATTGACAGCAAAGCCGAACTTGGATGCTCTTTTTGTCTGTTTGTTTGGGGGTAAACAGAGAGAACTGAAGTTGAGAGACGAATAAGTAGCCCTGAATGGGGCTGTTCTTTCTAAACTTTAAAAATGGTTGGTTTTGCTGTTCAGTAGCTAAGTTTTGTCTGAGTTTTTGAGATCCCATGGACTGCAGCACACCAGGCTTCCCTATCCTCCACTATCTCCCAGTTTGCTCAGATTCGCGTCCATTGAGTTGGTAATATTGTCTAACCATCACGTCCTCCACAGCCCCTTTCTTATTTTGCCTTCAGTCGTTACCAGCATCAGGGTCTTTTCTGGTTTGATCAATTCTTTGGTGCTTAGCCTTCTTAATGGTCCAACTCTCACATCTGTACATGATTACTAGAAAAATCATAGCTTTGACTATACAGATTTTTGTCAGCAAAGTGGTATCTCTGTTTTTTAATATACTGTCTAGGTTTGTCATAGCTTTCCTTCCAAGGAGCAAGCGTCTTTTAATTTCATGGCTGCAGTCACCATCTGCAGTGATTTTGGCTCAAAAATCACTGTATAGCATGTAATGCTATACCCCAAGAAGCCAGAAGACTGTGAAATTCATGGATGGCTTCACTCAAAAGGCTTTCAGTTTCAACTTGAAAAGGAGCTAACTAAACATTGATTATTGGGTCATGGGACAGGGTTGTGGACGGGATATATGTAGAAGACATATTTTGAAAAATTTCAGTTTAGCTGGCATTTCATTAATGTCCAAAACAGACAAGCAAAGAATATCTTTCACTGGGCTAGTTTTGCCTACAGACTAGATGCTCCAGGAGGTGTATAACCTGTTAGATGCCTGTGTCAGGCTAATAACTGGGCATTTTCTAATAGATGATCATTAAAAATTTCTTTGACACAATTGTTTGTGTGTGTTATGTACATGTGTTGATGTGAAGGTGAAAGGTAGAAGACTGGAGAAGGATATCTGGAGGTTGATCCCTCATTTAAATATCCCATGAACCAAAAAGATCGGAATTAGTAAGGTTCCATCTATTCCTTCTTTATTATTGGCCTTCTTTGAGCAAAGGGGAAGTCATGGTCATCCTTCTAAATGCTTATAGTTCTTTTTTCAAGAAATGTCTTGGTAAATAAAATTGTTTCCTTCTTCTATTTCTAATAACTCAATTTAGCGCATTTTATGGATTTTTGCCTTGACTTCTTTCACTCCTTAATTCCGCCCTGATTACCAGTGAATAAGGTCTTTTTCTGCTCAGCTTTTACCCTGAGTGTTGAATGGTATCCGGAGGGAATTTAACAAGGAACTGAGGGCTGAGATTTGAGTTTCTAAGATAGATTATCCAAAAGTGGGTGTGAACTGACGGGTAAGTAGTTCACTGCTATCTATAAAATTGTTAGACACGGTTCACCCATGCCCCTAATTCTGAGGAGGGCTTCATTTACAGAATGTAGAAATATTTGTAACAACTTGTAACAAGCTGTTGAAGTCTGCTGAATCTTTTTTCTGATGGATCTCTTGCCCCGGTTGCACTGATATTGTCAAATGACCATTTGTAGGTTCAGTACAAAGGTTTTTGGTTCAGGGAGATCAACATGTACTACGATTATATGTGGTAGTGATATTGTAGGTGCATTTCTCTATTTCAACAGTGACTGCATTAAGTCTGGAGATTGCTTTGGGTAGTATGGACATTTTGGAGAAGGCAATGGCACCCCACTCCAGTACTCTTGCCTGGAAAATCCCATGGATGGAGGAGCCTGGAAGGCCGCAGTCCATGGGGTTGCTGAGGGTTGGACATGACTGAGTGACTTCACTTTCACTTTTCACTTTCATGCATTGGAGAAGGAAATGGCAACTCACTCCAGTATTCTTGCCTGGAGAATCCCAGGGACGGGGGAGCCTGGTGGGCTGCTGTCTATGGGGTCGCACAGAGTTGGACATAACTGAAGTGACTCAGCAGCAGCAGTATGGACATTTTAACAATTAATTCTTCTAATCAAGAGTATGGGATATCTTTGAGATATTGTGATATTGTGAATCACCTTCGATTTCCTTATCAATATTTTATCATTTTCAGCATATAGGTCTTTCACCTCCTTGGTTAAGTTTATTCCTATATATTTTATCTTTTTTGGGTTAAAATGTTTTGAAAGTTGATTTATAATACTGTATGCTTTCAGATATACAACATAGTTATTCAACATTTTTATGGATTATGCTTCATTTGAAACTGTAAAATATTGGCTGCATTCCCTGTGTTGTGTGATATGTACTTGCAGCCTGTTTATTTTATACATAGTACCTTGTGCCTCTTAATCCCCTACCTTATCTTGCCTCTTTCCCAACTCTCTGTCCACAGATGACCCCTCATTTGTTCTTTGTATCTGTGAGACTATTTCTGTTTTATTATGTTCATTTAAAATTTTTACTTTTCAGATTTCACATATAAGTGTTAATATACAATATTTGCCTTTTTCTGCCTGATTTATTTCACGGAGAAAAATACCTTCCAGCTTTATTCATGTTGTTGCAAATGGCACATTTTGTTCCTTTTCATGGCTGAGTTTTTTTTTTTTTTTTAATCCATTTGGCTGTTGATGAAGTATTAAGTGTCTTCCATGTCTTGGTTATTGTAAATAATGCTGCAATAAACATTGGTGTGCATATATAATTTTGAATTAGTAGTTCTGTGTTTTTTTTTTTTTTCCAGATATATACCCAAGACTGGAGTTGTTGATCTGATAGAGTGTCTGAAGAACTATGGACAGAGGTTTGTGACACGATACAGGAGGCAGTGATCAAGTCCATCCCAAATAAAAAGAAATGCAAAAAGGCAAAATGGTTGTTTGAAGAGGCCCTACAAAGAGCTGATAAAAGAAGAGAGCTAAAGGCAAAGGAGAAAAAGAAAGATATACCCATTTGAATACAGATTTCCAAAGAATAGCAAGGAGAGAAAAGAAAGCCTTCCTCAGTGATCAATGCAAAGAAGTAGAGCAAAACAACAGAATGGGAAAGACTGGAGATCTCTTCAAGAAAATTAGAGATACCAAAGGAACATTTCATGCAAAATGGGAACAATAAAGGACAGAAATGGTATGGATCTAAACAGAAGCAGAAGACATTAAGAAGAAAGTGGCAAGAATACACAGAAGAACTGTACAAAAAAGATCTTCATGACCCAGATAATCACAATGGTGTGATCACTCACCTAGAGCCAGACATCCTGGAATGTGAAGTCAAGTGGGCCTTAGGAAGTCACTATGAACAAAGCTAGTGGAGGCGATGAAATTCCAGCTGAGCTATTTCAACTCCTAAAAGATGATGCTGTGAAAGTACTGCATTCAATATGCCAGCAAATTTGGAAAATGCAGCAGTGTTCACCGGACTGGAAAAGGTCAGTTTTCATTCCATTCCCCAAAAAAGGCAATGCCAAAGATGCTCAAACTACTGCACAGTTGCACTCATCTCACACGCTAGTAAAGTAATGCTTAAAATTCTCCAAGTTAGGCTTCACCAGTACATGAGCTGAGAATTTGCAGATGTTTAAGCTGGATTGAGAAAAGGCAGAGGAACCAGAGATCAAATTGCCAACATCCATTGGATCATAGAAGAAGCAAGAGAATTCTAGAAAAACATCTACTTCTTCTTCATTGACTATGCTAAAGCCTTTGACTGTGTGGATCACAATAAACTGTGGAAAATTCTTCAAGAGATGAAACTACCAGACCAATTTACCTGCCTCCTGAGAAACCCATATGCAGGTCAAGAAGCAGCAGTTAGAGCTGGACATGAAACAACAGATTGGTTCCAAACTGGGAAAGGAGTATGTCAAGGCTGTGTATTGTCACACTGCTTATTTAACTTATATGCTGAGCACATCATGAGAAATGCTGGGGTGGATGAAGCACAAGCTGGAATCAAGATTGCCAGGAGAAATATCAATAACCTCAGATATGCAGATGACACCACCCTTATGGCAGAAAGTGAAGAAGAACTAAAGAGCCTCTTGATGAAAGTGAAAGAGGAGAGTGAAAAAGCTGGCTTAAAGCTCAACATTCAGAAAACTAAGATTATGGCATGACTTCATTTCAAATAGACGGGGAAACAATGGAAACAGTGAGAGACTTTATTTTCTTGAACTTCAAAATCACTGCAGGTGGTGACTGCAGCCAGGAAAATAAAAGATGCTTACTCCTTGGAAGAAAAGCTATGACCATCCTAGACAGCATATTAAAAATCAGAGAGATTACTTTGCCAACAAAGGTCTGAACAGTCAAAGCTATGGTTTTTCCAGTAGTCATGTATGGATGTGAGAGTTGGACCATAAAGAAAGCTGAGTGCTGAAGAATTGATGTTTTTGAACTGTGATGCTGGAGAAGACTCTTGAGAGTCCCTTGAACTGCAAGGAGGTCAAACCAGTCAATCCTAAATTAAATCAATCCTGAATATTCATTGGAAGGACTGATGCTTAGAAGAAATGGAGTAGCTGTCAGAGTCAACAAGAGTCCGAAATGCAGTACTTGGATGAAGTCTCAAAAATGACAGAATGATCAAGGCAAACCATTCAATATCACGATAACCCAAGTCTATGCCCGGACCAGTAATGCTGAAGAAGCTGAAGTTGAGCGGTTCTATGAAGACCTACAATACCTTGTAGAACCCTCAAAAGATGTCCTTTTCATTAAAGGGAACTGGAATGCAAAAGTAGGAAATCAAGAGATACCTGGTTAACAGGCAAATTTGGCCTTGGAGTACAGAATGAATCAGGGCAAAAGCTAATAGAGTTTTGCCAAAAAAAAACAAAACAAAAACAAAAAACGGACTGGTCATAGCAAACACTCTCTTCCAACAACGCAAGAGAAGACTCTACACATGGACATCATCAGATGGTCAACACTGAAATCAGATTGATTATATTCTTTGCAGCCAAAGATGGAGAAGCTCTATACAGTCAGCAAAACAAGACCGGGAGCTTCAGTTGTCGCAGAGCGCTTCTGCCAGTCCTCGGGTTGTTTTCAGTTTGATTTATTCCCCGTGATGATGCCCTCTTGTTGTGTTTGTGCAGGGAGATGAACTCGGGGCCATCCTCCCCTACCGTCTTGATCCCCCTCCCTGTTTCTGCCCGTCTTTAATTCTAAACTTGTTACCATGTCATTAGAAATTCTACATAATCAGAATGGTTGCACAATTTGCCAATGTTCTTGAAACATATTGAGATATATTGTCAAATCCCTTTCCAGAAAGTTTGCCAGTTAATACTCCCACTAGCGTTTTATGAGCGTACTTACATATGTGAATTTTAAAGTTTGACCCCCACTGTTTCCTAATCAAAACCGAATATTATATATGTTTTAATATCTGCTATTTTTATAGCTCTTAAACAGTATCTCAATGCTACTTTAATTTGCAATCTTATGTTTATTAGCTATTTAGTCATAGCAGAATTTCAATTGTGTTTGGATCAGTCAGAAGAAATGACATACACATAATGCTATAAAGCCCCAGTCTGGGTAAAGATGCAAAATTTATCAGAAAAGATATGGCTACACAGAGCAGAAGCAGATGAAATGTATATCCATGCAACTTTCTTATTGTTTTCATGCTCTGTGGGGCTGGCAACTTTTCCAAAGGTGAAAAAGAAGCAGAATTATCCCTTCATCAGTTTCTGTTATATTCAGCAGCACATCACCAGTGCTAAAGAATAATCCTGACAACTCTCCTATAAGGTTATGTAGACAACTAAGTCATCCTAGCTCCCGAGCCAAGCATGTTAGTAGGAAGACCATGTCCAGTTCCGGGAGCCAGTGCTCAGGTGACCGCCCTGTCTCCAGCTGGCTGGGATTCAAGGCTGTCAGGTTTTGCAAATTGTTTGTGCCATTTGCCAAGATATCTGGTGATGTGCTTGAAGTCTCTCATCAGTTTAATCTTTTCCTAAAATTGGATATTCATCTTAAATGTTCAAAGCTTCTTACAGTTTATTTGTTTGATAATGTTGACTTAAAACATTCCTTTTTTTTTGGTGATAAAATCTTTTCCCTACTGAGTTTTTACTGTTTTTATGCGTAGAAAGTTCTTCTGTATCCAGAGAAGGGATAGTGTTAGTTGAAAGCTTAAAGTGTTTTTAAAGTTTTATTAAAAATACTAACTTCAAATGTAAATGTTTAATTTATTATAATAAGCAGTGTAAGGATTTGCATTAAATTTTATATATATTTTAAGTACCTAATCGACTGCCCCAGATTTATGTATTAATTATTGTATCATTTTTATTTATGTAATAAATACTTTTATCAAATATTAAGTTCTTACATATAATGGGGTCTTTCCAGGGTTATCTAGTCTATTTAATAATCTGCTGCCATTTTTTAAGTTCTTTCCTACTTTTTTGTCTTTGATTTCTTAACATTCTGGTTTAATTGTTGTTGTAATGGGATACCAAGTTCTCCATCCTTAGAATTATTTATTATAAATTTTTTGTTATATATTTTATTTATTGGTCAAAATATGGAATTTAAAATAAACAAGATTTCCATTAAAACCCAGATTTCACTGATGCTCTCACTGGTTTTACACTATTGCAAGGCACTGAGCTAGATGCTGAATGTTGAGCAAACAGACCCACAAGAACCTATTCTTCTCAAGAACTACAGTTTAGTCAGGAAGACAAGCAGTAAAAACATCAGCAAGCATGTAAATTACAAATCATGAAATGCCACAAAACAAACCATCAAGATGCTTTGATAAAGAGTAATGGAGTCAGGGCAAAGGATGGGGCAGACTACCTCAGGATGGTGTCAACCCTTAGCTGGTAATGAAGAGGTGGAGGGTCAGCCATCTGGACATGAGACTAGCAAAGGCGAGAGGCTGAAGTATAAGTATAAGTATAAGAGACTCCGGTTTGTTGAAGAAAGAGAAGAGGCAGGGAAGGGCTTGGCTCTTTGGAGCCTCATTGGGAATGGCAAGGGCTTTGGGTTTACTCTAATGGATTTAAGAAAATATTTAGGCTAATTGAAATAATTTTTAGGCTAATATTGAGGCTAATTGAGAAAATATTTAGGTTTTGAAATAGAGGTGTAACAATTTACACTGAAATTAAAAAAAAGATGACTTTTAGACTGGATCTATCAGTTCAGTTTAGTCGCTCAGTCGTGTCTGGCTCTTTGTCATGCCATGGACAGTGGCGCTATAGGTGGTGTGGAAACAAGGAGCTAATTTGGGGAGTGATTTCTGGAATATTAGATGGAATTGAGAAAAGTGAAAGGACCCAGGGTATATTTGAGGATAGAAGCAACAAAATGAAGTGGGAGATTGGAGACAAGTAAGAGAGAAGAAATCTAGATGACTCCTCGATTTCTGATTTACTGGTGAGTAAATGGGCTACTCTGATGGCTTAGCAGTAAAGAATCCACCTGCAATGCAAGAGACATAGTTTTAATCCCTGAGTCAGGAAGATCCCCTGGAGGTGGAAATGGCAACTCAATCCAGTATTTTTGCCTGGAAAATCCCATGGGCAGAGGAGCCTGGTGGGCTACAGTCCATAGGGTCACAAAGAGTCGGACACCACTGAGCACGTTCACGGTGAGTAGATAGGGGTAACCATTAACAGAGATGGATTCTCTAGAGTAGGATCCATTTTGGGTGGAAGATCAAGAGCTGAGTTTGACATGTTTGTGGGGCATCTAAGTGAAACTGTCCAGTGAAAAGTTGGCTGTAGAAAATGAGAGGCCAGGATAATAAGTAAACTTCTGGGATTTATCAGCGTATAAAATGGCATGAAAGCAAAGGAGTAGACAAGATCTTTGAGACTTAGGGAAAAGTTTATATTGAATTACTGTACAAGGGATTGATTTATTTAAAACTTACCAGCTGGTGGTACCTTTTATCTATTCATATATTCGTATCTTTTATTTTATGAATAAAATTTTGTGGTATGCACTACATAGCTCTGTGCATTTCTTATTGGGTTTATTCCTAAGTATTTTAAGTGGGTACTTTAACATTATAAAAACAATTATTATTCATTAGATTTTCCACAGTTATTATTTGTATAATAGAAACCTATATTCACCTTCACTTTTTTAAATTTTGAAAAAATTAACTCATAATTAAGCCTAATAGTATTTTTTTTCTTACTTTCTTGGGTCTTGAGGTTGACAATCACATCCTATGCAATCAAAAGATGTTCTCATCTTTCTAATTGTCACTATTAATTTCTCTTTATTGCTTTACTGCACTAACTTGCTGGAGAAGGCAATGGCACCCCACTCCAGTGCTCTTGCCTGGAAAACCCCATGGACGGAGGAGCCTGGTGGGCTGCTGTCCATGGGGTCGCTGACAGTCGGACACGACTGAACGACTTCACTTTCACTTTTCACTTTCATGCGTTGGAGAAGGAAATGGCAACCCACTCCAGTGTTCTTGCTTGGAGAATCCCAGGGACGGGGGAGCCTGGTGGGCTCCTGTCTATGGGGTCACACAGAGTCGGACACGACTGAAGCGACTTAGCAGCAGCAGCAGCAGCACTAACTTGCTCATCTAGAACAAGTTAGAAATATTAAGTAGAGGGTATTCTTGTATTATGTAAGTTCAACTCTGACATCAGTTATGGGTATGAAGTGTAATGTTATTTTATGATTCTTGTAAGGGTGTGTGTTTGCAGTGGTTGTTGTTTAGTTGCCAAGCGTGTTCTGCTCTTTTGCAACCCCATGGACCTTCCAGGCTTCTCTGTCCATGGGATTTCCCAGGCAAGAATACTGGAATGGGTTACCATTTCCTTCTCCAGTAGATATTCCCAACTCAGGGGTCTAACCTGCATCTCCTGCATTGCAGGTAGATTCTTTCCCACTGAATCACCAGGGAAATGTTTGCATGGTTGCTCACTCACAAGTATGCACCTACGTATGAGGTACGTGGGAATTTTTGTCACGAAGTCCTAGTTAATCACAGAGAATCTTTTACATCTTGTTGCATTTTTTGCTTATATTTTGTTTTATTTCAGTTATGTCTATATTAGAAAGCTATTTATATCTGACTTTGGGGTGTTACTTTTTGATCAATATTTTATGTGATAGTCATACTGTCTTCATGAAATGAATTTGGTAGACTAAGTCGTTTTATGTATCTTAAAATGGATTTCATGGCAGGGAAATGAACTGTTCTTTGAATATTCAGGAAGAGCTGGTGATATTTGTGAAACCACTGAACTTACAGTTCTTTTGAAGATTTATTTCTTCATTTTTAACTTTTTAGTGTTATTTTTCTTATGACTCTTCTAAGCAACACATCGCAGATGTGGCTAGCCCAATATTGGTTGTTTTTACCACTCAGTAGGGTGACTAAGCAGAGGAACCAGAGATCAAACTGCCAACATCCGCTGGATCATGGAAAAAGCAAGAGAGTTCCAGAAAAACATCTATTTCTGCTTTATTGACTATGCCAAAGCCTTTGACTGTGTGGATCACAATAAACTGTGGAAAATTCTGAAAGAGATGGAAATACCAGACCACCTGATCTGCCTCCTGAGAAATTTGTATGCAGGTCAGGAAGCAACAGTTAGAACTGGACATAGAACAGCAGACTGGTTCCAAATAGGAAAAGGAGTACGTCAAGGCTGTATATTGTCACCCTGTTTATTTAACTTCTATGCAGAGTACATCATGAGAAACACTGGATTGGAAGAAACACAAGCTGGAATCAAGATTGCCGGGAGAGATATCAATAACCTCAGATATGCAGATGACACCACCCTTATGGCAGGAAGTGAAGAGGAACTAAAAAGCCTCCTGATGAAAGTGAAAGTGGAGAGTGAAAAAGTTGGCTTAAAGCTCAACATTCAGAAAACGAAGATCATGGCATCCGGTCCCATCACTTCATGGGAAATAGATGGGGAAACAGTGGAAACAGTGTCAGACTTTATTTTTTTGGGCTCCAAAATCACTGCAGATGGTGACTGCAGCCATGAAATTAAAAGACGCTTGCTCCTTGGAAGGAAAGTTATGACCAACCTAGATAGCATATTCAAAAGCAGAGACATTACTTTGCCAACAAAGGTCCGTCTAGTCAAGGCTATGGTTTTTCCTGTGGTCATGTATGGATGTGAGAGTTGGACTGTGAAGAAGGCTGAGTGCTGAAGAATTGATGCTTTTGAATTGTGGTGTTGGAGAAGACTCTTGAGAGTCCCTTGGACTGTAAGGAGATCCAACCAGTCCATTCTAAAGGAGATCAGCCCTGGGTGTTCTTTGGAAGGAATGATGCTAAAGCTGAAACTCCAGTACCTTGGCCACCTCATGCGAAGAGTTGACTCATTGGAAAAGACTCTGATGCTGGGAGGGATTGTGGGCAGGAGGAGAAGGGGACGACAGAGGATGAGATGGCTGGATGGCATCACTGACTCGATGGACTTGGGTCTGGGTGAACTCCGGGAGTTGGTGATGGACAGGGAGGCCTGGCGTGCTGTGATTCATGGGGTTGCAAAGAGTCAGACACGACTGAGCGACTGATCTGATCTGAGGGTGACTAAGTGGTTTCATTTATTATTCTAAATGGTGTTTTCTCATTCTGTATTTCAGCGTGAAAAATAAAGCTCTGCTTCAGGCTCAAGTGCCTGCCTGCCTCCCTCTGTCCCCTCCTTCCCTCCCACCGTCCTCTCCCACCTTCCTTTCTCTTCTGGGGTACAGACTGTGTCATGCTCGATTTTGTCGTTTTTGAGAATTTATACTCTGTTTCTCATTCTGTTAATGGTTGCTTTTATATAAAATATAGACTTGACAACTGCGATTTTAAATTTCACCAAGGTTGAGGGTTTCATCTCTTTTATTCACTGATGCATTCTAAGAACCTAGGAGACAGTCTGACACTCTCAATGCACAGTCATTTGTTAAATGAATGGGTCTGAGGCATCAACATATTTCCTGCTCTTGTCCTCTCCTAATGAACTGCTCCAACTCAATCTGGAATTATTAACCAGGTTGTTGTTTAGCAGCGATTATATTTACATAAAATTATGTTTTTTATGTTTTTGTTCATTATTTTTATATTTCATTTTATAAGTATCATAGCAGTTATGTATGTGCAATTCTCTATGATTTATTGAACTGAGTGATTATCATTAGGTATTTGTATTATAAATGTCTCTCACAATGTTGTTTTTAGTTTTTGAAATCATATAGTATAATACTTTCAGGTAAATTTTTCTGTAATTTTTTTAGAAACTTAACGCGAATGATATGTGTTCTGAGTCTATAGATATCTGAAATATTTCACTGGTGCCTTAACGCATTAAATGTAGGTTTGTTGGTGTAGCATTTTGAACATAAAAGGTTTCTTCTCAGAACTTCAATTTTCCGTGTTTTGGAATGACTGAGAACTTTCTAGGTTTTTTCTTTATGATGTTGAATTTTCTTTTAAAATTGACATTTCTGAGAATATGGAAAACCTTTTCAGTCTTTCCAAATTTTCTTCAATGGTGTCTGATTTTCACAACTTTTGTTTTGATCTGTTTTCTTCTTGAGGATCACCTGTGATGTTTATGTTGGATCTTCTTTCTCTGCCCTCAGGGTTTTTTGATTTTTTAATTTATTTTCAATTGAAGGATTCTGTCAGCATTTAATGTCATCTTTTTATATGTTCACCTCTTCACTTTTACTCTGTACTCTTTGGAAGTCTCTTAAATTTTCCCTACAAAACAATTATTTGGTTTGATGAAGCAAGAAGTTTGCTGTTGTTTATTTTGTTCTGGGGATTCTTGTATTTTCATTAAAAATTACTGTGTTTATATCAGTTATTTTAAAAATGCATCTGTGGTCACATTTTATTACATTTTCATTATCTTATACCTTAAAAATGGAACAATTGTTTTAAAAACTTTCTCCTGTTTTATGAAAAAGGTACTTTTAGAAATTTGATCAATCTCTGCATTTTGGCTGAAACATTCCCTCTTCTTTACAATGCAGCTTGTTTTAGAAATATTTTGTGTTGATTCTCTTTGCTCACACGCCCATCTGTGAATGCAGGGTTGAGTCTCCTGTTTGTAGTCACAGGGCGGGTGGGGGATTTCTTGACTGGCTCTCACTGCTCGCATGAAGGTCACTTCCTTGTCCAAGATTCAGGCTTCGACGGCAGGTTACTTGCCATAGTCTCTGGCAATTTGCAATACACAGAAAGACTTTGACTAGTTTGGTTTGTTCTGAGATTAACAGATATTTTCTCCTATTTTAACTATTTTGCTCTCTGCCATAATAGAGCAAAAAAGGGAGCTCTTTATTGACATATATTATTTAAAAACAAAACCCTAAGAACTTTTTCCTCTAATATTCACTACTTCTAATTAACTTCTTTTTTTTTTTTTAAACTAACTACAATAATTATTTGGGATTTTTGTCCAGCTGTATTTAACAGAAAACACAACTGTAAGTTATTTGAAATAAGAAACATATTTTTTAACTCACATAGTAAGTCTAGTGGCAGTGTGGATCCAGGCCTTTTCATTTAGTGGCTCAAAGACATTATAAAATCCCAGGTAGTTTCCTTTTTTTTTTCCTCTGCTATTTTTAATATGTTGGCTACTTTCTTCATCATTGAGAGGTGGCTGTAGGAATTCCAGACCTCACATTCTCACACAGCTTGGTTTGCAAGCAAGAACAAAGAACCCAACTCTGTCCTCTGTCTTCTGAGGAGCAGACATCCTTTCTGAAGGGAGATCCAGCAGGAAGCCCCTCATATCTTGTTAGAAAGAAGTGCACTGTATGCTTCTTCCTAAATAATAACTTGTCAGGGAGATACATTTCTATAACTGGCTTATGCCAGTGGTTCGCAGCCCTTGTTCAGCTGCTAAGTCATGTCCGACTCTTTGCGACCATGGACTGCAGCACATCAGCCTTGCCTGTCCTTCACCATTTCAGGATCTTGATTCAAAGAAGGGGTGGCTGACAGGCTGTCATTTTTATGCTGTTCAGCTACTCGCGATTTTGTGTGCTGGGCAGTTAAGTGTCTCCACAGCTGTGGAAAAGAAGGAGCTAATGAGCACGCAGGCATGTTACCACTGTGACTGACTTGGAAGAGAGTTTCTTTGTATGTGGGGAATAGCTTCGTTTTCTTCAATATTTGAGGAATCAGGGTAGAAAGCTGTGGTGAATCTAAGCTTTGCGCTTTATACTTTGGAGCACCTATGCTTCTCTGTTTCAGCAGGTTGAACAAAGTTAAATTAAAAAATGCATGTCCATCCACTTCCATTGGAGCTGTAAGGAACAGGACTTGGGCAGAGAGTGCTCTTTTTAATTTGCAATGTTGTTTTAAACTTTTTTTTTTTAATTCTATCTTTATTCAGCTAGTTTCCAATATTATTCCAATTAGTTTTTGTTGTTTAATTATTCCAATTTAATTAGTTGTTGTTTGTTTAATTGCCCAAGTAATTTATGTACAGACAGGGTTGAGAACCACTGACCTAAGCCAGTTATATAAATCTCTCTCTCTCTCTTACAAGTTGTTATTTAGGAAGGAGAACATAACGCAAATCTTTCCATCAAGATATGAGGGGATACCTGCTTGATCTCCCTTCAGAAAGGTATGCCTGCTCCTCGAAAGACAGGGTTGAAGGTTGGAAGAATGTTGGTATTTTCTTATTCACTAGACTAGGTGCCCTGAGCAAACAGCTTCTGTGTCACCCCTGCATGCCCACCATCAAGTACACATATGGGATACAGTAAGGGCTCAACACAGATTTGCTGAACAAGTGAACAGGCTTCTCTGCTCTGAGCAGACCAGTCTAGTCACAGGCCAGACTCACAGATATCTGTTTATCAACACAGAGGGACTTGCGGGTTCTTTACTTCTCTAGAGTCTATTCTGGACTTGGTAGCCCAAGTGGTTCTTTTAAGTTGGATCCTGTAATTCCTGCGCTCAAAATCTCCCCGTCCAGTGTCGCTAATACATCCAGGGAACTCGGAATCGCGTTTAAGGCTCTGCGACCCGAAACCACGGCTTTTGTGTGGCCTCATCTACTTTCCTGTCCCACGTTTCATTCTAAGCCAGCTGCACCGCCCTCCTTGCTTTTCCTGAACACACCGAGTACATCCATGCTTCAGGGGGTTTCCACCCCGCACCTCCTGCTCAGGACACTTTGCCGGAAATGGCCCACGGCCTGCCCCCTCTCGGACTCCGGGTCCTTGCCCAACGCCACCGCAGGGAGCCTTCCCTGTGAGCCTATGTAGACCCCCATGGAGAACCTCTCCAGGTTTTCATTCCTTCCCAGCTTGTCTAGTCTGTTATCATGACTGCCCGCAGTACTGGACACTGGCTTGTTAATTGGCCTGTTGTGTGTCATTCCCTTTAAGAATGAAGCTTTTCAAGGACAGGACTCTTCAGTGTTCAGTGTTTATAGCCGGACCCTATTGTTAGGAATAGCGCTTAGCATAGAGTTGGTACCCAATTAAAAGCTGACCGATTAAATGATCTGCATTCTTGACTTGGAAACTGGAGCTAACCAGAGCTCTCCTGCAGCTTTTCTGTGCATTCGTGATAAGGCATATAAAGGTATTAATATAGTTCTCAGAACATAGTAGCTGCTTAACAAATTATAGCTTTAGCTTTTTTTTTTTTTTACAGTAAGGTAGAAACTCAGAACATACCCTCTTTCATTTAATTCCACAGACATTTATGGAGAAATGACTAGTTAAGTAAAAGGCGTCATTTGTACAGGATACAAAGAGAAGACAGTCCTTATTATTAGAGATGCAACAGATAAATACGGGGCTATGCTACATGCTCGGGCACCCCAAACTCTTGCATGAACCATGTTTAGGCTCCTAGTGTGGTTCTAAATACCTCAAAGGCTGATGGGAAGTCTTTTCATTAACAAATGAGAAATACATTTATAAGTTCCTCTCTGCAAGAATGGCTTAGAACATTAGAGTAGCGCATAGCTCTTTCTTTAAGTTTTAGTCTTTAGAGTCTGAACGTCTCTAGAAAAGGCAGATCACAAGCTTACAGATTTCTGACTGATTCAAGGTTCCAAATTTCTACCTCTTACGTGCTGTTCATATCACCATATCTCTATATCGTCAGTATGTATATTTCTATGTACTTATATATAAATGTTTTGAAATAAATCCACACCTTTATCATTCCAAGGTATTTTAAGCCTGCAAAAGGATAGAGAAAGTGAAATGAACACCAATGTGTATGTGTGTGTTTGCTCAGTCATGTCTGACTCTTTACAACTTCATAGGCTGTAGTGCGCCAGGCTCCTCTGTCCATGGGATTTTCCAGGCAAGAATACTGGAGTGGGTTGCCATTTCTACTCCAGCAGATATTCCTGCATCTCTTGCATCTCCTGCTTTGGTGGGTGGATTCTTTATCACTGTGCCTGATCTATCTTTGATTCAAACATTTTTCCTAATACATTAAAAAATGTTACAGATGCTATTATATACCCTTATTTTATTCTCCATTCTTATTCTTTTTTTAAAAAACGGATTTATTTAATTGGAGACTAATTACTTTACAAAGAGCACTACAATATTGTAAAGTAGTTAGCTTCCCTTCTTTTTCTTAACAGAGATAACCCTGAACTTGTTTTTCTCATTACTATAGGGTTTTTGAAATTTTTTTTTAATTTTTCAATTGGAAGATAATTGATTTAAAATGTTGTTGTGGTTTCTGCCGAACAGCAATGCAAATCAGTTACAATCACATGCACATGTTGCCTCCCCCTTGAGCCCCCTCTCCCCTCCCACCCCTCCCCTCCAGGTCTTCACAGAGCAGCAGGCGGGGCTCCCTGTTATACAGAGCTGCCCACCAGTGATCTGTTTTACACATGATAGTGGGTATGTGCCAACTACTTTCTCAATCTGCCCTTCCCCCGTACTATAGAATTTTTTTGCTTTGTTTTGGAACTACTAAATCCTAGGTACAGTTTCATTCATATTCACTTTAAAGCAAAAGAAAATAGAAAATCTCATTTAAAACTCTGGATGTCTGCCTCCTCTGGAAACATCAGGAAAACGGGTGAATCCAGGTCTGCATTTCTGAATTAGACAGCCACTGGGTCTCCTCATCTTCATGGCTGCTTGAAGGTCTGCTGACTTACTTCAGGCCTGATTCGTGCGTTTGTATTTCCCATCAGGCCTCTGCAGGCATTTGCACTTGTGATTCCTGTTTTCTGAACTTCCATCCATTTAAAGTAGTTTCTTCTCACCTTCTGTTTCACTTCTATCATTTTTGTGTGTATTTCTGCTTGAAAACTATTCTTGTGTTGAAGCAGGTGGATGCAAACTTGGAATTTCCCCTTTCCATTATCACCAGTGCCCAGTCTACCTAACTCCCCAGCAGTGGGGCTGTGGCCCCATATGTTTTTCTTGACTGCATTGAGAAACGCCACTTTTCTTTCTTCCATGAGACTGACGTTATCTGAGTTAGGAGTCCACACTCCTCTCCTTATTAAAACCTTCCTTGTTAACTGAACCTTCAGGGATCATAATCCCCCATAATCTATATTTTGTTGATCTGGTGTATACTTTGTTCCATCCTTGTCATCAAAGGAAATTACTAAGCCAGGAATGGGTAGTGAATAAAGAAAAAGACCCATGGTTTTATATTTCAAAGCCTGTGTGGAGAAAATCAACTCCAACAACAAAGAATTATTTCATACATTTGAATTATTCATTTTACTTTGGGAGCAGTTAATGAATATCTGAGAAAGTGTACCATCCTTAATTTATAATAATAAATTATATAGATGCTACACTGTTTATTGACTACTATGAGGACAGACAAATGGTAAATTTGGGAAAATATACACATGAGTATTTTCCTAGCAGACAGTACCTGCAACAGTCCCTTTCTGGAGCATCAGATTATGCCAGGCAAACACATCTGCTTGGCAGCAAACTATGAAATCACTTTGTTGATTTTATTCTCTTACAGAAGTGTGCTGTTCTTAGTCGCTCAGTCATGTCCAACTCTTTGTGACCCCATGGACTGTAGCCCACCAGGCTCCTCTCTCCATGGAATTCTCCAGGCAAGAATACTGGAGTGAGTAGCTAAGCCCTCCTCCAGGGGACCTTCTCAACCCAGGGATTGAACCCAGGTCTTCTGTATTGCAGGCAGATTCTTTACTGTCTGAGCCACCAGGAAAGCCCATTACAGAAGCATACACAGGCTCTTTGCAGCTTCAGAATTAAAACACAACAATGATAAAATCTCCAATACTCCATTACGGTTAAAACCAGTATACTACATTGTGGCTTTCACATTTCCTTAAAAAGGAAACATATTCCTGATCCAGCCTCTAGGTTGTAGTGGGCAAATTGTTAAACACTTTAAATAGGAAAATGCAATATATTTATTTTCTTTAATAACAGAGTTCCTTTTGTTCTTCAAAATTTTTTTTTTTAATATTCTTTGTTGGATGAAATTGTGTAAGATTGTATTAGTTTACAATTAAAAGACAGAGAAAGAGGATTACACACCTTAGTGAAATTAAAGTAGAAAAATAAAAGAAAACCCACAAAGATGATTTTAGATGCTCAACTTCTTTGAAAAAAGTGGCCTTAAGCCTATAAGTGAGGTTATAGGTTGCATGTTTTCTATCTGCTCTTTGATGATGAGCTGACAATCATTTAGTAGCAGAATTTTAGTTGGGCAGAACATAAATACCTATATTCAAGCAGTTTTGCCTTCTATCCTGAAATACTGTCTCAAAATTCTGTATTTGGATTAAAAATATGCTTTCTAGAAATATAAACCATACTGTTCCTTCAGTCATGGTTGAGGGCCCTCTGACTTTCTATTACATACCAAATAAATGTGCTCCAGAATATGTCATCCCATATAACATGTAGGCATATAGAACATGTAATCTGCATATTAATAAGGTTATGCTGCTTTCATTATTGCACTGATTTTGTGACATTACAAATGACTTAAAAATTCAAACTGAGTATTAAAACTAAATGCACCCCAAAAGAAAGATACACACCAACTTTGTTTTAAAAGAAGCAGTATTTATTAAGAAATTATACACTTAATTCTCCTAGTCTGTGAAGATGGTTTCTTCCATTTCCACAGGACAAGACACCAGCTAAGGGCATTTGGAAAACACTTGCAACGCCAGGGAATGGAGAATCCTTAGTAATAGGAGATGGAATGAAGTGATGTATGCACTAATTTGAACTTTTGGATCCAAAGGCAGAACAATCTTCCTTGCCAATCTAGTTCTCATCTGTATTGGCATTAAAATCCATCCATGGGATCTCCTACCCAGACTGAAATATTGGGTATTAATTGGATCATTTCAGTTCAGTTAAGCAGAGGATGCTCAATTTAATTACAGGTCAAACCAACAATCCTTTAACTATTGAATCACATCTGAAATATCTGCATTCTTTATTAATAAAAATGGTGCTTATTGAGGGCAGAAATACAATTTTTCAAGTATTTTATCATTATGATCTGAAGTACTTTAAACTATAAGTTAAAAATAAATTATAAAAACTAGCATACAATGTATCTTTTCTTACATGACATTGTTGGAAATAAGTTTTAAGTTTATAATTGCAATATCACCTGACTTTTATATATGATCAACAGTAAAACATGCTAATCATAAAAATAGCTTTTACAAATATACATTTGTATACAGTGTCTCCCTTACCATTCATAAATGTCCTTCACATTTTAAGACTTTTAAGACTTAAAAAAAAAACATAATTAGCAAAGGGAAGAACACATTTACAATCTAAACCATAAAAACCTGACAATTATACAGCTTAGAACATAGAAGAAATGGAATTTCTAAAATTGAACAATACTGTCCATTTTATTAATTTGGGTTTTTATAAACTGAACCGAAGATGCTGTTATCCTGTAGGAAACCTCCTTTCACATTTCTGGGGGTTTTCACAGTTTCTCTTTTCTGCTTTGATGGCGTCATTCATTACTTGAAATCACTTTATCTGTAGAAACTGAGAAAGAAAAATTATTTAAAATACAGAAATTTTTATTTCATTGCTGATAGCATGCAAAGATATATAAGTTAGATTTTAAGGCTTAATGAGGCAAAAGACAAAAGGAGTCTTAGATGTCTAGGATAAATACTTCTGAGAAGCTTTAAGTTCTCAGATCCTTTGTTGTACACAACACTAAAATTATTTATGTTTATAGCATGAAATGATTTTTTTTTAATCCAGTTGATTTACTGATTGAGACCAACAATTATTTTTCAATTATTTGTCACAGTCAGAAGAGAACCACAAGTAGATCTAGGCTAAGAGGTCTGAGCTACTCAGGACCCTTTATTGCCCCTAAAGAGTGAACATGGAGTATTTTTCACCTGGAAAAGGCTTTTAAGAGCACATTCCTAAGCCTCATATTCTTAGGATGGGAGAAAAAATCAATGCAGGGATCTGATCTGAGTTACGCAATGTTGGTTACAAAAGAAGGAATCTAGAGGCAGGAAGGACAGTGAAAGAGTCGGGGTGCAACCATGAGCTAGGAAACCATTTAAGAGTGAAAAATTCAATTGGCTGAAGAACTGAATTGAGAAATCGAATATGAATATGGAGATAAAATAATGCAAGACTATTTAGACTAGTGGAGAGGGCAATTATTTATTCTACAATCCTATCAAGTTTGAGGTCTTTCTGTTCAGGTAAAATATATAACTAAACCCACTATCCATCAACTTCAAAGATTTTTTTGGTGTTAGATGGGAAACCTATGTCTTAGAGTCAAAGACAAGCAAATCAATTAGGATGGGAGTTGCTGTTGAGAGGAACATCATACATCTGTTATCAATATACCTAGCAGCGCTCCTGGTTATCAATCCCAGGGGAGAACTCCAAACTTTTTTGTCTTGGTATTGTGGTATCAAGGTTGTCAAGCAAAACCTGATGTGATCAAGCTTTGGATGGGATGACCCTTTACAGCTCTAACCGTGTGGTCCCTACGGTTAGCACGTCTCCCGGAGAGTGGATGGAGGGCAAATTATCTACGTGTATCCCCGCTGCTGCCTGAAAATGACCCGGAGCCCGCCCTCATGGAGTCTGAAGTGCTAGAAGATAGATGCGTGTCCGAGGACCACTGCTTTACACCTTTAAGCAGAACAAAGGAACACTTATTTAACTTAAAGCCAGAAAAGTATTGGGTTGGCCAAAAAGTTCATTCATTCATCCCCTGCTGTAAGCTGGCTCTAGTTGCCTTTCATTGCCTTTAACTTCATTGAAAACAATTTTGTTAGACTGTATTGTGACAGCTGGGATATCATTGTGCATTAAAAAAAAAACTGTATCAAAACTGGTGAATTTTTTGTGTAGCCATTTTAATATTGAAGATGAAAAAATAAAGCAGCATTTCTGGCATATTATCCTTTATTATTGCAAGAATGTTAAAAATGCAACTGAAATGCAAGAAAAAACTTGTGCAGTGTATAGAGACGGTTCTGTGACTGATCAAACCATGTCAAAAGTGGTTTGTGACATCTTGTGCTAGAGATTTCTTGCTGGACGATGCTCTAAGGTCAAGGAGACCAGTTGAAGCTGACAGCGATCAAATCGAGACATTCATTGAGAACTATCAAAGTTACACCACAGTGGAGATAGCCAGCATACTCAAAGTATCGCTGAAAAGCATTTGCATCAGCTTTGTATGTTAATCACTTTGATGTTTGGGTTTCACATAAGTTAAGCAAAAAAACCCTTTTTGACAGAATTTCCATATATGATTCTCTATTGAAACATAACGAAAATGTTCCATTTTTGAAACTAATTGTGGCAAGTGATGAAAAGTGGATACTGTACAATAATGTGGAATGGAAGAGATCATGGGACAAGCCAAGTGAACCACCACCAAGCACACCAAAGGCAGGTTTTCATCCAAAGAAGGTAATGTTGTGAATATGGTGGAATTGGAAAGGAGTCCTCTATTTTGAGCTCCTTCCAGAAAGCCAATTAATTCCAACAAGTACACTCCCAATTAGACCAACTGAGAACATCACTCCATGAAAAGCATCTGGAATTAGTCAACAGAAAATGCATACTCCTCCATCAGGATATCGCAAGACCACATGTTTCTTTGATGACCAGGGAAAAACCCTTACAGCTTGGCTTGGAAGTTCTGATTCATTTGCTGTATCAAGCAGACATGGCATCTTTGGATGTCCATTTATTTTGGTCTTTGCAAAATTCTCTTAAAGGAAAAACAATTTCAATTATCTGGAAGATGATTCTTTGCTCAAAAAGATAAGTTTGAGGAAGATTTTGGAATTATGAAGTCGGCTGAAAAATGGCAGAAGGTAATGGAACAAAACAAAGTTCTAGATGAAAATGAAAATTGTGTCTCTTATTTTTACTTAAAAAACCAAAGGAATTTTTTGGCCAGTCCAATATTTCCGTACAAAGCCGTGAGGCTCACAAAAGCTTTGTGGGCTCTTTACTTCTCAGTAAGAAAATGTTGCAGACCAAAGCCCCATCTCGTGAGGCTGAGTGAGGGCTGGCTGGGCACGCACACGGGCTGCTTTTCCGGTAGTTACTGACACCTACGAGTGGCCGGAGAACCCAGGAACTCGACCTTCTACTAAAGGTTTGAGGCCTGTGATACAGAGATTATGAAAAAGACTGAAAAAGCAGTTGAGGTGGTGAGAATGGCCCTGGACATCGGCAGCTTTATGTCACGTGTCCAGTCAAGCTCCCAGGCTGAAAGGAACTCAGGGAGCCTGGAAGGTATTTTCTCTTCTTTCGTGGGCATGTGCCTTTCACACTCAAGAGCAGATGCGTGTCTCAAAGACTTTAGTTAACTGGATGTCATCTTCCTTAGTGAGGACATTCCTTTTAGTTCTAAGAAGACTTAGAGTTGACTCGAATATGTTTACAGGAACAGAAATCATAGTACGTTATAATTTTTTTGTATTATATTTTTGTGCTAAGAAAATGTGGTCTCCATATTATTTTGTGGTCTCCATTATATTATATGGTCTCCATAATATTTTTGTGTTACGAAATCTGTGAACATTTGGTACTGTAAACATGTGTTATTTAAAGTAATTTAGTCTATTAATGTGACAGCCATATGATTTTGTCTTAGAATTTTTTAGTTTAATTTGCAGTTAAAAATTGAGACTTAATATTTCAGTTTTGTGATCTGTCTTATATCCATATCTTATATTCAAGTGTGATACTGGACAGTCTAAGAAAACTTTAGGACATCATATATTTAACTTATTAGATTTTAAGAATTATTTAATTCTCAGAAAAATTTTATTTGTTAAACCAGACAATTAAAGTACTTAAAAACACGATAAACAATATGTTAAATTTACAAGTGTCATTTACAACATTTAATTAATCAGGGACAATCATTTTTCAAAGAATTCTTAGACGTACTTTGTAAAATTTGCTCTACTTATAATCCTAATAATTAATGCCTAACAATTTTCATTTTAAAGCTTTCATAAATTAAACAACTAAAAATAACAAAATATATACCCTTAATAATCTTTTCTCCAGTCAAAGCATAGAAAAAACTTATATCACCAGGAAAGAAACTGCACGGGTTAGGCTTAAGTGCATTTTAATGTTTTGACATTCTCTCTCTCTCTGCTTCTTTCCTTTAGTCCCACTTTCTTTTTCTTCTTATCTTCTTCCTCACACAATATACATTATATCCTTACTGATAAAATATACATGTATTTTAAAAAATTAAGACATCATTCTACATGTTCTTTATGTAGTTCCAGGCTGTGTGCATTTACATGAAAAGAGACAATGAAATCTTGAACTTAAGGATCAAACTCAATGTGCTACTTTTTGTGTGGTGTAAAGACATTTTGTACATTTCTTATATACATGTATCAAAAATTATCCCTTATAAATGTGGAATGAATACCTTAATAAATAAATTTAAACTTAGCCTATAGAAGGATAAAAGTGAGAAGTGAAAGCTGCTCAGTCCTCTCCGACTCTTTGAGACCACATGGATTATACAGTCCATGGAATTCTCCAGGCTAGAATAGGAGTGGGTAGCCTTTCCCTTCTCCAGGGGATCTTCCCTGACCCAGGGATGGAACCTAGGTCTCCTGCATTGCAGGCGGATTCTTTAGCAGCTGAGCCACAAGGGAAGCCCAAGAATACTGGGGTGGGTAGCCTATCCCTTCTCCAGTGGATCTTCCTGACCCAGGAATCGAACTGGGGTTTCCTGCATTGCAGGCAGATTCTTTTACAACTGAGCTATGGCTGACTTGCAAGCTTAAGGCATTGTGGTTTGGGGGTTTTGACGGATGATTTATGTGTGCATGAGGCTATATGCTTGCATTGCACTCTTTCCTCCAAGACCTCCATTGATCACTTCATTATTACAGATGGAAGTTGCTTAAAATGCTGCAGTAGCTGTGTATGCAAAGTTTACTAATCGTGCTTCTTCAGGTTAAGTGATGGCAGATTACATGAAGAAGGTGTTATTAACCATATGGATACAAGGCATGAATATAATTCTCCTTATCTAAACCAACAGCAAAATATATTCACCCTGCTTCCCATAGAACTGTAGTCTGAGAAAAGACTAGTTGTTTGCTTCTAAAGACATGGGAGAAAGGGAGCAACTATGATATTCTTGCGGCCTTTTTCTCAAAAACGACTGTCACTTAAAGAGCTGATTTGTTTAGTATAATGTGAAACTAATTGTGCTTTCCTTCTGTTGAATAGTGGATAATTTATCTACTGGCTGTATAGGAGCTTGGATGCTTTTAAAATAAATTCTCCTGATGATGAATGCTTTTTCAACTCTTAGTGTCTCCTATTTCTGAAAAACAAGAAAAACAGCCACTCATGTGGGCTTAGTTTGTATTGAACCAAGCAATTTACTTCTATTCGACAAAGTTGAAAAGGAGAGTATTAATCTACAGGGAAAGCACATTTAATTTTGAACCTCATGAATTAATATATTTGAAATAAAATAAGTACAGCAATATATTGCATAAATACACCTTATTTAAAACTCTACCACAAAAACATACTTTAAAGAAATAGTCTTTCATTCATGTCAGAAATCTTTTTTGAATTGAGATTATAATAAATAAATATAGATAATCTGTATTTCTATAAAAGCAAAAAAGTTAAAAGAAAATGTGAGTAATGGAAGCTATATAACATTTTATGGAAAAGCAGTTCTCATGAGCAGGAATAATCTATATTTTTGTCACCACTAATCATGTTTACTGAGTAATTATTCAACTATCCACTTTTTATAAGCAATGTGAATACATCTGGCTTTTACAAATCCCTTATTACAACTGGGATCCAATTCAATCCAAATTTCTAAATAATATAAACAGAATCCCAGCAGTGATTGTTTATTATAAATCAAAAGTTACCTTTGATTGATAAACTCTGGGGCCAAAATTGCATTATACTTCAGAGTGAAAGAACCACAGCAGAAGATTCACAATCATATGAAAACCAAGAGGGCAGTGACTCACTGCTGCGTCTACAAATGAACGCAGCTGCTCTACTATGTGAGTCTTAGAGGCTGACAGCCTCTAATCCTGGTGACCGGGGCTGAGTAGGATAATTAAATAGTAAACTCAGAAATCCCACTAGGGGATTAAAGGCAGAAAGGGAGTCTGAAGGGAGCTTGAGAGATGTTACAAGCTGGTACAGTTATTCTGGTGGGAGTTCTGCTTCAGTTGTCTAACTACCGGCAAGCATTTAAGTTGGGTGCAACTGATGACCGACCTATAGCTCACATTAACTCCAGTGATTCTCGGTAAGTCAGGACTCCGCTGGCCAACCGTCTTCTGGCCATGCTACCTGGTCACTCTTACGGCTTCTTTCCTGTCTCCATCCCATTTCCTTCCTCCTTACTTGTTTTTACCTCCAATTCCTCACAGTTCAGCTTTATAATCCACACTCATTATTCTGTCCATATTCCCATATCTTTATCTTATGCTCCATCTGTCTTTCAACATTCCTCAAATAAGTATGACCATGAGACAAAACCCTAGCTGTTTATATTATAGTAGTTCACAAATATCCAGATCCGTAGGCTTTATTTCATGCCAAATGGAAAGATGAAAAGAGTAGAAAAATCAATCATTTTCTATAAAATCATTGGATTTACTACAAAGGTAATGCTCAGATGTTTGATGTCCTCTCTTATAAAATGAAGAAAAATAGAAAGCAATATTATAAAACCATCAGAAAAGGAAAAAGAAAACAAGATTAATATTAATTTAAATTTACCAAATCCAAATAACTTGTGTTCTTACAAATATTATAAAGTGACTGCCAAACTTATGACATTCATATTTTAGTTTATGACACTGATGGCATAGATAAAATATAGTTTTTGATATTGAGTTGAAAATAATGTGCTAATGTAAAATGACAATTAAAAATGCCATTTTCTTTATGGATATTTGATTTGGGACATGGCTTACTGTATGTGATTTCTAAAAAACTCTCTTCAGAGTTAATTGCATCATTTTGTATCTAATTGCTGCTGTCTCTAACAAATATATTAGCGCAGTAATGGTTTTTACATCTAGACACACAGATCATTTGTGTTTCTAGAGTCCACGTCATTTAATTGAAATCACAAATAATGTTCAAATAAGAGGCAGATCTAGTCTTCTTTTGGATTCATTAATTCATTGTTTACCACAGTAAACAATTTGTTTAGTGTGATAAGATGCAACATTATCAGGAGCCATACAGTTCTTCTTGATGGTCACCCCAGAAGCATTAGTGAATCAGAGTAACGGAGCGGTTAAGAAAGTGATTCGTGAGTGAAGGAGGACCTGGCCTGACTCCCCAGCCAAGGCAGGAGGGCTTTCCCTGGTAACCACTGCTGACGGGCACAGAGCTCTTCACCTCACGGTCTCCTGCTCCATTTGTGGATGAGAGTGGGGAGAAGAGAATTTGCTTCTTTGAGTCTCAGTTTGCTAATTGGCTGCGCTATCTATTGAGACAAAACCTATAGAGTGTGGTAAGATCAGACAGCCAGACCGAATTTGAGAGGTAGAGAGGTACCAGGAGGATGCCATCCATGGGACAGAAATTCAGGTCATTTCTCCAAAACAGTAAGAGAGAGGAAGGCAGAGACCAGCTCTGCGGGGAGTGGATTGGTATTAGACAAAACAATAGGGCAGGAATCTGTTTTGATTCACTTATTCATTTCTATGTGTGGACCCCATTTGTTCCCAGGAAGAAAGTATGATCCAGTTGTTAGAGTAAACTTGGAGCAATGAATACGCTTACAGTAAGAAAAACAAGAATGTCTTACAATCTGTGGCATCTGAATTACTTATCCAAGACTCCCTTAATTTGTCCCAAGCAAGTTGATTGTGTTTGGGCTATTCTTAGTATCTGGGACTGGGTTAAGACGGGCATGGACAACAATCAATATAATAAATTTTATGTATATAGTCTGTGAAAGTTCATAGACCACTTTAAGTATGTTCCCGTTTGATTTTAATTACAAACCACTGGGCAAGAATCATCCTCATGTTAGTCACTTATCCTTGGATCCGACAGTGAGTGTCTTGACTAAATCAAACCCGCAGTGCTTTATTTGGGAGCGGTGCTTTCAGTAGCGTCCTATCCTGCCTAGCTGTGAGCAGGACAGTGGGAGTCAGGCGTGTGCACGCTCAGTCGTGTCTGACTCTCTGGGACCCCGTGGACTGCAGCCCGCCAAGCTCCTCTGTACGTGGGATCTTCCAGGCAAGAAAACTGGAGTGCCTTGCAGTTTCCTCATCCAGGGGATCTTCCCAACCCAGGGATCGAACCCAATCTGCATTGCAGGCAGATTCAGATTGGGCACGATACTAATTTTAGCAGAGGTGATCTCAACTGGGATATGAAAATACACTGGTGTTCTGATGGTGAGTCGGGTAAAAGAGATGGGATTACTGAGAAAGTACTAGGATTCGTATACAGCCTACCTTTCTCTGTTTAGATTTTTTTTTAAAGTTCTGCCTTGGATTAATTCAAATCATTTAAATTAAAATCTTACTTTAGGCATCTGTCTAAAGGAGACCTTTTATGTTGTAAAAATACATTTGATTAAAAAAAAAGAATGTTTAACTGCAGAGTAAAATTATCTAATGTGGATTACAAGTTTTATTTAAAATGTCTCTGTAAAAATTTAATTAAATACTGAAAAATAATTGCTGAATTATATGATTTACCAGAGCTTGAATGTTCTGTTACACAAAGTAACACATTAATATTTCTCTTAATTCTTTCAAAACTGTCCTCTGATACTTTCTGAAGATAATTATGATTGTGTTTTGGGCTCACTGACAATCATATTTGAGTAGCTGAATTGATAAATCATAGTAATCTTATTTGGCCCATAACTTGTATTTGATCATGCACTGATTTCTGATTTCTCATGCTAATTATATAGTGTCTAACAACCATTAGTTACTCCCAATGCTGGTAAAAGATAATGATAATTTTAGGATAATACTCCAAATTGCTTAATTCCAATGCTAGAAGCCAAAAGCTGATTAATGCTAAGATTATTATGAACTTTGAAATTTTACACATTTTATTGCTTTCTACGGTTCTTTGAGTAACTGCTTTTGGCACACAAGAAGAAATATTTTAAAAATTATTTTATATATAACTTAAATGTGATTTAGAATTGATTGGTTTAGAGGTTGAAATTTAAAAGCCCTTGACAATAACATAGTTAATTCACAACCATTCCGAATAGCTAGGGAAAGGTTTTCATGGTTATTTAACAATTTTCATTTAATTTAATTAAATTTACTGTATATACTTGGCAAATAATTAGAACATAATAAAATATCTTCAATTTTAAAATTGAGCAAAATTAATCTGAGAGAGCAAGTGAAATAGTAAAGTAAAAGAAATAATTATACTATTATTTTATTAATAAAGTGTTTTTATCAATATTTGAGAAATTCAGTTAATTAAAAAATCTTAAGGTTTAAAGCTTTGGAATACTGTGAAAATACTCTTGGCACTCAAATTATGCTGGATCTAATACAATCCTGAATAATTCAGAGAGCTCTCAGAGTCACTGCCTGAGGAAACTGGACTTTGTCTTATAGGACAAATTTATATCACACCGCCTACTCGTGCCTTTTTGAAATAGGTTTTGGATACCAGCTCACTTACCTCTGTTTTCTTTTTAATACTATCAGAGAATGTAGAATTTAGAAATAGTATCAATTATAGGATCATTCTGGTATGGGTCAAGATAAATAAGAGCTTGGAGCATTTTAATTCAATAAATTGATGAAATAAGATAAGCTGAGTTCTGGAAGACTTCTGTAAACAAATGTGTCCCCAGTTTTTATTGGAAATGATTTTTTCCTTTATAATTAGATTCCTCTAAGAAATCACACTTTATGGACCTGAACAGAAGGCAGTATCATCATCTGTTCATCGGCTTTGACTTTGGAAACCTAGGAAAGACTCATGACCACTAAACTGTGCTGTGTGTTAAAGAGGAAGGGCATTGCGTCTGCCTAGCTCTCTGTAATTATCACCTATACCTGGTGTTTATTGCTGAGTCATCCCTCTGTGCTATTACCTGGCACATAAATGCAATATCTCCTACAACTGCTATGTACATGTGAAACTATAAATGATTTCTATAGCATTTTACAAATGCACAAATCTTAATGGAGAGAAGTCTGAGGAAATAAGGAAAGAAAGTCACCTACCCGGGCTCTTACTGAAAGGGGTAAAATAAATCCAGTCCAGAATCGCACTGTGGCCCTTGTTTGAAGGCCAAACTGAAATAAATACGTGGTTTGGAATAAACATCAAAGAATAGGTGGCTCATGTCTGAGTGTAGGCAACAATGTGCCCTCCGCACAAAACATCCTCTAAAAACTGCGTGTTCTTGTGTATACCTATGGCGGATTCATGTTGATACAATATTGTAAAGTTAAAAAATAAAATAACATAAATTTAAAAAAAAAGGAAAAAAAAAAAAAAAGTGTGTTCTCAATGGGAGGTGCTGGGAAAACAATGGCTCAGATGAAGTTTCAGACAGAATGTCCCCAACGACTTGCTGGTTTCTTCAGGCCTCAGAAGCTGCCTTTTGTCTAGTGGGGTTTTGGTAGATGAGTACTCTGAAGCCAATAGAGAAGGCGTTCATGACACTATTCTGCAGATTCTCTATTTTTATGCTAACAATGTAGGCAAATAAAAGAATACAGGAAACTGGCTTCTGAGTCACAAAGAAGAATTACGAATATTTACTTATTTGTACATAACCTTAAAACATTTTAAATAAATAAACTTTATTTAAGAGGATCATAGATAATGGTATTTTGTAATTGGACTTCTGTATCATTTTTTATTTTTATAGCACTATCAATGGCTACATAACTGTAAGGTGATAACAGCTACCCATTATTAAATATTTTAGTGTAATCATTTCATTGGCTAAACCCATCTGAGTTGTGAAAAGAAGTAACTAATTTTATCTGAGGAAAATATTCCATAAGAAAATACTATATCTCATATAGGAAAGACATCAATTTTATGGTGAACGTCTTCAACCTAGTTTATTTTCCTGCTGGGCTGGATGAAGTTCAGGCTGGAATCAAGATTGCTGGGAGAAATATCAATAACCTCAGGTTCGCAGATGACACCACCCTTATGGCAGAAAGTGAAGAAGAACTAAAGAGCCTCTTAATGAAGGTGAAAGAGGAGAGTTGAAAAAGCTGGCCTAAAACTCAGCATTTAAATAACTAAGACCATGGCATTCAGTCTCATCATTTCACAGCAAATAGATGGAAAAAAACTGGAAACAGTGACAGACTTTATTTTATTGGGCTCCAAAATCACTGTGAATGGTGACTGCATTCACAAAACTAAAAGATGTTTACTCCTTGGAAGAAAAGCTATGACAAAGTTAGTGTATTAAAAAGCAGAGATATCACTTTGCCAACAAAGGTCCTCATAGTCAAAGCTATGGTTTTTCCAGTAGTCATGTATGGATGTGAGCGTTGGACCATAAAAAAGGCTAAGCATTGAAGAACTGACGTGTTCAAACTGTGGTGCTGAGAAGACTCTTGAGAGTTCCTTGGACTGCAAGGAGATCAAACCATTCAATCCTAAAGGAAATCAACCCTAAATATTAATTGGAAGAACTGGTGCTGAAGCTAAAGCTCCAATACTTGGCCACCTGATGCGAAGAGTCAAATCATTGGAAAAGACTCTGATGCTGGGAAAGATTGAGGGCAGGAGAATGGGGCGACAGAGGATGAGATGGTTGGATGGCATCACTGACTCAATGGACATGAGTCTGAACAAGCTCCGGGAGATGGTGAAGGACGGGGAAGCCCGGCATGCTGCAGTCCATGGAGTAGCAAAGAGTCGGACATGACTGAGCACTGAAGAATTTACTTTCAGAAATAGTTACTTGATTTAGAGATAGTTCAAGGAAAAATGTCCTTGCTTAGCATTAGTATTTACAGAGCTCAAATGTGGCCTCAATGATTAGAAAATGAAATTAAGCTTAAATTTTAAGGCTATTTAAAATTCTGGATAAAATTTGAGACTGACTTCATAGTTATTACTTTTTATATAAATACCATGATAATTTAAGCTTTTTCAATTCATACTAACATTTTTCTTACAGTAAAAGTTAAAAAAAATTTTAAAAGAGATGACATTGAATGCTTTCTATAGGAACAAAAATAGCAAATTTTGAGCACACAGAAAATCCAGAGGAATGAGATGCATCAAGGTATTTAAATGAGAAGGTATGCATGTGATTAAAAAGTATCAAATTCTGTAAAATTTGGCATACTCTCCTACTGTGAGCTAACAAGTCAATTTGCATGTAAAATTTCTGCCAATTTCAAGGAGAAAACTGCAAGGCAGATGACTGTAGGAGGGTGATGGCCAATCAGAGTGTCATTCAGTCATCCTCACATCAAGCGTGGAGTGCAGGGCGGCACGGCTGAGCTCCCTGTTCTCAGAGCGGAAAGCAAACGGCAGCAGGTGCCCAAGACGCTGTTAGGTGGGAAGGTGCATTCGAGACATTGACTCGCATCATGAGAAAATTGTCCCGCTCCGTGTTCTTACAGTTCTGATTGCATTAAAGAGAAAATTTCTGCTCAGGCTTATTCTGATATCTCTCTACTACTGTCCACATTTTTTTGTCTTTGTTTTCAGTGAGAGAGGGGAGGGGGCGAGAGAGAAAAACAGGAATGCAAGATTTTTCAACATATGAAAACAACAAACTAAATTTAAAAAGTCGTGTCTTTTCATTATATTTATTTAAAATATATTCCTTACTTATGAAAAGGATTATATGGTTTTCCATTTACTGGGCTGAACTAAAGTTTAGTTTTAAAGATATGTTTATTTTACATTAAAAAGATAAGTCAATTTAATTTTAAAATTAAGTTAAATTGTCACCAAGGATCATAAAGGTACAGCACCGATTAAAATTAATAACATCTGTGAACACTAGTCTGTGAAAGTATCTACGGTCACTGGAATCTTACAGACGTTTATTGAATTTTGAGTCTGCCTTTATTATCAGGATGACCTTAGGGAAGTTACTCTCTAAAACCAGTTACTTATAAAATGCCTATTCCCCAACATTATTTTAGGCAATAAATGAAATGACATATATTGAAAAACTCATTATTATTCCTGGGAGGAAATGAAAATGGAAAAAGTAGTTTCCTTTTCCTCTTTTACTTTTTGACTTGGAATGAAATAAAAATCTCTCTCTGTGTGCATGTGTGTCTCTGAGTATGTATGTATTGTACCACACATTTTCAGTTTTCTGCCTCAGTAAGATAAGCTATTTTTCCACATTTTTGAAATAATTAAGCCCCCAAAGATTCCACACCTTATCCAATTCACAGAGCTTTAAATGGCAGCAGCTATAGATGTTATTTCCAGTAGACCATGGGTTAGCAAAGTGTGCTTTTAGGAAATGTTACTGCACATTATTAATATGTATTCCTAAAAATGTGGCAAGGTATCCAGAATACTTATCAGGTTCTAGCTGATAAGCATTCTTATCAGTCCTCCGAAGGCCTGAACTTTCATTTCATCCCAGGCTACCCTGAAGCTTGTCATTTTTCCATATTCAGAGCAAGCCGAGAGACCGTGGAGTTTCGTGAGGGGAGACCCTGAGACAGAGCAGGGCTGATGGTGTGGACTGGTTTGCTCTTGCCAGGGTTTTAAGCACGGGGAACAGCGAGACACAGGCCCCTACTGCTTCGTAATAAAGGCACACGGTGTGGGGGTGAGGGGTTGGGTTGTGGAGGGGGAATGTGAAGTGAAGATGCCCTTTGCAATTCAAATGCTGCCTGGGTATAAACTTCATATCATCACAGGCAAATAGATTTAGGAATTCACTTCCAGAATATGGGGCAAGGAGTGTAAAAGGTCGGCACCATTTAGACAATTAATTTCTTTTCCACTGGGACCCTGTCAGTTGAGCTATGAATCAAATTGAAAAAAACCTTTTTTCCCCTTTCTTTCAATTTCTGATCTAATGAAAAGCTTTCACACCTTTTCTCATTTCTTCTGTCACAGATTATTAGATTCAGTGTAGCCTGAAAAGGTGTAACATTAGTTCCATCAGAAATACTGCTGCTAATGACTCTCTTAGCTTACTCAAGCACAAGTTTTTGGCTCTGATATTTATCAAATGATCAGTCATTTAACTACTTTTAAAATTTTTGTTCTGAAGTTTTTTAAGTTTATTACACTCAATATTTTGAAAACTAGCAATAAAAAGTCAGTAGAGTCCTATGTTTATAATACTTGGTAATAGATCAACTATATTTGGAACATTAAAATTCAAAACTTAAAAAAAAAGCACTAGTCATTTTGTGGGTAAAATTCTTAGGCCAATAAATTCAACAACCTTTGTATAAGACAATGGGAGGTTATATCTACAATTAACTGTCTCTTTCTGGAAATGTTTATTAACCCATCCAATAGACAAGTGTTGGAACATCATCATGTGTAATTTGAATATACTTTAAAACTGTGGATGAATGAATTGCCTGATGTACCTAAGAAATAGTTTCTGATATTTCCAGATAGAATATTACTTGTGAATAACATTTTAGATTTAGAATAAAGAAAACATAACTGAAGTTTTCAGTGTTTTATAGATTTGATATTATAGAAAAAGAAATTATTACTAATATACACATCTAGAAGAATAAAATGATAATTAAAAAAATTTAGTATCAATAGCATTAGTGCCAGAAGAATGAAGGAATATATTAGTATTGTGCCAGGGATCCAACATTCATTATTTAACAGGATGAAATGAATTACTTCCATGGACATCTTTGAATATAAAATAGGTAGGAAAGGTTTAAGACATTAATTTTCACCTGGCTGTTAACCAAACACAGTGAACATGTTCACGTGCACTTCAGTGCCTGGAGTCTTTACTGACACACAATTGTCCATCTGAAAACAGTAAGCAGTGAAAAGGCACAGAGAATTTAATAGAATTTGCCTTGATATGCCATGGTGCACATAGGATGCTTTAGATACCAGGATTATGTCTAGTTAAAATTTTATGACTCTAAAATGATATTTCCATGGTTACAGGGTATTTAAAAAAGGCCCCTTTACAAGATGCAATTTGTATTCTCTATGTTTCCCCTAAACTGAAAGTAATTCTAGTTAAAACGATCCTTTAAAAGTCAAATGAAGCAAATCTACACTTACTAGGCAATCAGTGAGTTATTTATTTCTCATGAGTGACTGACAGAAAAATGGAAGCATTTTAACAAACATATAGTAAGCTTTGTTGAGCATACTCATAAGCACATGAGTTCACATATTTCAAAATTATTTTATTGAAAAAAGCATCAATTTTAATAATAAAATTATTAATAAAATAATAAAATTAATTCTTTTGAATCTCTTATGCTTTATATCATTTCCTCAAACTATTTTTATTTCTTAAAGATTAGTGAAAGTCATTCAGTCATGTCTGGCTCTTTGTGACCCCATGGACTATACAGTCCATGGAATTCTCCAGGCCAGAATACTGGAGTGGGTAGCCTTTCCCTTCTCCAGGGGATCTTCCCAACCCAAGGGTTGAACCCAGGTCTCCTACATTGTAAGTGGTTTCTTTACCAGCTGAGCCACCAGGGAAGACCAAGAATACTGGAGTGGGTAACCTATCCCTTCTCCAGTGGATCTTCCTGACCCAGGAATCAAACTGGGGTTTTCTGCATTGCAAGCAGATTCTTTAGCAACTGAACTATCAGGGAAGCCCTTTATTTCTTAAAAATACTAAATATTTGTTTCAACAGTATCTTATAATTTACAGAAAAAAGATCTTTTGCCTCCTTAGGTAGGTTTAAGATGCTGATGAAAGAAACTGAAGATAACACAAACAGATGGAAAGATATAACAGGCTCTCGGATTGTTACATGAACAAGTATCAGTCATTTAAATATTGTTAAAATGACCATACTATTCAAGGCAATCTATAGATTAAATGCATTCTTATGAAAATACCAATGGCATTTTGCACAGAACTAGAACAAACAATTTTAAAATTCATATGAAAGTACAAAGGACTCCAAATGGACAAAGTAATACTGAGAAAGAAGAGCTGGAGAAGTCATGTTCCTTGACTTCAGACTATACTTTAAAGTTACAGCAATCAAAACAGTATGGCACTAGCACAAAAACAGATGCATAGATCAGTGGGACAGAAGAAAGTCCAGAAACAAACCCACGCACTTATGGGCAATTAATCTATGGGAAAGCAGGCAAGAACACACAGTGGAGGAAAGACAATCTCTTCAATAAGTGGTGCTGAGAAAACTGGACAGTTACATGTAACAGAATGAAATTAGAATATTCTCTTACAACACATACAAAAATAAACTCAAAACGAATTAAAGACCTAAATATGACTCGATACTATAAAGCTCCTACAGGAAAACATAGGCAGAACACTCTTTGACATAAATCGCAGCAATATGTTTTTGGATCTGTCTCCTAAAATAAAGGAAATAAAAGCAAAAATAAACAAATGGAACCTAATTAAACATAAAACCTTTTGCACAGCAAAGAAATCCACTGACAGAACTAAAAGACAGCCTACTGAAGGGGAGAAAATATTTGCAAATGATATGATTAATAAGGGATTAATATTCAACCCATATAAATAGCCTGTTCAACTCAGCATCAAAACCAAATAATTCAATTAAAAAATGAGCAGAAGAACTAACATTTTTTCTCAAGAGGAAATGCAGAAGTGCCAACAGGCACACGAAAAGATACTCAACATCACTAATTATCAGAGAAAGGCAAATAAAGCCACAATGAGATGTCACCTCACACCTTTTAGAAAGGCTGTCATCAAAAAGAACATCAAGAAGTGTTGGTGCGGATGTGAAGCAAAGGAACTCGTGCACACTGCTGGTGGGAATGAAAATTGGTGCAGTCACTATGTAAGGCAGTATGAAGGTTCCTCAAAAAACTAAAAGCAGAACTAGCATATGACCTAGCAATTCTACTCCTGCTCATATATCTGAAAAACACCAAAGACACTAGATTGAAAAGAAGCATGCACCCCAGTGTTCATAGAAGCATTATTTATGATTGCCAAGATGGACACCTAAGTGCCCGTCAAAAGATGCACGGATAAAGAAGATGCGACATATATGTATTTAAGAATGCTGCTCAGCCATGTCACCATCTTTGGAGGGTATTTGTGCTGTGCGCCTGCTGAGGTACTCAATTGTGTCTGACTTTCTGCTACCCCATGGACTGTAGCCTGCCAGGCTTCTCTCTCCATGGAAGTGTCCAAGCAAGAATACTGGAGGTGGGTGGCCATTTCCTTCTCCAGGAAATCTTCCTGACCCAGATGTCTCTTGCATCTCCTGCATTGGCATGTCGATTCTTAACCACTGCGTGACCTGAGAAGGTGCTATGCTAAGTGAAATAAGTCAGATAGAGAAAGAAAAATACTGTGTGATATCACTCATATGTAGAATCTAAAAAATACAGCAAACTGTTACCAGTGAGGGGAAGGGTGATACAGGGGTAGTGCGGAGACATAAATTATTTGGCATATGATAAGCTTAATGCAAAGTGAACAGACTTGAGGACACAACAGGGGAAGATAGGGTGGGGCAAACTGAGAGAGTAGCATTCAAACATGTACATTGCTGCTGCTGCTAAGTCACTTCAGTCGTCTCCGACTTGTGTGACCCCATAGACGGCAGCCCATCAGGCGCCCCTGTGCCTGGGATTCTCCAGGAAAGAACAGCTGGAGTGGGTTGCCATTTCCTTCTCCAGTGCATGAAAGTGGAAGTGAAGTCATTCAGTTGTGTCTGATTCTGAGCGACCCCATGGACTGTAGCCCACTAGGCTCTTCCATCCATAGAATTTTCCAGGCAAGAGTACTGGAGTGGATTGCCATTGCCTTCTCTGAAACATATACATTACCACATGTAAAACAGAGAGCCAGTGGGAATTTGATATATGATGCAGGGAGCTCAACCTGGAGCTCTGGACAACCTAGAGGGGTGAGATGGGGTGGGGGGTGGAAGGGAGGTTCAAGAGAGAGGGGACATATGTATGCCCATGACTGATATGTTGATGTATAGCAGAAACCAACAGAGCATTGTAAAGAAATTATCCTCCAATTAGAAAAAAAAAGATAGGCTCAGTGATGTACTGTACATAAGGAATATAGCCTATATGGTAGAATAACTGTAAAAGGAAAGCAGCACTTTAAAATTGTATAAAAATTTTATAAAATTTAAAAAATATTAGCAAATTTTAGTAGCTTTAAATATCACATATTTTTCAGTACTAGTTTCATTAAGGTAAAATTTAGGTGATTACTGGTGGTTAACAGAATTCACTTTGTACTTATACTTCTATTCACCTTTCACAGGCCCTCTATCTGAAGTATCTATCATATTCATTTTCTTCAGAGAATTCCAAGTAGACCTTTTAATTTGGAAGTTAAAATTTAAATAATGAAGGAGTGCTTAACAATGAACACTCAAGTGTTCATTGAATACTCTATTTTAATACTCTATATTAATTGAATACTCTAGTGATTGTATTAATTTTATGGAGTAGGTTCAGATTGAAGAATATGTTTTAGAATATGTCTCTAACTAGAATGTTAGCCTCATTCTATATAACATCAGGTATGCAGATGACACTGCCCTAATGGCAGAAAGCAAAGAGGAACTGAAGAGCCTCTTGATGAAGGTGAAAGCAGACAGTGAAAAAGCTGGCTTAAAACTAAACATTCAAAATGCCAAGATCATGGCATCCAGTCACTTCATGGCAAATGGATGGGGAAACAGTGGAAACAGTGACAGACTTTGTTTTCTTGGGCTCCAAAATCACTGCAGATGGTAACTGCAGCCAAGAAATTAAAAGACTCTTGCTCCTTGGAAGAAAAGACAACCTAGACAGTATATTAAACAGCAGAGACATTACTTTGCCAACAAAGGTCCATCTAGTCAAAGCTGTGGTTTTTCCAGTAGTCATGTATGGATGTGAGAGTTGAAGTATAAAGAAAGCTGAGCACTGAAGAATTGATGCTTTTGAACTGTGGTGTTGGAGAAGACTCTTGAGAGTCCCTTGGACTGCAAGGAGATCCAACCAGTCCATTCTGAAGGAGATCAGCCCTGGGATTTCTTTGGAGGGACTCAGGCTGAGGCTGAAGCCCCAGTACTTTGGCCACCTGATGCGAAGAACTGACTTATTAAGAAAAGACCCTGATGCTGGGAAAGATTGAAGGTGGGAGGAGAAGGGGATGAGAGAGGATGAGACGGTTGTGTTAGGTAGGTAGAATAGGAAAAAGGAGTCCAAAATAGCAGTGGCTAAAAGACAAAGGAAATAGAACAAAGAAAATAGAACAAAGGAAGGTCCAAGGACTGGAGTGAGAACCTCAGGTGAAAGAAACGGCCCTCCTACCTAGCTCAGTTTATAGAGGGTAGGCTCAGAGGGAGGAGAAGAACATACAAAAAGAGGAGCCAAGATTGAGCCTCTGCCTTCTCTGCTCGTTTTTTTTGGGTCAGCCCACCCTCATGCTTCGAGGATGTATTTTTCTTTGCTTGCCAAATAAAACTGAGCTGTAACCGAGCTGTAACACTGGTTTGCCACTTCAAATTTTAGCTGTGGCAAGACAGAACCAAAGAAATTACACACTCCCCCAACACCTGGATGGCATCACTGACTCAATGGACATGAGTTTGAGCATTTCTGGGAGATGGTCAAGGACAGGGAGGCCTGGCGTGCTGTGGCCCATGGGGTCGCAAAGAGTCAGACACGACTGAGTGACTGAGCAACTCCAGGACTCTTGCCTGGAAAATCCATGGACGGAAGAGCCTGGTGGGCTGTAGTCCATGGGGTCGCTAGGAGTTGGACACGACTGAGCGACTTCACTTTCACTTTTCCTTTCATGCATTGGAGAAGGAAATGGCAAACCACTCCAGTGTTCTTGGAATCCCAGGGACGGGGAGGCCTGGTGGGCTGCCGTCTGTGGGGTCGCACAGAGTTGGAAATGACTGAAGTGACTTAGCAGCAGCAGCAGCAGTAGCAGCAGAATATAGGGCTTCCCCAGTGGCCCAGTGGTAAAGAATCTGCTTGCAATGCAGGAGACACAGGAGGCACAGGTTTGATTCCTGGGTCAGAAAGATCTCCCGGAGGAGGAAGTGGCAACCTACTTCAGTATTCTTGCCTGAGAAATCCCAAGGACAGAGGAGCCTGGTGAGAAATCCCATGGACAGAGGAGCTTGATGGGCTACAGTCCACAGGGTCGCAAAGAGTTGAATACAACTGAGTGACTGAGCTTGAGCAGCAATTAACCAGAATGTAAACTTCCACTCAGCTACCTCCCCAAAGAGGTTTTTTCCTTCTTATTCACTTTCTTTTACCAGTGCTTAAAGTAGTGCCTGTGTATAATAATCATCTAATAAGTATTTGCTAGCTTTCTGAATTAAGATGGCATGAATGGAAGAACATATATCTACACTCAACTGTTTATGTTTCATAAAGTTCAGTGTCACTGAGGACCCTCTTTTCAATAGCTTTCGCCCTTTGGGATTTGGGAATAATTTATAGGAAGAGAAAGATAATTTTACCTCTTCAAATCTTATAAGAATGTATTGACTTAATGTTTGGCTAGACATCATGAGAACAACAGCATGGGTTTTATCCTTTTGACATAAAAACAGGCATTATGAGCAGACCACACAGAAGGGCTCCTTTAAGAATCCTATGTTACCAATATAAGTGTGTAGAATCTTACTCATCCTTAATGGAATAATGGTTGTCTCCCAGTTAGTCAGAATAGGATGCTTCTTTTCCATAGATAAAACTTCATTGTGTGTGTGTGTGTGTGTGTTTGATTATTTGGACTGGAGTCTCTGCATTCAGATTGAAGACAGCTACTACAGTCCCTGTGCCTAGAGCCTGTGCTCGGCAACGAGAAGCCACCACCACGATGAGAAGCCCTTGGGCCATGACTAGAGAGTTGTCCTCATTCGCTGCAGCTAGAGAAAGCCCACGCAGCAAAGACCCAGCACAGACAAAAATTAATAAATAAAACTTATGAATAAATAAAAAGGACGAAGGAACCAAATTCCCCTCACCACTTTTCTTAGAGTGTCTGTTTGGAGGTCAAGTGAATCTGGATCCTTGTTGCAACTTTTGACACAGGAATAAATCTCAACAGGAGTTAACTCTACTCTTGAATGTTTACAGTGTAGAGACATCTCCAAAATCATGGGCCAAATAACCTCTGAAAGTGAAACTGTTAGTCACTCAGTCGTGTCTGACTCTTTTGCTATCCCGTGGACTACAGTTCCCCAGGGTCCTATGTCCATGGGATTCTGCAGGCAAGAATCCTGGAGTGGGTTGCCATTTCCTTCTCCAGGGGATCTTCCCCATCCAGAGGTCAAACTCGGGTCTCCCGCACTGCAGGCAGATTCTTTACTGTCTGAGTAACCAGGGAAGCCTACATAATAATGTTGAATTTTACTTGAGCCCTGTGATCCTAAGAAACAGTGATGGTCAAGAATCCTGCCTCCCACCCCGATGCCCCCATGCCCCTGCCAGCCACTATTTCACCCTCTGTGTTTTGGGAAATGTTTCCTGCAAAGAACCACTATGATTCTGGCAAGATCACTGATGTTTCCTTGTTTACCTATGACACAGCTAGACACAGAGGAATTCTTATTCTTGAACCCATAAATGACTAGCTAACCTGTTTTATCCTTGTTGATCAATAATAACAAAATTCTCATTAACCAAACTTTGGATAAACTTCTCCCTTCCGGGACACTGAACTTTGGCCCAACATCAACCTGAGCCAATATACAGTCCCTCCGAAAGAATCCCTCCCAGAAAACCGGCTGCTCTCATTATTGCCATTCACCCCATTTCCTAACATTCAGTTCTTTCTAGCCTTGTTTACTCTCTCTATTAAAAGAAAAACCTGTTTGGCCTGACTCTGGAGATACTCACAGAACTTATGTTCAAGGCTATCAGAATAGTTCCATCTTTCCTTGCAATGATTCTGTAAAATAAATCATCTCCTAACCTTAACTCTTAACTTAGTAGTCTATATACAGTGCAATTTTTCTTTGACATTAACTTTGTGGTCACTTTGGTGCTTGCATGCATGCAAATGTGTGAAAGTTTACTCAAGAAATTGCGCTTTCTCTTCTATGTTGGTAGCCTAGGGTCTTTTTGTTGCCAGAATTGTTTTATTTCTCCAACAACTCTCATAACTAGCCTTTTGAAATCTGTCAGCATTAGTACCTCAGATTGCTCTATTTCCCTCCAGCACATTACAGCGTTACTAGAAAATCAGTGCTTTTCCCATCTTTTTGTACACTTAAGACTTATTTTTGGACTGCCTCTCATTTCTAAAGGACTTCAGTACCATTCTCTTCATCTTTTGTTTCTCTCCTCACAGAAGCTCTGGGATTGTGAAAATATCTTATTTTGTTTGAGTCTATACTCTAGATTTATTATTCTGCCTCTTCACATTCGTAGACAGACCATTTGGAAATTGTCTGTCTACCCCAATACTTTTAACATCTCAAAATTCCTTAAGTCTAGAGACCACACTGCCCTCCAGCTGAAGTTGGAATCATAACATCTAGTATACTTATCTGGGCATACTTTAGTTTTGAATTCTCTGAAATTTATTTTCTTATGAACTTGTAATTTTTTTTTTTTTTGTATACTTTGGGGACTTAAAAATTGCAGATGGGGAAACTTAGTTTCTGTTTGTTTTAAAGCTTGGTGTTCTAGCTTTCCTAACTAAGTTTCAAATTTAACTGAACGTCAAGGCTGTATATTGTCACCCTGCTTATTTAACTTATATGCAGAGTACATCATGAGAAACGTGGGGCTGGAAGAAGCACGAGCTGGAATCAAGATTTCTGGGAGAAATATCAATAACCTCAGATATGCAGATGCCACCACTCTTATGGCAGTAAGTGAAGAGGAACTAAAAAGCCTCTTGATGAAAGTGAAAGAGGAGAGTGAAAAAGTTGGCTTAAAGTTCGACATTCAGAAAACTAAGATCATGGCATCTGGTCCCATCACTTCATGGGAAATAGACGGGGAAACAGTGGAGACAGTGTCAGACTTTATTTTGGGGGGCTCCAAAATCACTGCAGATGGTGGCTGCAGCCAGGAAATTAAAAGACGCTTGCTCCTTGGAAAGAAAGTTATGACCAACCTAGATAGCATATTCAAAAGCAGAGACATTACTTTGCCAACAAAGGTCTGTCTAGTCAAGGCTATGGTTTTTCCAGTGGTCATGTATGGATGTGAGAGTTGGACTGTGAAGAAAGCGGAGCACCGAAGAATTGGTGCTTTTGACTGTGGTGTTGGAGAAGACTCTTGAGAGTCCCTTGGACTGTAAGGAGATCCAACCAGTCCATTCTAAAGGAGATCAGCCCTGGGTGTTCTTTGGAAGGACTGATGCTAAAGCTGAAACTCCAGTACTTTGGCCACCTCATGGGAAGAGTTGACTCATTGGAAAAGACTCTGATGCTGGGAGGGATTGGAGGCAGGAGGAGAAGGGAACGACAGAGGATGAGATGGCTGGATGGCATCACCGACTCAATGGAGGTGAGTCTGAGTGAACTCTGGGAGTTGGTGATGGACAGGGAGGGCTGGTGTGCTGCAATTCATGGGGTCTCAAAGAGTCGGACACGACTGAGAGACTGAACTTAACTGAACTGAACTAAATTTGGGTTACTTAAATTTGCATTTTTATCCCTCACGGGCGGTAATAATACAAAATCACAGAAAACCAACACAACAGAGTGAACACTGCCATGCTGACTGTGACGTGTGGTTTTAAGCCTCCTGCTGTCGTTCCTCCTCAGTGCCTCGACAGTGCAGGTTGCTGCCTGAACGACCTAGTGTGTAAGTTATAATGAAAACTATTTGTTCCTCTGCTTTGTATAATATTGCTCTAAATCACAGAGGGCACCACACACATGTTATTTAGAACACAAAACAATAAAATGTACTTAAAAATGATAAGAGCACTCCCAGTTTGAGGTAGTCTGAAGATATGTTTCTCTCTTTCTTTAAGAAATATTCATTAACATTAACACGTGCTAAGCACCACACTAAGGAACAACACCAAAGAAAACAGGCCCTGAGAAATTCACAAATCAGTGAGCCAGAAAGAAAGGAAATTGCTAATCACAATAAAGCAAGTAAAGTGTGAGGAAGCACATACAGTGGGGTCTAAGAAAGAAGCAAATCCAGTGGTGTCCAGAGCAGGCTGGGACCTTGTGCCAGGACGGAGTCATGACATGCAACACAGGTCTTAAAGAGACAGCATGTGTTGACCAGACAGATGGAAAAAAGAGAGGGGAAGGATATTCAAGGAGGGAGGGACAGCGTATACCCAGAAGTGGGATATAATGCGTCAGATTTTGTCAAGTAATCCAGCATCCCTCTATTCCACCCACCTCACTCATCCCTATGCCCTGCCAGATGATGAAGGCTGGGTTATGCATGAGAAATCCCAAACCAGAAGAAACCATCCAGCCTGCAAGGGGTGGAAATGGACATTTTAAAAAAGTAGCAGCAGCAATGAAGTGAGTGTCTGAATAAGGTTCTGCACAGGTTACTGAGGACTCAATTAACTCTGCGAGTATCAGGAAGGTTTCTAGAGGGTATGGCATTAGGAATTTATTTTTATTGAAATAAAAATGGATTTTCACCAGAACAAGGAAGAGAATGCCATTTCAGGAAAGTCAGTCTCTACTCCTAACTTAAATTTCAGGCAACTTCTATTTACATGAAGGCAATCACACACTACTCTTTTGTACAAGGTCTCTTTCACTAAGCATAATGTTTCTAAAATGTGCCCACATTGTTTCACTTCTCAATAGTTTGCTCTCTTTTATTACTAAGTAGTGTCCATTGTGTGAATAGACCCCACTTTATATATCCATTGTCCTATTGATGAACTGTTTCTAGTTTTGGGATACTATGAGTAGAACTGCTAAAAGGTTCTTATTCAAGTACTTCCTAGACACATAATTTCATTTCTTTTGAATGCTTAGGAGTTGAACTGCTGCCTCAGTTATGTCTAGTTTTATAAGAAATTCCCAGACATTCTAATATTCTAGATACATTGCATCGAATCTGCCTAAGCACGTTGGACAGTTTCAGCACTCTGCATCTTTGCCAACATGCCAGCATTTGATCCTACCAGTCAATTTTGGCCACTCTGGGGGAGGGTGTTTCATGTTACTTTATTGTTGGCTTAATTTTTATTTTCATGAATACTAATGGTTTCAAGTGAATTCTTATGTGTCTCTGTCTTCTTTGGTTAAGAGCCTTTTCATCTTTCTTCATGTACTGTGTGCTCTATCTCATGGGTCCTCAATCCTGGCTACACACTTAACCATCTCTGGACTTTTGCTTGGGCCCCACCCCCCAAGTTTAATCTGATTTAATTGTTACAGCCTGAGCCCCCTGTCACTGGGATTTATAAAAAGGTACTCTTAGTAATTCTATGTGCACCTGGATTTGTAAACTCTGTTGTAGTCCAGTGATTTTCAAACTATAATTAACAGAGTCACCTAGAGGGCTTGTTAACACACAGACTGCTGGGCTTCACCCCAGAGTGTCTGATTCAGGGAGTCTGAGTTAGAGTCTGAGAATGTGCTTTTCTGGAAATCTGCCTTTCTGAAATGTTTCCACATGATATGGTGCTGTGGGTCCTGGGATGACCCACTGAGAACCACATCCCAATAGACACTAACGTCAAGCCTTTCCTCTTGGCATTTTCTGTTGGTAATGCCACCTAAGTCTTTGTTTTCCTTGTATAAGCTTTTTCTTTAAGAACCAAACCCCAAATATGTCTCAACCTTGGCGAAGTCTGTCCAGATTCATTTGCTCTGTCATTTCACTTCGCACACACTACTGTCCCGATGCATAGGATAACTGCATTTATCACACTGTTTTGTTAACATCTGTTTATTTTTTCTGGTTACAGCACGTTCCTCTCCTACCCACTGAGCGCCCTATGGAATCAGAAGCCACTGTGCTGTGTTCTTTGACTCTTCAGCAACTAACAATATCTGGTATATTACTGAGTTTCCATTATTTCATTGAAAAATTTCTTGGTTCTTTTAATGAATGAGTGGCTGGATGACCACAGAAAATGTGATATATAAGGCTTCTCACATGTTTGAATTCTTCAAAGCCACAACTGACCATCTTTTAAATTAAATTGGTGGCCAGATTACATTAGCCACAGAACAAATCTATAACAACAAAAACTAAATAAAAGCCATATGTCACTGTAGGCTACAGTTAGCATTATCTTTTTTTTTTTTTTTTTTTAAGTCATTAAAGGACTTGAAAAGGAATTCTTTTGAATTGAATAATCCAGCAAGTACAAAATCAAAGAAAAATTTTACAAGATGAAAACAAAGTATAATTCTCAGAATATTACATTTGTTTCCTGAAGGCTTTCTTATCAAATAAGAAATGTTTTCAAACAAATTTGACTCTCTAGAGACTTTAAAGACGCAAACTTCCATATGAAAGAGTATGTTGATAGAAATTCTGTAATATTTTATTGAAAGCTTCATTTGCAAAATGAGATGGCAACTATAATATTAATAATGATAATAGCTGCAATTCGGGTCTTAAATTACGTTGGAGACTTTGTTAAGTGCACTTCATGAATTATCTCATTTAATCCTTCAGTTCTGTCCAGTTCAGTTCAGAACTTACTAAGCTTTATGTTGTTCAGTTGCTAAGTCCAATGTGACTCTTTGAGACCCCATGGACTGCAGCACAACAGGCTTCCCTGTTCATCATCTCCCTGACTTTGCTCAAACTCATGTCCATAGAGTCGGTGATGTCATCCAACCATCTCATCCTCTATCGTCCCCTTCTCCTCCCACCTTCAACCTTTCCCAGCATGAGGGTCTTTTCTAATGAGTCAGTTCTTCGCATCAAGTGGCCAAAGTATTGGAGCTTCAGCTTCAGCATCAGTTCTTCCAATGGATATTCAGGGTTGAATTCCTTTAGGATGGACTGGTTTGCTCTCCTTGCCGTATTTTGTTCAGTCATGTCTGACTCTTAGCAACAGCATGGACTGCAACACACAAGGCTCCCCATTCTTCATCAACTCCCAGAGCTTGCTCAAACTCAAGTCCATTGAGTTGGTGATGCCAACCTACCATCCCATCGTCTGTTGCCCCCTTCTCCTCCTGCCCTTATGAGGGGGTGTTATTATTCCACTTTCATAGGTAACAATAAAAAGAAGTTAAAAAAACTTAAATAATGTATTGAAGGCCAGTATTCAAGCCTATTTCTATGGAGAGTTGCCAGGTAAATTACAGGAAGCTCAGTTGAATTTGAATTTCAGATAAATCATACTTCTTTTGTTACAAGTATATCTCATGGAATATTGGAAACATGATAATATTAGAAAACTATTCATTATTTATCTGAAATTAAAAATTAACTCGTATCCTATGTTTTTATTTGCTCAATCTGGACAACCTACTTCTATCTCACTCCAGAAAAATTTCCATCAGACTGCTAGGTTACATGCATCTTAATTCTTTCTTGCTGCTGCTGCTGCTAAGTTGCTTCAGTCATGGCTGACTCTGTGCGACCCCATAGAGGGCAGCGCACCAGGCTCCCATGTCCTTGGGATTCTCCAGGCAAGAACAGTGGGGTGGGTTGGCATTTCCTTCTCCAATGCATGAAAGTTAAAAGTGAAAGTGAAGTCTTTCTTGCTGCTGCTGCTGCTAAGTTGCTTCAGTCGTGGCTGACTCTTAGCAACTCCATGGACTGCTCCAGGCTCCTCTGTCCATGGGATTTTCCAGGCAAGAGTACTGGAGTGGGGTGCCATTGCCTTCTCCTTATGTACAGGTAATTCTTGATTTACTTACACGAAATTGTGGCATAAACTTCAAACATTTAACACAGTCTCAAGAACCCTGTACAAGGTGGATTCCATTTTGCGGATCTCCAGGATCAGGGGCACCCCACATGCACTGTGAGGCAGGAGCTGGGCCAGGTGTGAGTCTGGGGTGAGTGTGCCTGCTTCAGGCTGAGTGGGGAGAGCTCAGAGCAGACCAGAGAGGGAACGGGGGCAGACGGTGCCGGGTGTGGGGATCTCTGTGGGGAACTCCGGTTCTCTTTTGAGGAGGTGGATGGCTAGCAGAGAGTTTAAACAGAATGACCCGGCTTAAGTTTCAACAGGACCAAACTGACTGAGAGGGACGAGGGTGGAAGGGGAGGAGCAGGGAGCCACAGCAATCATTCAGGCAGCAGCTCAAGAGGCTGCTCTCCACGAACTCTCGGCCCTCAAAGATTTTACAGGCTCAGGCTTCAAGCTCTGGGTGCTAACGTCTAACGTGGAGCGGGAGAGAGGGCTACGATCTCCCAGTTTTAGTCTTGAGTCTGGTGCGGCTTCAGGCGGAGGCCTGAGGGGATCCGGATCCAGGTGCGCCGTGCGGGTGTCGCATCGTTGGTGCGGACGAGGCAGCCCTACTGGCAGAGGGCGATAGATATTCTGTCACAAAGGCAGCAGCAGGGCTGCCGCAAGACTGTGCTCTCAGGGGCGGGCAGGTGAGGGGCGGGGGGCAGGTGAGGGGCGGGCGGCAGGGGACGCGCTCCCGCACAGGGCCGGGATCCTCCCGGGCTCCCGGGAACAACCGGAGAGGCTGGCGGGGGACAGCGAGGTCCTGCAGCCCTGCGAGGGTTCCTATGATGCTCTAGACTTCTACTGTTAACTTAACCGGGATCTAATTTACACCTAGATAGGCCTGGAAGCATTCAAGGTAACAAGATTAAATGGATGAAGTTAAACACACGTGCAAAATACAAATGCCCTACAACGAAACTTCAAGCACGTGGCAAACTTTTCACAGAGAGCTCTGGGCTACGAAAGACACAGATAACCAGCTTGTCCAAAGTCATGAAGATCTGAACTGCTTCTGTCGACTGAAGACAGAGTTCAGATTTAACAACCCAGCCATCAAGCCTTCCGGGGAAAATGAAAGTTTACCCTAATGGTCTAAGCAGAGTTCTTCAGCTAAAATAAAAATGATTGAAATCAAAGCAAAGTGAAGAAGTGAAGTGAAGTCACTCAGTCGCGTCTGACTCTTTGCCACCCCATAGACGGTAACCTACCAGGCTCCTCTGTCCATGGGATTCTCCAGGCAAGAACACTAGAGTGGGTTGCCATTACCTTCTCCTTGATTGAAATCAAGGGAGATGCCAAACAAACTAGTGTGAGATTGACTCTGAGGAACATTTATTACAGAAAGGGCAGAGGAAGAGGCTGGATTCCAAGGTGGGACGCCAGAGCAGAAATGTCAGCCTGCTGCTGCTGCTGCTAAGTCACTTCAGTCCGACCCTGTGAGACCCCATAGATGGAAGCCTACCAGGCTCCCCCATCTCTGGGATTCTCCAGGCAAGAACACTGGAGTGGGTTGCCATTTCCTTTTCCAATGCATGAAAGTGAAAAGTGAAAGTGAAGCCGCTCAGTCGTGTCCGACTCTTAGCAACCCCATGGACTGCAGCCTACCAGACTCCTCTGTCCATGGGATTTTCCAGGCGAGAGTACTGGAGTGGGTTGCCATTGCCTTCTCTGAAATGTCAGCCTAGCACACCCTTTTCTGCTGATCAAAGGCTTAGCCATAGCCTATTTCCCCTGAGCACTGCTGGTCACGGAGCTGTCATGGCCCTGGCCCTTTGTACCTCAGAAGCAGGGCATGCATGCTGTACACATGCACCAGGACTGGTCATCCCTGACTGCTTCCAAACTATGGGTGGAAACTTTCTTTCTGTCCTTATTATCTGTGGCAGGAGGATTGGGAAGACAGCCTACGATGGCGTGCCAGAGGTCGAGATGAAGGTCTTGAATACAGACTCAAAGCAAAAGGCTGAGTAAACACTTTCTTGCTCCCTTGTGATACATACCACTAACTCACTCACTTAGCACCACCTTTGGGAATGTGCCTCCCAAATTCCTGTTTGTCCTCCAGCTAGTGTTTAGTCCAAATGACAATATTAAAAAGAGACTGCAGCATGAGGATATGGGGGAGCATTCAGGTGACGGATTTAATTAGGAAAGAAACAGAAAGCTTCAAAAAGAAGGAAATGTTTTCAGTCCACTTCATAAAGACCAAGAATATTGATTAAATGCTTTATGCATTGCAGTTTTTCAATGGTATATCAGAATGCCTGCTTTGAGTTCTCTTCAATTACAGCACAGGATTTGCGGTCCACACCTTCCCAAGTGTGCACAGAAATTCAATAGCTTGTAAGCCCAGGTGACTCACTGCTTAGTTGAATATTTTGTTAAATGCTGAAAGATGTACTCTAATGTAGTACTCAACTTGCATACCTAAGTATGAGACTCGCCAGCTAGGTAATTCTACTGTGGATTCTTACTAGATTTGCCTGATTTGACTACATGTACTCAGCAGAAGTAATTACAAGTAGAATTCAAAAAAGCTCAAATTCTCTAATGCATTTAAATGTTTGCACTGTCTACAGTTTCCTTTGGGATTTGATGTCACTCTGTCATTTCAAACCTCAGATTGATAAAAAGACAGATTTCTGAACTCTTCCCCAGATAATCTATATTAGCATTTTAAGAAGCACCTTAGGCCTTTGGATATAAGTTGACCAAAAACTTTGCTTTGGAAAACACTCATCAGACTCTCAATGTCTCCTGAATGAAGTTGACAGTTTGTGATGTCCTTGGATGTGCACAGTCACCTTTCTCATTCATCTTTTCTCATGCACCTGGGGAGATTTCATTTGCCCTTTTAAATTAACAGCACAAATCAACTCTGAATATTCATTGGGAGGACTGATGCTGAAGCTGAAACTCCAATACTTTGGCTACCTGATGCGAAGAACTGACTAATTGGAAAAGACCCTGATGCTGGGAAAGACTGAAGGCGAGAGAAGGGGATGACAGAGGATGAGATGGTTGGATGGCATCACCGACTCAATGGACATGAGTTTGAGCAAGATCCAGGAGATAGTGAAGGACAGGGAAGCCTGGGGTGCTGCAGTCCATGGGGTGGCAAAGAGTTGGATACAACTTAGCGACTGAACAACAAAGCCCTCACTTCTCTATAGAATTTCCATTTCGCCACAGATTACTACTTTATGGATTATGTCATTTTATATGAACGGGGATATGGAAAAAGTAAAAGAGTTTGAAAGGCAAATATTTTATTTGTGAAGTTTTTAGTAGTTTTACAAAAAAATCTACTTTGCTATCTGTCTATCCATCCGTGCTCCCACCCCCCACATAATATGAAACACCTAATGTATTTTGGACATTAAATATACTTTCCGTAAAATGATCTGAAAACAATGAAGGGTGATTTGAATATTCTTGTGCATGTTAGCAGGTGCTCTTCCTTAACTTAGCATCCTTTGAGGTAAATTTCTAATATCTCTTCTGCCAGGAGCCTTCATTGACTTCCCAGGTATGTGTGATTCCCCAGTTGTAAATTGCATCTTTCATATGGGTCTTATCATGATATACTGCTTAGTATGTTTTTCTTATAGCCTTTATCCTCAGTTAATTCACCGCCTTCTTAAGGGGAAAAAATATGATTTCCGTCACTATTCCCATAGCAAAAATCTCATTAGTGGTCAATCAATAAATATTTGCTAGTGGGTTTATTCAGAAATGAGTATGGTAGCAGTTTGATAATTGTATGTACAATGTGTAGATCTAGAGTTCAATTTAAAACATATTCAAACCTTAACTTACAGGCACTAATGAAATATATGGGCATAGATTATTGTAGAGTCACAGATTTTTAGCCTTGGCTGACTTCTCATAAATTATCAAGTCCAAGTCTATTACTTTTACATAAGGAAATAAGTCTTCTCTAGGCACTAAGCTACTGGAGTAGAAGAACCATTGACTTAAATATTTCATTTTATAGAAAAGCAATAATTTTAGTTATCTGCACAGCTTTTATAGCACCTGGTTCACACACAACAGGCCCCTAAATGTAGACTGAATGGATTGCTTAATGGAAATGGAACCCACTAACTGGATATTTAGATCTAGACGATGCATAGAGCTTAGTGTTCACGCCGTCAGCTTTTCACAAGCTCTGAAAGGGGTGCCACCACTTATGGCTACTCCTCTAACACATTTTGCTGGATCTCCCTTGTTTATTGTACAAGATACAAGTCTTATTTCCCATTCATTTTAGATTTTCTCTGAGCAGCTGCCTAAGCACATGGATACCAGCTCTTCTTTTTAGTTACAACTGTAGGCACTAAAAACCTAATTATTGATAGACTATATTCTTGCTGAATCTGTAATCATATCTGCCCTTCAAAAAGAGAAGATATATGTCTTTCCTTTCTAGGAACCAAGGATGACTCAGATCATGTGGTCAGGAAAAGAGAGAACAGTAGAACAGGGAGTTTTCTCTTGGCCAGTTCCTAGGAGTGACTCCGCAGTCTCCATTTAGACCACAGGGACTGAATTTACTCACGCTCACTCATTATTTTACAAGGCTTAGGAACAAAAGGAGATACTGGAGATAGTATCCTTACCTCCCATTAGCTAAGTCCCCCAGTTATAAAGCAGAGGTTGAGGGAGAAAGAACCTGAGAACCTCCAGCAGCAAGAGTTCTAATCAGTTACTTCCTGTGCGTTTAGAGCATAAACGGAACACCATGGTTTGCTTTGTTCCGCTGGCTTCATGCTAAACCCTTGACCTTCAGAAACAGTGTTCCTGGAACACAGATTCACTCAGAGGAAAGATCAAACAGAATTGATTTTAGAAATTTTCAATCTAACTTTGCTATTTGCAAATAAGAAAGTTGAGAGAGAAGTTACAATGAAGGTGAATCGCCTGGATCAGACAGTGACAGGTCTGGGACTAGAATGGGCCTTGCTATCTTTTTCACGACAGCTGGCATTTTCTGTCTTCCTCTTACTCCTAGCTAATACTTGGAGTGATCTCATGCACATGTAGATGAGCCGTCTTGCATCCGAGGCCCTCGCTTTCCTGAATTCTTCCTGATTCAGGGACTTTCCCTCTGATCTCACTTCCATCAGCCCTGCCCATGGATTTTCTCATTATCTGTCAACACCTCTGAACTCTCTCAGTCTCTGAGGACAGCCATCACTTTTCTCTTATTTATTTCCTCTTCTTTCCTCTTGTCCTTCCCACTATAGGGGCTTCTATTCACTCTATGCCTCTGTTTTCTTCTTCTTAGTCCCCTCTTCTGTTCCCTGACTTCCCTGCTCAGGTTCAATTCCATGATTTCCACTCTTTGTTGCTTACATCCTCGACTCTATTTATTGGTTGTGTTTGATTTATTTGACAACCCAACCGATAAAATCTGATGGAGAGAACCTCACAGCTATGCTGGCTGATGCCTCCGTAACAGCGGTTCTCAAAGAGCTCCCCAGACTGTCAGCAGCAGCACGATGTGGGAACCTGTTAGAAATGTGAAGTCTCAGACACACTCTGCGGCGGCTGCGACCGGCGCACTAGGCGCGACGGCCGCTGCGACCGGCGCACTAGGCGCGACGGCCGCTGCGACCGGCGCACTAGGCGCGACGGCCGCTGCGACCGGCGCACTAGGCGCGACGGCCGCTGCGACCGGCGCACTAGGCGCGACGGCCGCTGCGACCGGCGCACTAGGCGCGACGGCCGCTGCGACCGGCGCACTAGGCGCGACGGCCGCTGCGACCGGCGCACTAGGCGCGACGGCCGCTGCGACCGGCGCACTAGGCGCGACGGCCGCTGCGACCGGCGCACTAGGCGCGACGGCCGCTGCGACCGGCGCACTAGGCGCGACGGCCGCTGCGACCGGCGCACTAGGCGCGACGGCCGCTGCGACCGGCGCACTAGGCGCGACGGCCGCTGCGACCGGCGCACTAGGCGCGGCCAAGAGGAGTTACCCCACATCCGAGGTCAGGGGCAGCGGCCGAGAGTGCCAGGCTGCAACGGAGCAGGAACAGCAGAGAAGAGCTACCCAAGTCTGAGGTCAGGGGCCGCGGCCGGGAGGAGCTACCCCACGCCCTCACACCTGAGGCCAGGGGCCGTGGCCAGGAGGACCAAACCCATGCCCGAGGCCAGGGGCGGCGGCTGGGAGGACCAACCCCACATCCAAGGAGCGGTGACTGCCCAGGCACATGAGGGCCTAGAGGTGCTATCCCACGTTGAAGGTCAGGAAGGGCGGCGGTGAGGAGATACCCCTCGTCCAAGGTAAGGAGCAGTGGCTTCACTTTGCTGGAGCAGCTTTGAAGAGATACCCCATGTCCAAGGTAAGAGAAACCCAAGTAAGATGGTAGGTATTGCAAGAGGGCATCAGAGAGCAAACACACTGAAACCATACTCACAGAAAACTAGTCAATCTAATCACACTAGGACCACAGCCTTGTCTAACTCAATGAAACTAAGCCATGCCCGTGGGGCAACCCAAGACGGGCAGGTCATGGTGGAGAGATCTGACAGAATGTGGTCCACTGGAGAAGGGAATGGCAAACCACTTCAGTATTCTTGCCTTGAGAACCCCATAAACAGTATGAAAAGGCAAAATGATAGGATACTGAAAGAGGAATTCCCCAGGTCAGTAGGTGCCCAATATGCTCTGGAGATCAGTGGAAGAATAACTCCAGAAAGAATGAAGGGATGGAGCCAAAGCAAAAACAATACCCAACTGTGGATGTGACTGGTGATAGAAGTAAGGTCCGATGCTGTAAAGAGCAATATTGCATAGGAACCTGGAATGTCAGGTCCATGAATCAAGGCAAATTGGAAGTGGTCAAACAAGAGATGGCAAGAGTGAATGTCGACATTCTAGGAATTATTGAACTGAAATGGACTGGAATGGGTGAATTTAACTCAGATGACCATTATATCTACTACTGCAGGCAGGAATCCCTCAGAAGAAATGGAGTAGCCATCATGGTCAACAAAAGAGTCCAAAATGCAGTACTTGGATGCAATCTCAAAAACGACAGAATGATCTCTGTTCGTTTCCAAGGGAAACCATTCAATATCACAGTAATCCATGTCTATGCCCCAACCAGTAACGCTGAAGAAGCTGAAGTTGAACGGTTCTATGAAGACCTACAAGACCTTTTAGAACTAACACCCCCAAAAGATGTCCTTTTCATTATAGGGGACTGGAATGCAAAAGTAGGAAGTCAAGAAACACCTGGAGTAACAGGCAAATTTGGCCTTGGAATATGGAATGAAGCAGGGCAAAGGCTAACAGAGTTTTGCCAAGGGAACACACTGGTCATAGCAAACACCCTCTTTCAACAACACAAGAGAAGACTCTACACATGGACATCACCAGATGGTCAACACCGAAATCAGATTGATTATGTTCTTTGCAGCCAAAGATGGAGAAGCTCTATACAGTCAACAAAAACAATACTGGGAGCTGACTGTGGCTCAGATCATGAACTTCTTATTGCCAAATTCAGACTTAAATTGAAGAAAGTAGGGAAAACCACTAGACCATTCAAGTATGACCTAAATCAAATCCCTTATGATTAAACAGTGGAAGTGAGATATAGATTTAAGGGCCTAGATCTGATAGATAGACTGCCTGATGAACTATGGAATGAGGTTCGTGACATTGTACAGGAGGAGATAGGGATCAAGACCATCCCCATGGAAAAGAAATGCAGAAAAGCAAAATGGCTATCTGGGGAGGCCTTACAAATAGCTTTGAAAAGAAGAGAAGTGAAAAGCAAAGGAGAAAAGGAAAAATATAAGCATCTGAATGCAGAGTTCGAAACAATAGCAAGAAGAGATAAGAAAGCCTTCTTCAGCCATCAATGCAAAGAAATAGAGGAAAACAACAGAATGGGAAAGACTAGGGATCTCTTCAAGAAAATCAGAGATACCAAAGGAACATTTCATGCAAAATGGGCTCGATAAAGGACAGAAATGGTATGGACCTAACAGAAGCAGAAGATGTTAAGAAGAGATGGCAAGAATACACAGAAGAACTGTACAAAAAAGATCTTCACGACCAAGATAATCACGATGGTGTGATCACTGACCTAGAGCCAGACATCCTGGCATGTGAAGTCAAGTGGGCCTTAGAAGCATCACTAAGAACAAAGCTAGTGGAGGTGATGGAATTCCAGTTGAGCTATTTCAAATCCTGAAAGATAATGCTGTGAAAGTGCTGCACTCAATATGCCAGCAAATTTGGAAACCTCAGCAGTGGCCACAGGACTGGAAAAGGTCCGTTTTCATTCCAATCCCAAAGAAAGGCAATGTCAAAAATGCTCAAACTACCGCACAATTGCACTCATCTTACATGCTAGTAAAGTAATGCTCACAAATCTACAAGCTAGGCTTCAGCAATACGTGAACCGTGAACTTCCTGATGTTCAAGCTGGTTTTAGGAAAGGCAGAGGAACCAGAGATCAAATTGCCAACATCCGCTGGATCATGGAAAAAGCAAGAGAGTTCCAGAAAAACATCTATTTCTGCTTTATTGACTATGCCAAAGCCTTTGACTGTGTGGATCACAATAAACTGTGGAAAATTCTGAAAGAGATGGGAATACCAGACCACCTGATCTGCCTCCTGAGAAATTTGTATGCAGGTCAGGAAGCAACAGTTAGAACTGGACATGGAACAACAGACTGGTTCCAGATAGGAAAAGGAGTACGTCAAGGCTGTATATTGTCACCCTGCTTATGTAACTTCTATGCAGAGTACATCATGAGAAACGCTGTACTGGAAGAAGCACAAGCTGGAATCAAGATTGCCGGGAGAAATATCAATAACCTCAGATATGCAGATGACACCACCCCTATGGCAGAAAGTGAAGAGGAACTAAAAAGCCTCTTGATGAAAGTGAAAGTGGAGAGTGAAAAAGTTGGCTTAAAGCTCAACATTCAGAAAATGAAGATCATGGCTTCCGGTCCCATCACTTCATGGGAAATAGATGGGGAAACAGTGTCAGACTTTATTTTTGGGGGCTCCAAAATCACTGCAGATGGTGACTGCAGCCATGAAATTAAAAGACGCTTACTCCTTGGAAGGAAAGTTATGACCAACCTAGATAGCATATTCAAAAGCAGAGACATTACTTTGCCAACAAAGGTTCGTCTAGTCAAGGCTATGGTTTTTCCTGTGGTGTATGGATGTGAGAGTTGGACTGTGAAGAAGGCTGAGCACCGAAGAATTGATGGTTTTGAACTGTGGTGTTGGAGAGGACTCTTGAGAGTCCCTTGGACTGCAAGGATATCCAACCAGTCCATTCTGAAGGAGACCAGCCCTGGGATTTCTTTGGAAGGAATGATGCTAAAGCTGAAACTCCAGTACTTTGGCCACCTCATGTGAAGAGTTGACTCATTGGAAAAGACTCTGATGATGGGAGGGATTGGGGGCAGGAGGAGAAGGGGACGACAGAGGATGAGATGGCTGGATGGCATCACTGACTCGATGGACTTGGGTCTGGGTGAACTCCGGGAGTTGGTGATGGACAGGGAGGTCTGGTGTGCTGCGATTCATGGGGTCACAAAGAGTCAGACACGACTGAACGACTGAACTGAACTGAACTGAACTGAACAGAGACACTCAGCATACTCATCAGAGATGCTTGGAATGGGACACTGAAATCTGCATTTTTAACTATCTGGAATGGGAGTTAACAAGCTCCAGGTACTTCTGATCCACCTTAAAGTTTGCAGAATTAGAGGAGTACTCTAATTCTTGGTCTTTAACCTCAGCTAGCTATGAACATTAACCATCAATATTTATATATTTTCAAATTAGTGGTCTTCTATGCTTTTCATATTAGCTTCTTCAAATCTTCTCAATCCTATGATAATGCCCATCTCTCCTCACTCCATGGAAACAGTGACAGGCCTTATTTTCTTGGTCTCCAAGATCACTGTGGATGGTGGCTGCAGCCACAAAATTCAAAGACGCTTGCTCCTTGAACGAAAAGCTATGGCCAACCTAGACAGCATATTAATAAGCAGAGACATTACTTTGCCAACAAAATTCCATATAGTCAAAGCTATGTTTTTTGCAGTAGTCATGTACGGATGTGAGAGTTGGACCATAAGGAAGCCTGAGCACCAAATAATTGATCCTTTTAAATTGTGTGCTAGAGAAGACTCTTGAGAGTCTCTTGGACAGCAAAGAGATCAAACCAGTCAATCCTAAAAGAACTGAACCCTGAATATTCATTAGAAGGACTGAAGCTGAAGCTGAAGCTCCAATACTTTGGCCACCTGATGTGAAGAGCCGACTCATTTGAAAAGACCCTGATGCTGGGAAAGATTGAGATCAGGAGGAGAAGGGGACAAAAGAGAATGAAATGATTGAATGTCATCACTGACTCAATGGATATGAGTTTGAGCACAGTCAGGGAGATAGTGAAGGTCAGGGAAGCAGTCCATGGGATCACAGAGTTGGATACAATTTAGCGACTGAACAACAACTCACGCTTCAGAGATTATCACTATCTGACTTCTAATTCGTGTTTGAACTCCTTTAAGGACCTGCCACCACATCCTCAGACTTAATACAGTTTGTTGCAATGAAACAGTGTTCCTCTTTATGTCGAAGGTTCCTAGACTTCTTTCCTATCAGCACCAGGGAGTTTCTCCATTTTTCTCACCATGTTCTCTGTCTCTCTCAGCCTCTTCCACCTGACTTCATCATAATTTAAATTCACACACTTGGGGATTTTGATTTGAAATATGATAAAAAGCATTATAAAAAGTAGATGTTTAAGCAAAGGAGCAGCATTGTCTGGGTTACAGTTTAAAATGACTTTTATCCTTCTTGTGCAGAGAATGGATTGCATGGGCTAAAGCAAAAAGATCAGTTTTGCTGTACTGGAGATGTAACTAGCTTTGGGCTACAATTTGGAGGTAGAATTAATGGGGATAGGTGGAACAAATCAAAAGTAATCTCAGTCTTTTTGGTTTTTAACAGCTGTGTGGATGATGATGCTATGTATGAGAATGAGGAATACTGGAAAGGAATAAGATGGCTGGAAAAATCAAGAATGTTTCTGGCATGTTAAGTTTCAACTGCTTATCGAACAGCTCTGAGGAGATAGGCATCTACTCGAGTCTAGAATTCCAGGAAGAGATAAGAAGTAGAAAGTTAGATTTAGAAATCTCTGGCCTATAAATAGTACTTAAAGCTCTGGTATTTGATGAAGTTACATTGGTAAAGTGTGTAGAGAGAGAAGGTGACCCACGACAAAGCCCAGGGCGACTTCAGTATTTAAAGTGGGGATGTGGAGGGAAAGTTTCTAGCACAGCTGGGTAAGAATGAGCATTTGGTATTCTGAGAAATTCTCCTAAACAGTTTCTAGCCAAATTCCACTGAGGGGTAAATTAAAATAAGAACAGAGAGGCAACCATTAGTAATGACATCATGGAAGCGTCCTGAGACCTCAACAAGAGCAGTCACGCTGAGACAGTGACAACGAAAGTCGGACTGGAATGGGCTGAGGAGCTTGTGCTGGTGGATTAAAGTCCTGCCTGAGGAGCAGCAGAGACACTTGCCAGCCTTTCATTCTAGTCCCTGCTCAATGGATTCCAGAAATCAAAACAGTCTAAAAACAGGTACTTAAACCCTTCAAACCGAGGCAGACTTTTGTAGAAATAAGAATAGTTGTTAAAGGCTCCTATCTCAAAAGCTTAAATAAAGGTACCATGCAGTTTAAACAGATTTGGAATGTTAAAAAATCAATACAGAATTCCACAGATGAAACAAGGACAGGGTAGTTACCATGCTAAAACAACAACCACAGCAAAATTACCTCAGTAACAGTGGGTATTCAAACAGATGGGAATCTGGTATTACCGAGGATTAAGTCAAGTTTAATATAAGCAGTCCATATATATTTGAGAGTTGGCAGCACACACACACACACACACACACATTTGCCTTCTCATCATTTGTATTAGTCAGTCCCCTTAAAGATAGCATATTTAATTTCATGGCTGATAAAATATGAGAAATAGCATCCTCATCAGCATATATTTACCAATATTACCAGCATGTATTTCCCTGGTGTGTTTATACAGGAAAGAACATCTGGAAATGAGCAGTACAGTTATACAACATTGGGGAAATAAAACATGTAAAGAATCAGGTCTTAAATCTACAGCTCATAAGAGCTGGTCGTCAAGCAGCACAGACACGGGATGATAAACTGGCCTCACGCTGAAGGGCAACCGTAGTGAGCAGAGTGCACAGGGCTGCTGACCATGTAACCAATACAGTCGTCATCAGTGAGTGACACTGCTAACTGGGAGGAGGGCCATGTGTCTTGCAGTAGATGACTTTTATTGCCAGGATCTCATACCCACATACAGCTCATGCGTAATGGCTCAAACGCAAGATTCCTGTTGTGATGAAGCACTTGAGAAGGAGAATTTTTCATCTGAGACTGCGAATATATAATTCTAACCTATAATGTTCTTGTTCATTCATTTGTTCCCTCATATTTTAAATTAGCAAAAGTATATTGAGCACTTATTATGTGCAGAGCACTGTCCATGTGTGCCTTAAGCATGCGCACAGGAGGAAGAAATAAGCCCCGGAGAATTCACCTCTGCTTTACAACGAACCGGTTGCGGACATGCCGGGACTGTTCCCTACCAGCTCGTGAGCCCCGTCCTCGTCGAAGTCCTCCTCCACGCCATCGGTCAGCTCCTCCCCGTCAGCGTCGGGCGCTCCCTCTGCAGGCTCCTCCGCGGAGTGGTCCGCGTTCTCTGACACACACTCATCCTGGATCAGCTCTAGACTCGCTTCCAGCTGCTTCTTCTGAGCTTCTGGAGGAGGGGGAGAAAGCAAACGACTGCTACCTTGGGGTGCTCACAAGCCACTGGATAAACCATGAAAAAGCAGTATAGGAATGGGCAAACACCGTACTATGAAGGGTGTGAGGAAGACAAAGTCATGCTAAGGTCAAATTAATTCAGTTGTGTAAATTATGTTCATATACAGGCATGTGTTTACAGGTAATCATGTGTTACAGAATTAGCGAAGTTTGGGGAATCCAGAGGGTCTGTGTATACAAAGAAACAAAGATTTACATAAACAGATTAATCTTTCTGGCTATATCAGAACGTTTCCTCTGAGGAGAAAATACAGCAAGAAAAAAGGGGGAAATCAGATAAAAGTAGAACTTGTTCACTCAAGGAAGGAGGACGAGGAAAGCTCATTGATAAGTTCAAACCCAAGTGAAAAAGACAAAAATTCACTGAGGAAAAAAGTGCAAAAACAGGTATGTTGACTGTCAGACAGCACGTCCATGTGACCAATCCTTTGATATTTTATTCTAAATTTTGTTGGGAGATGTGATTAACTGCAATGGTTAAAATTCTGGGGTTGGAGGGCCAGGTTCAAGAGCTTCATCACTTACCAGCTTTGGGATTCTTAAATGATTAACCCTCCTTATGCCTCCATTTTCTCACCCACACAATGGGGATAGATACCACTTCAAGTAGTGAATCCAAGTGCTTAGTGATTTGCAAATAATAAGTGCTCAACAAATGAAGCTACATTCTACATGAAGAGAACTCTTTCTAATACCAGGGTGTGCGCATTCCATTAACAGAAATTTGCCCAAGTTGGGAATTATGCAGACAACAAAATAATTATTTTCCCTAGTGGCTGGTTTTCATCTTTTGTGAAAATATCAAGAAGGATTGAGTATTGAATAAATGAGATCATTCTTAGGTACTTCCTTCTCTTATTCCCATGTGTACACAACTATCCCTAAAGCTGGGTGCTTTTCACTCATTTTGGCTATTATTATTTGATCATATGGTTACCCAAATATTTGCTTTGAGTTTTAAAAGATGTTACATTTTGAGTGGGCTTATATTTTATAGCAGTAAGGATAGTTTATAGGGCCAAAATATTTTGGGGGTATTCATTCCTGGACTCTTTCATAATATGGGTTAAAAAAGAAATAAACATTGTCATATACATTGTGACTCAGAACAAATCTTTGCAAATATGTAAATCAATAAATGGATAAACATTATGTACAAATAAGCAGAGATCTTCTATAAATAATTTAAAATTGCAATAATAGTTACTTATGAAATACAGGTGTAATGTCAAGGAGATACCGTGGGTTCAGTTCGACCATTGCAAAAAAGTAAATATCAAAATAATGCGAGTCACATGAACTGTTTGGTTCTCAGTACATATAAAAGCTATGTTTACACTATAGTCTATTAAGGTGACAACAGCAGTATGTCTAAAAACAATGTACATACCTTAATTAAAAAATACTTTGTGGCTGAAAAATCGTATTCATCATCTGAACCTTCAGTGAGTCATAATCATTTTGCTGGTGGAGGATTTAAATATTTCAAGAAACACCAAGATGAGACACAAAGACATGAAGTAAGCAAATGCTGTTGGAAAAATGGTGATGGTGCCTCTAAATGAGTTCTTGCATTTTACATCTTCAAGTAATAAAGTTTATTTATTGAAAAGAAGACAGAAGCGTTGTGCCCTGGCCCTGCTGCCCAGGACAGACTACTAGTTCCAGCTTAGTTATTCACCAGTGAATTATACACAGAGGATTGAGTCTGTTTTAGCTACTTGGTCAGGCCATACAAACATATTAAGCTGACCTTTCCTCAAGTACAAAAAAGCTTTCAAAATAATATGTAGATTATGAGGATTAATGAAGTTCATTTTTGGGAAGTGTTTTGCAGACTATGGAAGATAACATAAATGTGTATTGTTACATATAAAAAGGTATACATCTCATTGCGAATGTGTTAAGACAACAATAACAAAACCAACAAGTCTGAAACAAGAAGGCTGATAAGACCAGAGAATAACAGTGAAAAAACCTGTGGGACTGAGGTTATTCAGAAGAAAAGAGCTGACTGATTAAACTAAGGCTAAGAATAATTAGTAGAGGCATTTTAAAATGACAACACTTTGGCACTTTCTCTTCACATTTACTTTACATGTATAGATGCGGACTATATATTATTCCTTGATAGATTTTTAAATCAATTTGTTAGCTTCAGATTTTTCTGTGTAACAATATGATGATGTAAACTCTGCTTTGAAAGCTATACATTTTATCTTCATTTGCATATCTGAATGTTCTGATGGAAGCAAGAGGCATAAATTCTCCCCTTTTCTCTGACATCTAAATAAATTTTACATAGAAAGTCCTATGATCACTACAAAGTGGTTACTGTTAGAGCTAACCAAAGTTTTTTTCCTAAATCTAGAAAATTATTTATTTACAAATAGGGAAATAGGTTAAAGAAAAAAAAAGTTTAATCTAGAGAAAATAACCTAAATATCTGGATTAAAAGAAAGGTAAATTAGGCAAGAGATACAACCAAAACCACAGTGAACTTAACTGTTACTGAAAATTGCGAGATTTTACTCATCTCGTCTCTCTTCACATATCATTGCTTTCTGCAGTTCCAGACCTTTAACTGAGGCTGACCAAGCTACACACATGTGACTAGTACCCGCTGAGAAAAAAACTGTGATGAAAAACAGAGTTACTGTATAATCCACTCCTGATTATACATATAATCCCACTCCTGAACATATAGCCAGAAAAGATGGAAACTCTAATCGGAAATGACACTTGCACCCCAATGCTCACAGCAGCATTACTTTCAATAACCAAGACATGAAAGCAACCTAAGTGTCCATCAACAAATGATGGATAAAGAAGATACGTCACACACACACACACACACACACACAAAATGCAATACACTTGACCATAAAAAGAATGAAATAATGCCTCTTGCAGCAACATGGATGGACCTAGAGATTATCAGACTAAGTGCTGAAAGTCGATAAAGAAAGACAAATGTCATACGATATCACTTATATTTGAAATCGAAGAACAGTACAGAGGAACTTATGTATTGGGTTAGACAAGAAGTTTGCTCAGGTTTTCCAGTAACATCTTATGGGAAAACCTGAACTTTTTGTCCAGCCCAATACAAATAGAGAAACAAACTCACAGAAAAATCTGTGGTCTCCAGAAGGGAGGGGAGGGAAGGAATAAATCAGGACTAGGGGATTAGCAGATATAAGTTGTCATATTTAAAACAGATAAACAACCAGGATTTACTGTATAGCACAGAGGACTATATTCAATATCTTGCAATAACCTATAATGGAAAAGAATAGAAAAAAAAGTATGAATCATTTTGCTGTAGACTTGGAGATAACACAATATGAAAATAAACTATATTTTAAATTTTAAAAAAAGCTAGGATGGGCAGACTAGAGAGAGCACAGAAAAGCTTGGACTCCTCCGGCATTAATCGTGTCATATGCTCTACTCTGCTGCGTCTATATCACGATCCCTTGGAGGGCACGTGGATTTGCTACTCTGGTCCGATCTTCTACTCTTTCTCCTAAGTTTGTACTTATCACTTGATGCCCTTCCTTCTAGCCACTTTGGGTCACTACGATGCTTGTTCAAATGCTCCGGCTCTCAAATCCTGGTGTCGGCATTTTAAGACCAAAAAAAAAAAAAAGAAAGAAAGAAAATGGTTTGGCATTGGATAACTAGTATTTTATTAAAAAATGTTCCCAACCTTACAACTTTTCCAAGTGCTAAACTTTCTTATTTTAAATCATTGTGTTTATTCTTTTGTTATCATACATAAATGGGCTTCTGGTTAAAATTCACATTCTATTGGAAATTCATTTAATCTGGCATCTCTCTTTCTTCTCTAATGATATCAGAAATACTTGTTCTTTAAAAATCGCCACTTTTTGATATTGAAAGTTTATATATATATATAGTTCCCCGCCGACTCTAGAAAATCTGTCACAGAATCTATGCAGGACCAGGTCTAGGAGCTGTGTAATTCTCATTTGGCTTTACATAACAATATGATTCAGTTATCTTTGGAATCCAAGCTGACTTTCCTGATCTTCTTAGCTGAATACAATCCCTTCTCCTTTGATTAACCAAAGCTTGGATCGAATAGCTCCCCTGTCATCCTCTCCTTTTCTCATTAGTGTTTAAGCTTCCTTGAAACTTGAGCTATTGCTTCAAAAGGTCATTGTCACACTCTAAGCGGATAATAAAGATATTGATCTTTTGTTAAGTGAAAAATGCAATACAGGTCAGTTATCAAGAAATATTTTGATGTGCTCTGTACCCCTCACTGAATGCCTCATACACAGAAGAGAGAAGGTATTAGAATATAGGATTTGAGATCCACACTTTTGCTCATTACTAGTTCTAGTAATTGTAATTTTCTTTTCTGAAAGATGAGCATAAAAATAACATCTTTCAGAGGGTTTCAGTGTACTCAACTGAGGAGAAAGAAGTGAATATGTTTTTAAATAAAGGCTACACAAACATGCTACCTTAGGAGGTTCCAAATAATTATTGAGTTGAATCTGTATGGATTGCTTAATGGCTATAGATAAATTTTCCATGGCAAAATAATTCATCACTACTGATCATTAAGAATTATATATTACAAAGACAATTTTGGCTTTGACATGGTCCCTTAATTTCTGTTTAGACAGACGATGTTTTAAGTTACTCTGTTTTGTGTATTAATATGGAATATATGTGTAACTCCTCTGATGACCTATTTCAAAGGCAATTGTGCATTAATATAGCATATTCCAAAAAACCCTATAACATCCTCATTCATCCACTCATTAATTTGAAAGCTAAATGAACGGGAGATATTATCTGAGTTGAGAAAAAAGGCTTACTTGATTCATAGGAGTTTAACAGACATATAATCAATATGTGCTTTAGTAATGTGGTCATCACAGATTTTTGTCATTATCACTGGAAAATGTTATAATCACTAAATGGTGATAGGTTTCATGAAAAAAAAAAACACACATGAAAGCTTATCTTGTTTATTAAACTGTTGGTTCACAATAAGCAGTTTTGATCCAGTTACTATATTGCTAAAATAGAAAGAAAGCAACTTGTTTTTTTTTTGAATAATTATCTAATTTTACTTCTACTAGAAATGAGTAGCTTAGTAGTAGTTGTAGGTTTTTAGTTTATTCTTAATGTCATAGCAGTCTATTTATCTGCAATTCTTTTTCTACTTATTTTTACTTTTTATTGTGATCATATGTGTGTGCGCACATGTGTGCATTTATAACTCTACTACTGAAGTTTCTTTGGGTCAGAAACATTTTTATAGATTTTTTAACTCAGAGCCGTATGTGCAAATTAAATATTTGTTGAATATATTCCTGAACTTTTAAGGAGCTAAAAAATGAAAATAAATGTTTGGGCATCAAATTCTTTTCACAGAGTCAAAGCGATTTTTGAATTTGGCACCATGGTAGCAACAATATAAATTCAGCAAGAAACTAAAAGAAACCTCCTTGCCACATTCTACACAAGAGCCCCACACCGCTAAGGCAAAGTCAACTGCGGAGTGAGAGAGAGTCTCAGAGAAAAGTTGTTCACGGTTATTCTGACAGGTCTTGAGGAGAAAAATAATCTGTGAAGACTTCAGGTGTAGGTCAGAGGCGAGCTGCCTTTGAACACTGGTGTCTGGGAGTCCTCACTGACTTTTCAAGTCAGAGTGAGTGTGACCACAACATTTCTTTTGGGAGAACAGTGAGTTAGTTTTAGATTTTTAAAAAGAATATGTCAGGAGCCAACAAGTTCATAGCTTGTGCCTAAAAAGTATCTCTAATATTCTATAAACTATGAATTCCAACAGATAAATGTTCATTTTGGCTGCAAGTTAGTGGGTGCTTACAAAGTGCTGACTATGGGACATTCATTACCCTTAGGCACTGAAGCGTCCTGAAGGGCAGGCTTATTTCCCATTTTCCAGAGGGAGAAAGTGAGGCATGTAGATGTTCGGGAGGGTGGCTACAATGAGCTGGAATCCCCATCACAGGTTGTCTGACTCCACAGCCTGGGTTGTTTCCTAACATAGCTCAAGAAAAAGGCCTAATTTAACACACCAGGTGAGTGCTGACTCAGAAGCCAGACAATTTTTTTTAGGCTTAAATTTTTTTAATTTTAAAATCTTTTATTGAAGTATAATTGGTTTGCAATACTGTTAATTACTGCTGTCCGGCAAAGTGATTCAGTTACACACATATAACACAAATGTGTGTCTGTATACACTCACAGGCTTTTTAAAGAAGCATTCTTTTCTATTAGGGTTTATCATGGGCTATTGAATGTCGCTCCTGGGGCGGCAGGGACTACTGCAATGAAGCAGAAGCCTGTTTCTTGGTCCTGTATATAAAAACTGACATTTGCTGGCCCCACCCTCCCAGCTCACCCTCCCCCAGCCCCAGTTCCCTTGGCAAGCACAAGTCTGCTCTTTATGTCTCTGAGTCTGTTCCATAGACAGGTTCCTTTGGGTCATATTTTAGATTCCACATACAAGTGATACCATCTGTTGTTATCTTTCTTTTTCTGACTTACTCAATACGATAATCTCTAGTTGCATCCATGTTGCTGCAAATGACATTATTTGGTTGTTTTTGCGGCTGAGTAGTATTCCATTGTGGATATATATATATATATATATACACCACATCTTTTTTATCCCTTCATCTGTCCATGGACGTGCAAGTTGTTTCCATATATTGGCTATTGTGAATAGTGTGTCTATAAACATGTGGGTGCATATATCATTTGGATTATAGTTTTGTCCAGATATATGCCGAAGAGTGGGATTGCTGGCTCGTGTGTTAATTCCGTTTTTAGTTTTCTGAGGAACATCTATGCTGTTTTCCACAGTGGCCGAACCAACTTATGTTCCTACCAACAGAGTAGGAGGGAGGAACCAGGTAATTTTAAATTCAAGAATGAAGAAGTCTGCTTAGGGATACATGTTCAAACTAAGCAGTGGCTATCAAAGGAAAAGACGTGCAAGTGACAGGTAAATACTCTGTTTAAGGAAAAATGCCTCAGGCTCTAAGAAGCCTTCAAAGGAAAGAACTTGATACTAAATTTCAATCCTCATACTCAAATGCTTTTCCTGTACATCTCATTCTATTTCAACACATATATATGATCTAGAAAACAAGTTAGAATGGTTGGGATTTATGTTAGAAGCATTTTTATTAAATTCAGTTTGCTGTAGAGCTATTATCATTAATATAACTCTGAAAATTGGTTGAGTTGGCAATTAAGTTTTTTGAAATGCTGGCTTAATTGCTAGCTAATTGCTAGCTGAATTGTACTTAGCAGATGGTTGGAAAGGATGTTGACATAAAACAGTCACATTACTCATCAGAGTCAGCTAGTATCCTGAAACCATTGTTTTTGCATTGGAAATATAAACTATATTTTTAAAAAATTCTGCAACACTTGTATATAATATGAATTTAACTCAATTATTCCAGTAACTGTCAATTAGAAAGATGTACATTTTATGACTGGCATTACTAATAATGACATAAATGAGCATTAGGGAAGCTATTCAAGAAGAATGCTTTTAGATTAAAATATTAGTTACATCAGTACATTCTGGGACAAAATGACCTCAAAGTGTTCACAAGAAGCACCCTTGGTAGTAGAGGTAACCAAAAATTCAATAAAATCATTAAAAAATTACTGAGATACTGTGTTTGTTTAAATCCCACTAATTTTAAGGAACAGATATTATTTTACTCATTTTATACATTTTATAAGGACCTTTCCAAATTTTCTGCAGCTAGTAAGTCCTGGAAATAAGTTTCTTGTAGGATGTGAACCTAGCTCTGTTAATTTCAGAGACTGGGCCCTTGGATGTTTTAGCAGTATAAATCCATGTGTCCCATGGAAGATGAATTAGGGAGGAAACAAACTAGAATTGGAGAGAACAGCTAAAAGTTCTTAAAAAAATAAGAAAAGGGCAACAGAGCATGTGAGTGGGCTTGGGTATTAGCAGTACCATTGGAAAAAAGGACAGAAACCGCATAGACTTAATAGAAGCAGAAGACATTAAGAAGAGGTGGTATAAATGCATGGAAGAACTATACGAAACAGACCTTCATACCCAGATAACCACGATGGTGTGATCACTCACCTAGAGCCAGACATTCTGGACTGCAAAATCAAGGGGGCCTTAGGAAGCAACACTACGAACAAAGCTAGTGGAGGTGATGGAATTCCAGCTGAGCTATTTCTAATCCTAAAAGATGATGCTGTGAAAGTGCTACACTCAATATGCCAGCAAATTTGGAAAACTCAGCAGTGGCCACAGGACTGGAAAAGGTCAGTTTTCATTCCAATCCCAAAGAAAAGCAATGCCAAAGAATGTTCAAGCTACTGCACAATTGCACTCATCTCACACACTAACAAAGTAATGCTCAAAATTCTCCAAGCCAGGCTTCAACAGTACGTGAACTGAGAACTTCGATATGTTCAAGCTGGATTTAGAAAAGGCAGAGGAACCAGAGGTTAAATTGTCAACATTCACTGGATCATAGAAAAAGCAAGAGAATTCCAGAAAAAGTTCCTGGGAAAGCAATAGAAACAGTTACAGACTTAATTTTCTTGGGCTCCAAAATCACTGCAGATGGTGACTGCAGCCGTGAAATTAAAAGATGCTTGCTCCTTGGAAGAAAAGTTATGACCAACCTAGATAGCATATTAAAAAGCAGAGACATTACTTGGCTGACAAAGGTTTGTATAGTCAAAGCTATGGTTTTTCCAGTAGTCATGTATGGATGTGAGAGGTGGAACCTAAAGAAAGCTGGGCACTGAAGAATTGATGCTTCTGAACTGTGGTGTTGGATAAGACTCTTGAGAGTCCGTTGGACTGCAAGGAGATCCAACCAGTCCATCCTAAAGGAAATCATTCCTGAATATTCACTGGAAGAACTGATGTTGAAGCTGAAACTCCAATACTTTGGCCACCTGATGTGAAGAGCCGACTCATTAGAAAAGACCCTGATGCTGGGAAGATTGAAGGCAGGAGGAGAAGGGGACGACAGAGGATGAGATGGTTGGATGGCATCAATGGCTCAATAGACAAGAGTTTAAGCCAGCTCCAGGAGATGGTGAAGGACAGGGAAGCCTGGCGTGCTCCAGTCCATGGGGTCACAGAGTCAGACACAACTCCCTGAACGAGTGAACAGCAATCAGAAAATAGAAGGTGTTGAGTAAAAGGATGCCAAAGGTCAGATTTTGCAACGCTAGTCATAGTAGGGTCAGAAGATGATGTTGAGGTCGGCAGTGTGGATGACAGGATTTGTTACATGGTGATGTGACGGAAGTCGGACATGGAAAGAAGTGTGTATTTAGAGGAGAAAGAGGTCCGCTCTGAAAGGCTATGACTACGCTATTACAAAGAAAACCTTGCTGTTAGCCTTGGCATAACTGCTCTTTGACAGCCTTCATTCTATGGTCCTGACTTCCTTTTTCTTAGAGCGTTTACTTTAGAATCCTTGCAACTGCGGATTCTTTCTATGCTTCTTTGAAGTGTACATCTTTTTACAAATCTGGCATGTCTTCTCAAGACCTGGAGGCCCTCCCTTTGAAATTCAATCATTAGAAAAAGATGGGACGACTCCTGTCTCCCGGTCTCCGTGGACCAACAGGAGCCTGACTTCCATAGGCACAGTCAGCAAACACAGGTGGCCTCATCTTATTGATCAACCTCCCTACTAATATCCTCCAATACATTTTCATCATCGCACTCTTGCATTTAAAAACCTTCCTGCCTTTTGTTTTAGTAGAGTTGAGTTCAATTTCCATCCCCTATTGCAATAGTCTTTTTTTTTTTTTGAAATTGCAATATTTTGACCCTGACCACAGCAGTCTTGAGTGAAGTCTTCCTTGTCATTTTTAACACGTGTCCAGTGACACTTATCTGATGGATGTCACAGGATCTCTCCAAGAAGTAGTTGGGAAAGCTCTGATCCATTTGCTAAAGACAACTCAATCTCATCCCTGTCACCCTGTAAATTGGGCTTCTTGAAAACAACTTTTGTAGTTAAATATTTCCATAAGATTTGTTAAGAAAAATAGCAAGTCCCACTTGCTTCACCATTCTAAGCTCTTTAAGGGCTTTGCATTTGCGTAGCTAATCTGTTAAAAACTTGGTTTTGTTTCCCAAACAGGATGTTTCTATTGCTACTTCTTGATTAGTTTTATTCATTGTCTACTGACATCACCCTTGGGAAACTGGAGACTCAGTTCTCTGTCTACAAGTTCCCACTTCCCATCTCCTTAGAGAGCTATATTATAAATTAGATTAGATCAATTTTCAGTTTTTACATAAATTTAACTATGTAAATACTTTGGGAAGCTAAGCTGTTAGTATATAATGAGTACTTTTTTCTTTCCCAAACAGTATTTTACTTTCTTTGGAGGTAAAAGAAACACCCATTTCCTTTGGGTGTTTGTGTGTTGTTAACTTAATTCTCTACGTACTTCTATGCCTCTTTGATTTGTACAAATGCTTATGTAAACTTACTGCTCCTCAGCCACATGTGTAAGTCTCATCTCAATGAACTCACTTCCCCACCTATTAGCCACCGGACCCGTTTCATCTTCTTGACAAAGTCTCTCCTGGAACTTCTGAACTGGTCTCTCTGGACTCAGTTATTTCCAGGTCTCTTTCTTAACTCGTATGCTAGAATCTTCCTCACCATCATCCTCAGGATTCCCTTTGCCTTTGGATACCCTGCTTTGGGAAAGTCATGTGTTTCCCTTTTGGAGTCTAACTCCTTGCTTTGGGAATTAGGTATAGAACTACAGCCTGCAAATACTTCTCTCAGAATTTTTAGGGCCTGTTTTCATTGCCTTCCAGCTTTTAGTGTGGCTGCTGAAAACCCCATTGGCATTCTGACTCCTGTTTCTTTACATAAAACACTTTCTGTCTCTTGTCCTCGATGTCTCTCTGGGAGCTTATAGGATCTTATCTTTGGCCCGGTGTTCTGAAATGTCACCGTTTCCTGCTTTGATGTGCATCAGTTACAGGCACTCAGGGCATCCTTTCAATCTTGTTGACTATGTTCTTCAGTTTTGGTTAACTTTTTCCCTGAAAAACTTTTTTTTGGATGATCCTTCTCCCCTTTCTTTCTGAAACCCTGTTTTTCAGATATTCATCTAGTAATTTCCATACCCTTCCCTTCCTATTTTCCATCTGTAGTTTCTTTTGTATTGTCTGGGAGAATTTCCTCAATTTTGTCTTTCAATTCTGCATTATTTATTTGTGCTATCATATGTTAATTTCTAAAACCACTTTTATCTGCCTTTTAAATACTGAGTTTTAATCTTGTGCTTTTATTTCGTGAACATAATATCTTCTCTTTCTCTCTGAGGGTATTAATCAACGGTTCACTGTTTTATTTTGAAGTTTTATTCTTCCTGCTCAATCTGCTTCCTCCAGTTTTTTCGTTCTTTTTCTCTTCTTTTTTGGTATTTGGTTTTAATGTTAAATGCTTTCTGCCATCTGGTGAACCCTGTCTGCTCATATTAACAGTATTAAAATATGGATGGGCAGTTTTGTAAGAATAACGGGATCTTGTTTCTAAAGGGTGATACTGTTTCCTTGGCTTGTACCCATGCCAATGTCTTTAAATATTTTTTCTTAAGTTGCTCATATTCCCAATTAAAACCTCTTCCAGTGGCCTACCAGTAGTCTGGCAGCCGAAGGGGAAAAGAATTCTTGGAATTTCTATGCTGCTGCTGCTAAGTCACTTCAATCGTGTCCAACTCTGTGCGACCCCACAGACGGCAGCCCGCCAGGCTCCCCCGTCCCTGGGATTCTGCAGGCAAGAACACTGGAGTGGGTTGCCATTTCCTCCTCCAATGCATGAAAGTGAAAAGTGAAAGTGAAGTCGGTCAGTCATGTCTGACTCTAGCGACCCCATGGACTGCAGTCTACCAGGCTCCTCTGTCCATGGGATTTTCCAGGCAAGAGTACTGGAGTGGGGTGCCATTGCCTTCTCCTGGAATTTCTATAGTAACTGTAAATTTCTGCTTTTCTCCGTTAAAAACTGCCTTCAAATTTGTTAGTTGTCTATTACATCTGAAATGTGTTGTTTTCACTTTCCTAGAAGAAACTTCTTAGGGCTTCTAGTGGACCAGGAAGAGTTGGGAATGGTGACATAGAAATCTGTTTCCTAAGAGACTTTTAGCCATTTATACCCTCTTTTCCATAGGAATATGATAGCTTTGATTCTGAGCCTTTCGGGAGTTCTGTGGTTAAAACTGGACTCATTTATAGAATGTGTTAAGTCAGGCAGAGTTCTCCTTCAGCTTTCCAGCTTCTAAAATTTTGTTCTCATTCTCTTTTATGTCTAAGAATTTTCTTTTTTAAAACCTAGACATTATTTTAATGCAGTATCAGGAGGGGGCAGAGTTTAATTCACGTGTGCAGTTCAACATCTGTAACCAGACACAATACCAATCTAATCCAAAGTCTATTCAGAACAGAACTAGCAGTCACATTATAGGCTGCAGCAGCAGATTATATCTGGAGAACCATTTTCCATTCTGAGTACCACAGTCTGCAGTTAATAAACTACAGAATACCCAGAGAAGAGGGATGACAGTGGTTCAAGATCCAAAACTAATGTACAGGAGAAGTAGCTGAAAAAATTACTGATATTTATCCAGAGTCGACAAAGCTCCATCTAGTCAAAGCTATGGTTTTTCCAGTAGTCATGTATGGATGTGAGAGTTGGACCATAAAGAAAGCTGAGCACCAATGAATTGATGCTTTTGAACTGTGGTGTTGGAGAAGACTCTTGAGAGTCCCTTGGATTGCAAGCAGATCCAACCAGTCCATCCTAAAGGATATCAGTCCTGAATATTCATTGGAAGGATTGATGCTGAAGCTGAAACTCCAGACTTTGGCCACCTGATGCAAAACGCTGACTAATTAGAAAAGACCCTGATGCTGGGAAAGACTGAAGGCAGGAGGAGAAGGGGACGACAGAAGATGAGATGGTTGATGGCATCGCCGACTTGATGTACATGAGTCTGAACAAGCTCCAGGGGTTGGTGATAGACAGGGAAGCCTGGCATGCTACAGTCCATGGGGTCACAAAGAGTCGGACATGACTGAGCAATTGAACTAAACTGATCTAGAGAATAGAAGGCTTCAAAGATTCTTTGACCAAAATTTGAATGCAACTAAGTTGAGCGTCTATGGCCACTTATATTGACTTCTTATTCAGAAGTTTTGGAAGGGTTACAATACTATAATTCTTTTATGTATTTAATTGGCTATTACATTCTATTCTATTACAAGAAATTAGACATTCAGCTTAGTTTCAGAGGCCATAAAAGGGTACATAAACCAAATGCAAACAAAGTCTATTTCAGCTCAGTATAAGGAGCACTGATGCATAAATATGTGGTATATGTTTGTAATATTCTAATTTTTGGACATCATTTTTTTTTAATCTCTATTTTTTACAAAATATATGCAGTTCAGTTGCTCAGTCATGTCTGACTCCTTGTGACCCCACGGACTGTAGCATGTCAGGCTTTCTTGTCCATCACCAATTTCCAGAGCTTGCTCAAACTCATATCCATTGAGTCAGTGATGCCATCCAACCATCTCATCCTCTGTTGTCCCCTTCTCTTCCTGCCTTCAATCTTTCCCATAATCAGGGTCTTTTCAAATGAGTCAGCTCTTCACATCAGGTGGCCAAAGTATTGGAGTTTCAGCTTCAACATCAGTCCTTCCAATGAACACCCAGAACTGATCTCCTTTAGGATGGACTGGTTAGATCTCCTTGCAGTCCAAGGGACTTTCAAGAGTCTTCTCCAACACCACAATTCAAAAGCATCAATTCTTCAGCACTCAGCTTTCTTTATAGACCAGCTCTCACACACATACATGACTACTAGAAAAACCATAGCTTTGACTAGATGGACTTTTTTTGGCAAAGCAATGTCTCTGCTTTGTAATATACTGTCTAGGTTGGTCATAGCTTTTCTTCCAAGGAGCAAGCATCTTTTAATTTCATGGCTGCAGTCACCATCTGCAGTGATTTTGGAGCCCAAGAAAATTAAGTCTGTCACTGTTTTCATTGTTTCTCCATCTGTTTGCCATGGAGTGATGGGACTGGATGCCATGATCTTAATTTTTTGAATGCTGAGCTTTAGGCCAGCTTTTTCACTCTCCTCTTTCACTTTCATCAAGAGGCTCTTTAGTTTGTCTTCACTTTGTGCCATAACGGTGGTGTTCAACTGTGTATCTGAGATTATTGATATTTCTCCCAGCAATCTTGATTCCAGCTTGTGCTTCATCCAGCACAGCATTTCTCATGATGTATTCTGCATATAAGTTAAATGAGCAGGGTGACAATATACAGCCTTGACGTACTCCTTTCCCAATTTGGAACCAGTTTGTTGTTCTATGTCCAGGTCTAGCTGTTGCTTCTTGACGTGCATACTGATGTCTTAGGAAGCAGGTAAAGCGGTCTGGTATTCCTATCTCTAAGAATTGTCCTCAGTTTATTGTGATCCACATAGTCAAATGCTTTAGAGCACTCAATGAAACAGAAATAGATGTTTTTCTGGAACTCTCCTGCTTTTTCTGTGATCCAACGGATGTTGGTAATTTGATCTCTGGTTCCTCTGCCTTTCCTAAATTCAGCTTGAACATCTGGAAGTTCACAGTTCACGTACTGTTTGTTGAAGCCTGGCTTGGAGAATTTTGAGCCATTACTTTACTGGCGTGTGAGATGAGTGCAATTGTGTGGTAGTTTGAGCATTCTTTGGCATTGCCTTTCTTTGGGATTGGAATGAAAACTGACCTTTTCCAGTCCTATGGCCACTGCTGAGCGTTCCAGATTTGCTGGCATATTAAGTGTAGCACTTTCACAGCATCATCTTTTAGAATTGAAATAGTCTGGCTCTAGGTGAGTGATCACACCATCGTGATTATCTGGGTCATGAAGGTCTTTTTTGTACAGTTTTTCTGTGTATTCTTGCCACCTCTTCTTAATATCTTCTGCTTCTGTTAGGTCTCTACAATTTCTGTCCTTTATCGAGCCCATCTTTGCATGAAACATCCCCTTGGTATCTCTAATTTTCTTGAAGAGATCTCTGGTCTTTCCCATTCTATTGTTTTCCTCTATCTCTCTGCACTGATCACCGAGGAAGGCTTTCTTATCTCTCCTTGCTATTCTTTGGAACTCTGTACTCAAATGGGTATATCTTTCATTTCTCCTTTGTCTTTAGCCTCTCCTTTTCTCAGCTATTTGTAAGGCCTCCTCAGACAGCCATTTTGCCTTTTTGTATATACCAAACATACTGGCAGGATGAATTTATCCTGTGGGACTGAAGTGTGACCTCTCTAATGGTCAGGTCTAATGGGTAGGATAGGTTAGCTATTTTCACTGGAATTGTCCAAGTGAGTCTGACAGGTCACACATGAGGCCTACCACTGAGAATAAAGTTGAGTTAAAGAATGCCTAATTGCCTTTTCATATCAGAGAGTCTTTGCAGGGAATTTGTTTTTTTAAAAAGAGTTCACTGTCCATTGTATGATATCGTCTTTAGTTTTATTTCTTTTTCCTTTTTACCTTTTATGGTCATTTTGCATCACTGTGTAAACCACACATAAATTGTGCTCTTCGTATGTGTCAATTTATGATTCTCTTTTAAAAGGATCATCTAAGAAGGACAATTGGAGGTAAACTGATATGTTATTTGTTGTTTATAATAATCCATAGTCACCATATTCCAAAGCAATGTTATTTGAATTATTCAAGTGGGAAAAAATAACACTTGCAGAGTGGATTCATATTAATCATGATTTTAAAGCTAGAACATATGTTTGAGGCCATAATCCCTTCCTCTAGTTTTCATTTGAGGGGCCTGAGACCTAGAGAAGTTAAATGACTTGCTAAGTCATGCCTCATGCACAGCACACAGTGTTTGAAGATTTAGAAAAATTAGTGAAAACATGACCTTGTTCTGAGGAAGTTCATATCTCAAAGGAAGAGACAAGATACTATGCAAACATCTTATTAGCAGCAATTTAACACATAAAAAAATCCAAAATGATGTCATTATAACCTCATTACAATTACTCCTGATAGCTTAGGATTTCATACAAAAAAGAAAAAAATGATCCTGTGACATTTGAACTCAGGACAAGTTCCACGCTGTGTGGCTTTATCCTGCTTGTAACCCTCCATCTCTTTGCTGTCACTATCCTAAGCTGGACATTTTTGTCATCAGATGGACTAAGTTGGAAATGAGAGGTCTATAAAAGAGCAATAGTGAAGAGTGAATGTTAACTACTGAATAACTGGCCTGCAACCAAATGAACAATAAAATGAGTATCCCCTTAAATTCAATAAGGAGGTATCGGGCACTTAAAAAGATTTAAAATATTTCTCTCCACTTTCTACCATGTAGTACAGACACCGTGCAACCCTGATTTCTTTTCATAAAGAAAATTTAGAAAGTGATCGTCTTAACTCCATAAATATGAATATTGTTCAGGAGACAATTACTGAGAGAATGAAATGACAAATTAAATAATTCCATTTTCTTCCTACATGTTCAAGTAGGAAAGACATAAATATCAAAGGCTTAAGCCCATCATCTTAAAGATAACTGCCTTGTGACTGGGAAAGTCGAAAAACATACAAAAATAAGGTGACAGCCTTTCATGAAAAGAAAATGCAAGCTTTGAATTTTAGTGGCATGTTTATAGATGATCTTCTAAGAAGATATGTGGAAGGCATTTTTCATTGCAGGAAACTGGAAGTTATAATATGATGGAATAAGGATCACATTTTTCTCTTTGAGGTGATTTATATTTAAATGAGTTCTCCATAATCCTTTAAACTGAAGTGCAAATTGGTTATCAAAGTCCTTTGCTGTAAGGGTTGTTTTACATAATAACGAATTTCACAGAAGTTCCTCAAAGGGAAACATTGATTCAGGCAACATCACAGGATATTTGAGTTCTGGCAACAGTTTAGATTAGTGCCATAGACAGCGCATAAAAAACTTTCTGAAATCTAAATTTCTCCATTAAGAAGTATAGGCAGCATATCTTTTCTCAATGGAAAATGTGACTGAAATTTGTAATAAAAATGATCTCATTTTGTCTATTATTTATTTATCATCTCTCCTCCACACCAACTCAATAAAAGTTAATGAGAATCTAGGTATATGGCTTTTGATTTAAAAAGCTGGTGTCATGGAAGTCGTAGGAAGTATTTGTCTATATATGCTTACATTCCTATGGACACTAAATGGCTCCAATTGTGAAGCATTTATTCTGGGCTAGTAAGTAACTTACATTTGCCGCTTGACTCACTTCTCACAAGGTCAGGTAGCCACTGCTGTTCTCATTTGGTAAACGAGAAAACGGAGGCTAGGTGGCGTGTGAGGATTTGAACCACAGGGCACGTCTCTCATCCACTGGGCTCGACACCCCCTCGACACCGGCTTCGTTTCTGAACCCCGTGTCACTCATCACCGGAAGGTCACTGCTGGTCCCCTGCCCAGTGACCCGGGCAACAGACAGGCTGGATCTCATCATCAGTTGCTACCCAGGGAGCCTCACTGCAGGCAGACCCTGAGCGGAACCTGAGGCTGATACCTCAGAGGAGGCACTGCTTTCCCTCGCCAGAGCTGGCTTTGAGACTCTAGGTCTGTCACGAACCATACATGTGGTCATGGAAAAGTCAGTTTACTTCCTTGGGCCTTCCTTTTCTCATCTGCAAAATGAGAAAGCTGGATTTGACGAGCAGGTTTCAAAACTGTCTTGCTTAATTTTGAAAAGTGAAGCTCTTTCAGCCAGGGAAATCTTGTGATGAATTTCAACATATAAAATAGACACAGGTGGAGCCACATTATTTGGAGAAAGGGCCGGGTTTGGAGGAGTCATGAGTTCCTCCATCTCCCAGGTCTCCTTTCAGCCCTCAGCTCATTTTCAAGGAGCTTCTGAGACATCAAAGACCCAGCAGAATGCAATTTGCAATTTACGCACTAGCTCTTCTCTAAGTTTATGCCAGTTCTGTTTAAAATGCATAATTTTACAACTCTCGGTTGCTGTAAAAAAGGGTATTAGACCAGGGAACTCAAATTGGCATTCTGTAACTAGCTAGAGGGGTGGGATGGGGTGGGAGGGAGGTTCCAGATGGAGGGGACACATGTGTACCTGTGGCTGATTCATGTTAATGTGTGGCAAAGCCAACACAATATTGTAAAGCAATTATCCTCCAATTACAAATAAATAAATAAATAAAGAGTATTAGCATGGAACTAGGGTCAGGGCCGATATTTCAAAGAGAGGACATTAAGCTAAAGAATTAAGTCAAATGAAATGGCCTTGGGTGGCCAGGCATATCATTGATACTGACATCCTGAAACTGAGTTCTGAAGTTTTGTGGAGTTGCAGCAGTTCAAGAGTGGGACTTTACAATCATGGCTTCTGAAATCTGTTCAATTTTGCTGCAGTTAATTTAATGAAATATGAATATAAGCTTAGCCCTGATAGAATATTCCATTTACTGATATATTTTCTTAAAGGTCACTTGATATTGAGATATAAACCTTTAATATAATCCAACTGTTACTTATTAGCATCAAAATACTTTTCCTTTTCCTCTTTTAAAAAATATGAATTTTAGGCAGCTTGGCTCATCTTCTTTAAAAAGTAAAAAATCAGATTCCATCATTGCAGTTCTAAGTTTAAAGATGATGTTTGTGTATCTGTGCTAAACGCTGTTAGACTCAGCCAGTGTGCCCGAACCTGCTCTGTCTTGGTGACTGACAGGGTGTGAGTGGTTTGATTCCAACACGTCTGTGGCCACAGCTCTTTTTCACTTACCAGCCTCCGCCTTCTGCTGCTTCTCAATCTTCTCCAGGCGCCCTAGCAAGGAGTCAATTTTAGTTTTGATCTGGGTTAATTCTTTCTTGATTGTCTGTAACTCATCTGATTTCACTGGAAAGGGGAGAAGGGAAAGAATGCAATAGAATGTCAAATGCACCGTGACCCGATTAGAATGTAACCCACAGACACCCTACATTTCCTCAACACTCTGTCACATCCCACAGGATACCTTTCAGTCTTATCTGTTTCTCATTGCTTCCAGGGACCCTGGAATACTGGATGACTTTGACAACTACAAGCAGTGATTCTCAGCATTTGACACTGAATCTTTTCACCGAAGGTTATGCAGTGGGACAGAAGAACCTAGAAATGTTTTTTGCAATAACTAAATGATACTGAATTCAGTTTTGGCAAATGGCAGGGTAAGTCTCTTCTATCAGATGGATTCAGATTGAGAAATGGTTAAATCATGACAGATATGTTAATACTGCTTTGAGGAACTATGTTGCAATATGTTTCAGCGGTCAGTTTTAATCCAGTTCCCTGATGACGTATGAAATCAGGGCATAACATTTATCCTCTAGAGAAAAATCTTTAATGCTAGAGAACTCTCTCCAACTTGCTGGACTTTTGCTACCTTCTTTTATTAAAAATTGCAGCAGTGGGTTGAACATGCCTCTTTTTAAGCCCTGCGGCTAGAAGGAAAGGAAATTCACTGAAGTTCCCACTGGTATTTTCTACAGTAGTGGTTCCTCTTCGAGGTTTTGGGTGTTTAGTGGGACTAACTAAAAAATGGGATTAACACAAGATTGACTATTTTTAATTTTGCCAAGTAAGGATGTTAAAAATAACAACAAACATTCTACTATCAATGATAACAATTATTTTATAAAGTGATAGACTTAAGAAAAGGTCAGTTTCCTATTTAAGGACAATTGTTTCAATGAAAAATGCTTATGTTTATGAAAAATTCACTGCCTTGTTCTTATTTTCTCATTTCTCTGAGAACTACTGGAAACTCTGTCATGAACCCTCAGTAATAAGATCAAAGATTTTTAAAACTATAACTCTAGAAGAGCTATACTTGTCTATGAGCTTTCATTAAGTGAGTTTTTGGGTACCCATGCCTCAAGTGGAGAGCTGTGCCTCAATATCTGGTGTGAGGATTTTGATGTCAGTCTACTATCCACCTCTTTCACTTTTCCTTTCAAGTTTATAATAATCTTGGTTGGATATTCCTGAAGAAATTGAGTGTTTGAGTCTTTAGTCTTCCTGAATTTTTGTAAGTAATAAAAAAACTGAATGCAACATATGTTTGCTTAAAATAGAGCTATCTGTCAACTAAGGCATATCATATAAGCTGTATGATAAAGTAGGCATCAATATATGTTAATTGCTCACCAGACTTTCTCCAATATAAACATGAAAAAAACATTTTCTATTATAAAATAAGAAAATTTCCATAACAAGCAAATTTTTATTTATGATATAAAGTAGTTTGCAAAATAAAAACTGCAAGAATAAGTGACCCCATAGAGAGTTTCTATTATGAAGAACCAGATTGAAAGGAGAACACAGTTTAAAATAGAGAATTACTCCTACATCAATTATTTCCAAGACATCAAAGTGCCATTGTTGAATCTCAACTAAATTTGAAAATCATCATCTGTCATAATTGCAAATTGACTCTGCTTTGAAGAATGATTTTAATTTCCTTTGATGGAAGCATGTCATGTAGTTTTACTTAAATCTATCAAACGTGATAGAAACTGTTTTGTCTTAAAACATTAGATGTTGGGCTAAGAGAAATAGGACTGTGGCTGGAGATTAATAGAATATATATTTTCAGTAAGTGGGGTCACTCCTCAGCCCAGAAATGAGGTTGACTATCTCCTTAAAAAAGACATAAACAAATAAATCACTAATATCCTACTTAATAGAATGTCTTTTAAGATTGGAGTGATATTACTACAAAATTTGGGATTACTTAGTCAAGGCGATTCAAGCTTAGATAAAACTAACAATGTAACCTGTCTTCTCCTCCCTGTTCCTACCAGGGAATTCTGAATCAGCCTTCAGCCCTGTGCAAATGGCCCAGCTCCACTCTTGGGATGGTGAGCAGCAGATGCTCGTTACAGTCCTGCAAATTAGGGCCTAGACAATCTTGGCTGCTTCTTGAGCAATTGGGAAAGCTGTTGGCTTCGTGCCCTTCAGGGCTCTTCTCGGGAGAAGGCTGCCCGATCACCTAGCCTGCAGTCCTGGAGCTTCCTCTTTCAGTAGGGTTATCTGTAGGTGGGGTCTGGGTCTGGGCTGCTGTATCTGGTTTCCACATGATGCTCCTGAGACAAGCCATCTCTGTGTCCAATATGCCTTTGTCTGTAATCTTTTCTGCCTTGTTGTACTTTGGGAGGTGGGGCTCTTGTTAAGAATGTTTCTACTGAACCTGGGATTAAGCTCCTGCTTGTTTTTACTTCTCTGCCAAAATAGATGTATATTTTACAACTATAGATTCCCAAACCTAGAGTTTTAAAAATTTTGCAACTTAGATGTCGGACATTTTTTGAAAACTTAAAGTCAGTTCAGAATTGAGGACAGTCTTAGGTGTAAAGCATCCCTGTCCATTTTCCTTTCTTTTCTTTTTACACCTTTCTTTTCCTATCCATTTCCACTAAACTCTTAATTGGGTTTCTGCTTTTAGTTCACACCGCCTCTTAAATAGTGAATGCAAAGTCATATATATAAAAGCCGTAAGTCCTCCTTATTGAAAACTTCCAGAATGTCCCAATTCCTATAGAAAAAAGACCAAAAGCACAAAGAAAGCTGAGCCCCAAGGAATTGATGCTTTTGAACTGTGGTGTTAGAGAAGACTCTTGAGAGTCCCTTGGACTGCAAGGAGATCCAACCGGTCCATTCTGAAGGACATCAGCCCTGGGGTTTCTTTGGAAGGACTGATGCTAAAGCTGAAACTCCAATACTTTGGCCATCTCATGCAAAGAGTTGACTCATTGGAAAAGACCCTGATGCTGAGAGGGATTGGGGGCAGGAGGAGAAGGGGACGACAGAGGATGAGATGGTTGGATGACATCACCAACTCAATGAACATGAGTCTGAGTAAACTCCACGAGTTGGCGATGGACAGGGAGGCCTGGCGTGCCATGGTTCATGGGGTTGCAAAGAGTCAGACATGACTGAGCAACTGAACTGAACTGAACACATGCACCATTCTTCAAACTGGTCTTCAGGGTCTGCTCTAAAGTATATTTCCAGGTATATAGTCCATTGTTTATCAAAGCAACGTCATTTGAACAGGATAACTTAATGCTTGACCTAATAGTGTGTGCAACCAGATAGACTGATTTGCATCTATGTTTATTGGAGAGTCACTTGTAATTACTAAGATTCAGGTTCCTTATCTTTAACTTCCACCCTTTACCCTAAAGACTTGTTATAAGAATTTAATGAAACAATGTACATAAAGCACTTAGCATCATGACCAGAATATCATCAAGCGAAATACATGACAGAAGCAGAAAATACCATTACTATTATTTACATACCTTTTCCAGCAAAGAGTTTTTCTTTTCTCTATTATGTCTATCTGCTTTTTGGAGCTTAGTTTTAATCTTACCTCTCCTATTAATTCTTCTTAGTTCAGCCCACTGGAAGGTGGATTTCTCATCTGCAATCTATTTAACAGCATTTCACATTTACTGCTAGAGACCATATGCTTGTTGGGTTTTCCTTTATATATCTACTTTTCCTATTAAATTGTAAGCTTTTTGAGAATGAAGATCTAATTAGGCATTGAAGAATTTGAGGGGTCATGCTTTTCTGTGTTTAATAAGCTCCTTCTCTTCTTATAAAAAGTTCCTTGGACTTCTTTGGTAGCTCACATGGTAAAGAATCTGCCTGCAGTGTGGGAAGGTTGCATCCTGGGTTAGGAAGGTTCCCTGGAGGAGGGAATGGCAACTGACTCCAGTGTTCTTGCCTGGAGAATCCCATGGATAGAGGAGCCTGCTGGGCTATAGTCCATGGGGTCACAAAGAGTCAGACATGACTGAGTGACTAACACTTTCACTTTCTTTCTCCTCTTACTGACTAATGAGACTTCAGATGCTTATATGAGGTCGTGGGCTTTAGTGTCTGTCCCCCTTAATTAAAAAATGACATCAACAGATTTAAGAAGGGATCCTATATCAGACTGGTACCTAATGACAATTTTTGTTTTCTATTATATAACATCCATGGAAAAGTATTTAGATTTTGGTTTAAGTTATTCAGATCTTTCATGACACAATATTTCAAAGAGAAGAAATTTTGGACAGTTGTCTGAAGCAAGGCATATTAATGGATTTACCCCTTCCTAGGTTCTCTACAGCCAAACTCTTTGAATGAAGAGAGAACATCCAATTCCTTCCTTCCCTTTCTTTCCTCTCTGTCCCTACCTCTAGTTCCTTCCTTCCTGCCTGCCTTCATCTTTTTGCATTCTTAATAGAACTTGACTGCTAACTGCTAAGTCGCTTCAGTTGTGTCTGACTCTGCATGACCCCATAGACGGCAGCCTACCAGGCTCCCCCGTCCCTGGGATTCTCCAGGCAAGAACACTGGAGTGGGTTGCCATTTCCTTCTCCAATGCATGAAAGTGAAAAGTGAAAGTGAAGTTGCTTAGTCGTGTCCGACTCTTAGCGACCCCACGGACTACAGCCCACCAGGCTCCTCCATCCATGGGATTTTCCAGGCAAGAGTACTGGAGTGGGGTGCCGTTGCCTTCTCCTTAATAGAACTTAGTTCAGTGTATCAAACACAGTTGTTGTTCAGTTTCCCAGTCGTTTGTGACCCCACGGACTGCAGCGTGCCAGGCCTCTCCGTCCCTCACCATCTCCCAAAGTTTGCCCAAGTTCACGTCCATTGTGTCAGTGATGCCATCTCATCCTCTGATATCTTCTTCTTCTGTCCTCAATCTTTCCCAGTATCAGAGACTTTTCCAATAAGTTGGCTGTTCACATCAGATGACCAAAATACTGGAGCTTCAGCTTCAGCATCAGTCCTTCCATTGAGTATTCAGAGTTGATTTCCGTTAGGATTGACTGGTTTGATCTCCTTGCTGTCCAGGGGACTTTCAGAAGCCTTCTCCAGCACCACAGTTTGAAGTCATCAGTTCTTTGGCATCCTGCCTGCCTTCTTTATGGTCTAGCTCTCACAACTGTACTCGACCAGTGGGAAGACCATAGACTTGACTATACGAATCTTTGTCGGGAGAGTAATGTCTCTGCTTTTCAACATACTGTCTAGGTTTGTTACAGCTTTCCTGCCAAGAAGCAATCATCTTCTGATTTCATGGCTGCAGTCACTGTCCACTGTGAGTTTAAAGCCCAAGAAGAGGAAATCTGTCACTGCTTCTACATTTTCCCCCTCTACTTGCCATGAAGTAATGGGGCTGGATGCCATAATTTTAGTTTTCTTAATATTTAGCTTTAAGCCAGCTCTTTCACTTTCTTCCTTCACCCTCATCCAGACGCTCTTTAGCTCCTCTTCACTTTCTGCCATTAGAGTGGTATCATCTGCATATGTGAGGTTGTTGTTGTTTCCCCCGCCTAGCTGGATTCCAGCTTGTAACTCATCCAGCCCGGCATTTCTCATGATGTGCTCAGCGTATGCGTTAAACACACAGGGTGGCAGTAGACAGCCCTGCCATACTCCTTTCTCAGTCTTGAACCAATCGGTTGTTCCATACAGGGTTCTAACTGTTGCTTCTTGACCCGCATACAGGTTTCTCAGAAGACAGGTAAGATGGTCTGGTATTTCCATCTCTTTTAGAGCTTTCCACAGTTTGTCATGATCCACACAGTCAAAGGCTTTAGCGTAGTCAATGAAACAGAGTTGAATGCTTTTCTGGAATTCCCTAGCTATCTCTATGATCCAGTGAATGTTGACAATTTGATCTCTGGTTCCTCTTTCTTTTCTAAACTGAGCCTGGACATCTGGATGTTCTCATCTGCACAATGCTGAAGCCTAGCATGCAAAATTTTAAGCATGACATTACTAGCCTGGGAGATAAGTGCAATTGTCTGATGGTTAGCACATTCATTAGTACTATCCTTCTTGTGAATTGGGATGAGGATTGATTTTTTCCAGACCTGTGGCCACTGTTGGGTCCTCCAGGTTTGCTAACATATTGAATGCAGCATCTTGATGGCATCATCCTTTAGGATTCTGAATAGCTCTACTGGAATTCCATTGCATCTACTGGGTTTATTAACAGCTGTGCTTCCTAAGGCCCACTTGATTTCACTTTCCAGAATGTCTGGCTCTGGGTGACTGATCACACCATTGTAGTAATCTAGTTCATTAGGATCTTTTTTTGTTTGTTTTTTACAATTCTTCTGTGTATTCTTTCCATCTCTTCTTGATCTCTTCAGCATCTATAGGTCTCTTTCTTGTGCCCATCTTTGGGTTAAATGTTCCTTCGATATCTATTTTCCTGAAGCAATCTCTAGTCTTTCCCCTTCTGCTGTTTTCCTCGAGTTTTATGCACCGTTCACTGAAGAAGGCCTTCTTGTCTCTCCTCACTGTTCTCTGGAATTCTGCATTTAGTTGGAAATACCTGTCCCTTTCTCCCTTGCTTTTTGCTTCTCTTTTTTCTTCATCTATTTGTAAAGCCTCCTCAGATAACCACTTTGACTTCTTGCTTTTCTTTTTCTTTAGAATGGTTTTGTTCACTGCCTTCTGTGCAATATTATGACCTCTATCCATAGTCCTTCAGGCACACTGTTTGCTAGGCCTGAGCCCTTAAATCTATTCATGACCTTCACAGCATATTCAGAGGGGATTTTATTTAAGTCGTACCTGGCTGGCCTCGTGATTTTCCCCATTTCCTTTACTTTAAGCCTGAATTTGGCTATGAGCAGCTGATGATCTGAGCTACAGTCAGAATTAGCAAATACCACAAAATCTGTAGGCATGCTTATGTATTACAGATATGGCCACTTCATGCCAACTTCAAATAGACCAACAAAGTTTATTAAAAGCTTTGTGTAAGTCCTGGCAATACTTTTGGATTGACTGTCTAATGGGGGATAGACAGGCAGATAGGCAGTGCAAAAAAAAAAAAAAAAAAACCAATCATGAAAATATGCCTTTTCTCCATCAGAAGCACTGTGATGAAGGAATATGATACTAACCCATGACTTGGGCAAGACTCTTTTCCCAGTCCCACCTCTGTACTCTGACTGCATAATCTTCATCGTTAAAGATGGGTTGTGGAGGATATAACACCACGAGTTATTTTTATAGAGAGTAGCAGATACCATGAGTCAGGAGTATTTCTTTTACTAAGAATAATATTTTAAATCAACTTGTTGTTATGCAATTGTTCCCTAATACAGACAAGCTGGAAGCTTGGGAAGGTTAGATCTGAGTCTCTGGAGAAGGAAGTGGAAAGCCACTTCCGTTTTCTCGCCTGGGAAATCCCGTGGACAGAGGAGCCTGGCAGGCTATAGTCCACGGAATCGCAAAAGAGTCAGACGGGACTTGGAGACTAAACAACAATAACAACGGAGTAGAATTCTAAAGATGTAGGTCATGGCCAACCACAGCGTGCACAGAAAAGGCAAAACACAAGAAGCCAAAAGAACACTGATGACACAGTCTATGAATATTTGAGAACGTGCTTTGTGCAAGGGTGACTTGAAGGGCAAATTTGTAATCTAAAATGGAATGACGTTCATGGAAACAGCTATGCAGTTAAGCAGAAGCCTTAAGTATCCTAATTAGGAAGACGAACAACCGGTTTGGCTTTAGAGGACAGATGCCTCCTTTGTGCCACAGGAGGGTCCAAACCTGTTTCACGAGAATGGCATTCCCCGGGTTGGATTTGAAAGACAGGTAATTCTGTGAATCACACTAATTTGTCTATAAGAGGTAGATAATGTGTTGGTAACACATTTCTTGTGATAAAGGAAAGGACTTCCACGTGGAGGTACATGAACCTAAGTCCAGAAACATTTACGTGTTCAATTAAGCCAGGAGAAGAGTAGCTGAGAACTGGGAATGGCAGAACCAGGAATGGGAGACCAGATTTGCCTGGAGAACTACAGCGAGGAGCTTGGATCCTCACCTGCTCAATGAGAGTAATTTTGACTTTTGAGTGAGGAAGTGACAAAGCATTTAGTTTAGAATAATCTTGCAGTTGGTCATGCAATTAATGAGATTGGGGAAGAATACAGAGTCAGGAAAATTAATCAGTAAGAGACTATTAGAGTAGTCAAGGATTTGCTTATTAGGCCCAGACCTAGGAAAAGAACAGAAGAGGAAGAAACAGAGGCTAGAAATGTTAAATTTTACTGACTAGGCCTAATGCTCACAAACTTTTATAATCCCACTCTGGAACAATTTGCTCAGTCGTATCCAACTCTTGTGACCCCATGGACTGTAAGCTACCAGGCTTCTCTGTCTATGGGATTTTCCAGGCAAGAGTACTGGAGTGGGTTGCCACTTCCTTCTCCAACTTTCTTATTCTTTCTGGAACAATTATAACTTTTCTGGTGCTGTTAGTGGAGCACAATGAAAAAACATAAATTCCACAGTAGAGCCGTATGCCCTAACCACTAGTGCCAAAGAAGCTGAAGTCGAATGGTTCTCAAAGACCTGCAAGGCCTTCTAGAATTTACACCGCCAAAGATGTCCTTTTCATCCCAGGGGACCGGAATGCAAAAGTAGGAAGTCAAGAGATACCTGGAGTAACAGGCAAGTTTGGCCTTGGATTTCAAAATGAAGCAGGGCAAAAGCTAACAGAGTTTTATCAAGAGAACGCACCGGTCATAGCAATGCCCTGTCCCAACAACACAAGAGACAACTCTCCACACGGACATCACCAGGTGGTCAACACTGAAATCAGACTGACTGTTTTCTTTGCAGCTGAAGATGGAGAAGCTCTATACAGGCAGCAAAAACAAGACTGGAAGCTGACTGTGGCTCAAAGTTTGAACTCCTTATTGAAAATTTATACTTAAATTGAAGAGAGTAGAGAAAACCACTAGACCATTTAGATATGACCCAAATCATATCCTTTACGATTATACAGTGGAAGTGACAAACAGATTCAAGGGACTAGATCTGATAGACAGAGTGCCCGAAGAACTATGGACGGAGGTTTGTGACTTTATACAGGAGGGGATGAACAAAACCATCTCCCAAAAAAGAAATGCAAAAAGGTGAAATGGCTGTCTGAGGAGGCCTTACAGACAGCTGAGAAAAGAGGAGAAGTGAAAGTAAAGGAGAAAAGGAAAGATATACCCATATGAACACAGCATCCCAAAGAACAGTAAGGAGATAAGAAAGGCTTCCTAAGTGAACAATTCAAACAAACAGAGGAAAACAATAGAATGGAAAGACTCGAGATCTCTTCAAGAAAATTAGAGATACCAAAGGAAAATTTCATTCAAAGATGGGCACAATAAAGGACAGAAATGGTATGGACCTAATAGAAGCAGAAGATATTAAGAAGAGGTGGCAAGAATACAAGAAGAACTATACAGAAAACATCTTCATGACCTGGATAACCATGATGGTGTGATCACTCACCTAGAGCCAGACAAAGCTAGTGGAGGTGATGGAATTCCAGTTGAGCTATTTCAAATCCTAAAAGATGATGCTGTGAAAGTGTTGCACTCAATATGCCAGCAAACTTGGAAAACTCAGCAGTGTCCACAGAACTGGAAAAGGTCAGTTTTCACTCCAATGCTAAAGAAGGGCAAAGCCAAAGAATGTTCAAACTACCACATAATTAAATTCATTTCAGGTCAGCAAAGTAATGCTCAAAATTCTGCAAGCTAGGCTTCAACAGTACATGAACCAAGAATTTGCAGATGTTCAAGCTGGTTTTAGGAAAGGCAGAGGAACCAAAAATCAAATTGCCAACATCCATTGGATCATAGAAAAAGCAAGAGAATTTCAGAAAAAAACATCTACTTCAGCTTCATTGACTATGCTAAAGCCTTTAACTGTGGATGACAACAAACTGTGGAAAATTCTTAGAGATGGGAATACCAGACCACCTGACCTGCCTCCTGAGAAACCTGCATGCAGGTCAAGAAGCAACAGTTAGAACTGGACATGGAACAACACATTGGTTCCAAATTGGGAAAGGAGCACGTCAAGGCTGTATACTGTCACCTTGCTTATTTAACTTATATGCAGAGTACATCATGAGAAACGCTGGACTAGAAGAAGCACAAGCTGGAATCAAGATTGCTGGCAGAAATAGCAATAACCTCAGATATGCAGATGACACCACCTTAGAAAGTGAAGAAGCACTAAAGAGCCTCTTGATGAAAGTGAAAGAGAAGAGTGAAAAAGTTGGCTTAAAACTCAACTTTCAAATGAAGATCATGGCATCCGGTCTCATCACTTCATGGCAAATAGATGGGGAAACAATGGAAACACTGACAGACTTTATTTTCTTGGGCTCCAAAATCACTGCAGATTACTGCAGCCATGCATTTAAGACACTTGCTCCTTGGAAGAAAAACAATGACAAACCTAGACAGCGTATTAGAAATCAGAGACATTACTTTGCTGACAAAGGTCTGTATAGTCAGAGCTACAGTTTTTCCAGTAGTCATGTATGGATGCGAGAGTGGACCATAAAGAAGGCTGAACACCGAAGAATTGATGCTTTTGAACTGTGATGCTGGAGAAGACTCTTGACAGTCTCATGTACAGCAAGGAGATCAAACCAGTCCATCCTAAAGAAATCAATCCCGAGTTAGAAGAACTGATGCTGAAGCTCCAATACTTTGGCCACCTGAAGTAAAGAGCTGTCTCATTAGAAAAGACCCCGAGCTGAAAGATTGAAGGCAGGAGGAGAAGGGGATGACAGAGGATGAGATCATTGGATGGCATCACTGCTGCAATGGACATGAGTCTGGGCAAGCTCCGGGAGTTGGTGATGGACAGGGAGGCCTGCATGCTGCAGTCCATGGGGTCGCAGAGTCGGACACGACTGAGCGATGGAACGAGGACAACAACAGTAGAACTGAGAAAACCATTTCAAATGCTCAAAGGCTATGTTGATATAAAGATTTTATCAAACATTTTATTTTCTTTCTTTTCTGCCTGCATTTTAAAATCTAGTTATGTTAAATGAGCCACATTAAAGCCTAGCGGAAAAGCCAAGCACAGATGCTTACAAATGTATTTATTTATTTTAAGCACACAGTAACGGTTTTGGTTTGGCTGCTGTGTATCTAAATATCAGGTGGGGATTTTAGTAAGGACTTATTACTCTGTTTATATAAAGTGCTCATCAGTGTCCAGACTGTGAAGCCCTGTGTGTCTGAGAAATTCAATGTGTTTACCAGGATGAGCCAAGTAAAAAATATCCAAGAAGCTGATTATCAAAAGGTAAAGAGCTGAAGTGTATGCTGAGATCTCCGCATTTCACTTATGTTTTATACGCACATAACCCTGTGTTATGTGATGAATTCTGCATCCACCTCAAATTTTACCTATGACGGTTCTAGCCCCAGTGCCATCCGCAGTGTGAGTCTATTTAGACACAGGGCAGTTAAGGAGGTAATCGAGTTAAAAGGAGGTCACGGGACCAGGAGGCCCTAATCCCATATGACTAGAACCCTAGTAAGTACACATACAGAAGGCCGAAGACGTGGAGACTCAGGGAGAAGACGGCCACCAGCATGCCAAGGAGAGGCGGTACCCAGACGCTTCCCTCAGGCCCTTCGAAGGAACCAGCATGACCGACACCCGGGTCTCCACTCCCAGCCTCCTGAACTCTGAGGAAATCGATTCCTGTTCTCTAAGCTGCCCAGTGTGCGGTGCTTTGTTACAGCAGCCTCGGCACGTGAACACAACCATCACATACATTTCTTAAACTCCTAATATCATTTTGATCAGACAGCATCTTTCAGAGTCTTTCCCCTTAGCCCTGGATAAAATTTCAATCCTTCAACGTTCTCCACAGTGTTTCAGTCTCCTGTTAACCGTTCTTTATCTTTTGTTTGGTTAATCATAATATCTTAACTTACGATAATGGCTTCTTAACTGACACTGCTAGTGATAGATCTTCGCTTCGGACGGTAATAACAACATTATTATTACTAAGGCTTATAATTAAGACTTTCCTCATGGGGGACTCTTCTAAGAGCTCTGCACGGGTTAACTCATTTAATCCTCACACAAACTTTATGGAAGCGGTGAGGAGATTACCATTCCCAGGTTATAGGCGAGGAAACTAAGGCACAGCAAACCAAGAGCCTTCCCCCGAGGCACACAGCTCGCAAACGGCTGAGCCACGGCTGGGAGCCATGGCTGGATTCAAGTTACAGCAGTTTCGTGCCCCACCCTCTTCCCTGCTGCACTCTGCTGTGCCAGTACCACCAACAGAGACAGTAAACCCCCAATCACTCGCTGTTTAACGAGACCTGCCTGAGAACGTTATGTGCATCAGTCATTTAATTCCCACGACAAAGTGTTATATATAAAGTATTATTATTTCCATTTTACAGATAGAAAATAAATACAGGCACACACAGATTCAAGGATTTCCTCACAGCCACAGTATTAGTGTGTTGTGCAATGCGAATTCCATCCCAGACAATCTGAGAATAAAGCCTTTGCTCTTCTCAACTCAGGGAAATGGAAGTTTCTTGTACTTTCTTTCCAAACTCACCTATCCTTCTAGGCTCAATTCAGTATTCTCAATACTATTAAGACTTCTCTAACCCTGCTGGCCAAATATTTGAAAGCGTAATAAATACCTTGGCCAAAATAATGGATGGAAAGGGATATTTAGTGATACTTTGCTGGATATTAACATTTGTTTCTCTGATTGATGCTTCAACTCTATACTAAAATCATATGGATTTGGGGGGAAAAACCAACGCAATACTAACCTAGTGTTGAGGATAAGTTCTCAACTACTACTTCTTAAATTTAATTGAATTGCCTTTAATTGCCCTTTAGGTGCTTCAAGGATCTTATGTAACTGAAAACTGCACCAACAGAACTCCAAAGGCATAAAAACTTATTGGGATTTCTCTTGCTAGACCCTAGGATTTAAATTAATTACTTAAAGAGATTTATTTAATATTATATTTTTTTCAGAAGGCTGATTTTTTTTTCTACTAAGAACATCTGCCAAAGCTCATAGATGTTTATGTCTTCTCTTTTATAAAGTGTTTATTAGCAACATTACATCTTTATTTTATGATCCCATGATGTGGAACGGGACAAGCTGGTTATAGTTTTAGCTCAAGTTGATTTGAAAAAGGACAGAAATACCTAGTGGAGATATAATTTTTTAAAACAGCAATCCATTTAAAAAGCTTATCAGTGTTCAACCTTGGCAAATTACAGCACTAATATATTTTCTTTATATAGTTTTTCTCCTCAGTAGAATTAAACATTATTCCAAATTCTGAAATAAGAAATGACAAATTGCCTAAGCTATAACATTAATTTCTTCCTCTAAACTTACCAAGTCATTTAGTACTGGGAAATAGCTATTAATAAAAGAGCAAAATATATACCTCAGTAAATAGTCATTCACTTAAGCCAATATTAACATAGTGTATTTCACACTTCACTGAAGTTTTTCATGTGTGATTTGAATTTGAAAATTATTGTTCCCACAGACCAGGCTAATTGTAAAAGTACTATCAAATAATTAATATTTGTATTCACTCACTTCCATATATAATATAGTCTGCTAATATACTTTTAGAGAGAATATGCAATTGTGAGTCTAGTTAATCTTGCCAATTAATTATATACAAATCTCATTTAGATTCATGTTTCACTATAATAACACTAAACTACAGTTTTTGCGAATTGAGTCTTTAAATATATAGAACTGTATGAAACATGCACAAAATTGATCAGTCTCTTGCCTTTAAATATTAATAATTTTATTTAAATTAGCATATTTGAGAATTAATACATCTATAATACATTTCAAATAATTATTTTACTCAAAGGTCTTTACAGAAAGCTAGTTTGAATTATGTTCTCAAGTAGCTGACTTTGGCAATTTGTGTTTCTGCAAACGTCCTTTCATTACTGATTTATTCCAATGCAAGAAAAAAGTCATTAGATTTTTCAGTACTTGGGTATTTCTGAGAGATAGAAACACGCTGTGCCTGGATGACTCTACCCCAAAAATATAATATTAAATTAAATAATAAAGTAAAATAAACTGTGGCTGCCATGGAAATGGGAGGCACAGCCACATGCACCTATAAGACCTCATATCCTCTGAAAAAAGGCATGAGATTGCAGCATGTGCACATGCAGGGGCAAGGAAAGATGCTAAGTTTATAGATGTTCAGGAAAGGGCTAACTTGCCTCTCCTGGGAGACTGGAAAGAATGTTAACGTTCCCTGAGCGTGTTGGGCAAGAAGAGAGGAGTCCATTATAAATTCTCTTAGAGTGATGAGGACTATGCCTAACACCTTGCAATGTACACTGGGAGAGTCTGAGAGTCCCATTGACACTAAAGGTATTCCCTGTGGGAAGAGGCACTGTTGAGTGCACAGTTAGCTCAGTGTATACTTGGAAGGAAAGTTATGACCAACCTAGATAGCATATTCAAAAGCAGAGACATTACTTTGCCAACAAAGGTCCGTCTAGTCAAGGCTATGGTTTTTCCTGTGGTCATGTATGGATGTGAGAGTTGGACTGTGAAGAAAGCTGAACGCCGAAGAATTGATGCTTTTGAACTGTGGTGCTGGAGAAGATTCTTGCTAGTCCCTTGGACTGCAAAGAGATCCAACCAGTCCATCCTAAAGGAGATCAGTCCTGGGTGTTCATTAGAAGGACTGAAGCTAAAGCTGAAACTCCAATACTTTGGCCACCTCATGTGAAGAGTTGACTCATTGGAAAAGACTCTGATGCTGGGAGGGACTGGGGGTAGGAGGAGAAGGGGACGACAGAGGATGAGATGGCTGGATGGCATCACTGACTTGATGCACATAAGTTTGGGTGAACTCCGGGAGTTGGTGATGGACAGGGAGGCCTGGCGTGCTGCGATTCATGGGGTCGCAAAGAGTGGGACACGACTGAGCGACTGAACTGAACTGAACTGATATTGGTGAGCAAAGAAGTCTTCTCATATGTCATAAAAGAGGCCCAAGATAGCTACTAGTCAAGGTGACTAGAAATCACATTGACTTTTAGTTCCTCATTTTCTGACGGACCAAAATAGCTTGGGGTGCACAATGTCAGGGAATTATACAAGAAAGCAAGTGACTAATGGAGCAGGTTTTTGCAAGAGAGTGAAAATCTCTCTGTCATGTCCAACTCTTTGTGACCCATGGACTATACACTCCATGGAATTCTTCAGCCCAGAATACTGGAGTGGGTGGCCTTTCCCTTCTGCAGGGGATCTTCCCAACCTAGGCATCGAACCCAGGTCTCCCGTATTGCAGGTGGATTCTTTACCAGCTGAGTCACAAGGAAAGCCCAAGAATACTGGAGTGGGTTGCCTATCCCTTCTCCAGTGGATCTTCCTGACCCAGGAATAGAACTGGGGTCTCTTGCATTGAAGGCGGATTCTTTACCAACTGAGCTATCAGGGAAGCCCTGTTTTGCAAGAGAGAGATGAGGCAAATAACTGGAGGAGATGGATACTGAAGAAGCAAAATCAGTGATAGAAAATGTTGATAAAAGTGCCATGGCCTCAGCTCTTAATCAGGCTTCTCAGGTGGAGTCATGGTAAAGAATCCACCTGCCACTGCAGGAGATGCAAGAGACACGGGTTTGATCCCTGGGTCAGGAAGGTCCCCTAGAGTAGAAAATGGCAACCTGCTCCAGTATTTTTCCAGTATCTTGCCTGAAAATTCCATGTCAGAGGAGCCTAGTGGGCTACAGTCAGACAGCAGGAGCAACCTTTAAACAGGAGCAAAGTAAAATAAGAATTTCTAGAACTAAAAACTTGATTTTTGAATAAAAAAGTGTTATTACTAAAACTGCTAAAAAGCAAATTTAGGAGAGCAAAGGTTGAAAGAAGCTATCACAAAATAAAGAGTAAAAATAGAAACAAGCAAACAAAAAAGAATGATAAGGACACAGGGGACTGAAGTCAGAGCCCATATATGCAAATACATATCAAAAGGAAAAGAGACAGGAAGAAATTTTCCATTGATGACACATGATAAAGACGAGATTGTTTGTGGAATAAAAAATCATAACAAGCAATTCTAAAATTTGTATGGAACCACAAAATGGGACTTTATCACTAAAGCAATTTTAAGAAAGAAGAACAAGGCTGGAAAAAGCATAATGCTCCCTGATTTCAAACTATACTGCAAACGTATAAATAATCAAAACAGAATAGCATTGGCACAACAACAGACATGTGGGTCAGCAAACAAAATAGAGAGCCCAGAAAACCAGCAACCCATCCGTAAGTGGTTGATTAATTTATGACAAACGAGCAAAAAATGTACAACGGGGAAAGAATAGCCTCCTCAAAACATGGTGTTGGGAACGCTGGACAACTACACGTGAAAAATGAAACTGGGCCACTATTTTATACCACACCCCAAAATTAACTAAGTGGATTAAAGACTTGCATGCAAGACTTAAAACCATAAGCCTCCCAGAAGAACATGTAGGCAGTGACCTCCACGACACAGGTCCAGGCAACGACATTTTGAATATGACACCAAAGCAAAAGCAACAAGAGAAAAATAAGCAAATGACTGTATCAGACATCAAGGCTTCTGTACAGCCAAAAACCACCACCACCACCACCACCAAAATAAACCGGCAACCTAATAAGTGGGAGAAAATAATTACAAATCATATCTGATAGGAGGCCAATATGCTAAATATGCAAAGAGCTCATACAGCTCAATAGCCGAAAAAAAAAGTCTGATTAAAATATGGGCGGAGGGTTTGAACAGACATTTTCCCAAAGAAGACATACAGATGGCTGACAGGTACAGGAAAAGATGCTCAACATCACTAATCATCAGGAAAATGCAAATCAAAACCCCTGTGAAAAACCACAGCCTGCGAGGAACTGACACTGATGCTAACTTTATATTCATTTCTTATGCTTGTCCCTCATGACAAAGATCTCTTTGGAAGAGGCCTGCTAGTTAAACCTAGTGCTTCCTTGGTGGCCCAGACGGTTAAGAATCCACCTGCAATGTGGGAGACCTGGGTTTGGTCTCTGGGCTGAGAAGATCCCCTGGAGGAGGGCATGGCAACCCATTCCAGTATTCTTGCCTGGAGAATCCCCATGGATAGAGGTGCGTGGGGGGCTTCAGTCCATGGGGTCACAAAGAGTCGGACATGACTGAGAGACTAAGCACAGTTAAGCCTAATATTTAAACTTCTTTTCTTTGTTCTCCGTTTCTAATTTTTACACATTTCTGCTCTCTGTGTAATAGGTTAGTATATGTCATCTCCATTAAATTCATAGATTATATTTATGTGCTTTGGGTAGTTTCATTTAATGTAAGAACTGCACTTTTATTTTTACCATTTTTTCTTTACACTATAATTGTGAGGTGTAACATTATTACAGGGAGTTGTTTAATATATATATATATTTAGATTTAACAAACATTACTAAAAGCAATGCCTCTGAATCTGCCACTGAAGGAGATACAAAGAATGCTGGCAGGTCTGGAGAAAGAAGAAGGGCACTGGAAGAATCAATGGTCCTGACTTCAGACTATACTACAAAGCTGTAGTCAGCAAGACAGTATGGTACTGGCACAAAAACCAGAAATACAGACCAATGGAGCACGATAGAAAGCCCAGAGGTAGAGACACACACCTGTAGGCACCTTATCTTTGATAAAGGAGGCAAGAGTATACAATGAGAAAAGGCAGTCTCTTCAATACTTGGTGCTGAGAAAACTGGACAGTTGTGTGTAAAAGAATACATTAGAACACTTCCTAACAAAAAATAAACTCAAAATGGATTAAAGAACTAATTGTAAGACCAGAAACTATAAAGCTCTTAGAGGAAAACATAGGCAGAACACTTTGACATAAATCACAGCAAGATCTCTATGACCCACCTCCTAGAGTAATGGAAATAAAAACAAAAATAAATGGTACCTAAATAAACATAAAAGCTTTTGCACAGCAAAGGAAACCATAAATAAGATGAAAAGACTACCCTCAGGATGGGAGAAAATAATTACAAATGAAGCAACTGGCAAAGGATTAATCTCCAAAATATACAAGCAGCTCACACAGCTCAATATCAGATTAAAAAAAAAACAAACCCAATCAAAGAATGGGCAGAAGACCTAAACAGACATTTCCCCAAAGAAGACATACAGATGGCCAATAAGCACATAAAAAATGCTCAATGTCACTCATTATCAGGGAAATGCAAATCAAAACTATAATGAGGTGTCACCTCACAGCAGTCAGAGTGGCCACCATCAAAAACATCTACAAACAACAGATGCTGGAGAGGGTGTGGAGAAAAGGGAACCCTCTTGCACTGTTGGTGGGAATGTAAATTGATACAGCCACTATGGAGAACAGTATAGAGATTCCTTAAAAAACTAGGAATAAAACTACCACATGACCCAGCAATCCCACTATTGAGCATATACCCTTTGCTATGTTTAGTCATGTCTGACTCTTTGGGATCCCATGGGCTATAGCCCACTAGGCTCCTCTGTCCCTGAGAATTCTCCAGGCAAGAATACTGAAGTGTGCTGTCAGGCCCTCCTCCAGGGGGTCTTCCCAACTCAGGGATTCAACTCAGGTCTCCCTCATTGCAGGTGGATTCTTTACCATCTAAGCCACCAGGAAAGCCCAAGAATACTGGAGTGCGTAGCTTATCCTGTCTCTAGGGGAGCTTCCCAACCCAGGAATTGAACCAGAGAGTCCTGCACTGCAGGTGGATTCTTTACCAGCTGAGCTACCTAGGAAGCCCTGAATAGCCTGAGAAAACCATAATTCAAAAAGACAGATGTACCCTTATGCTCACTGCAGCACTACTCACAGTAGCTGGGACACAGAAGCAACCCGGATGTCTGTTGACGGATGAATGGATAAAGTGTGGTACATACATACAATGGAATATTACTCAGCCATGAAAAGGAGTGCATTTGAGTCAGTTCTGGTGAGGTGGATGAGGGTAGTGCCTGTTGTTATACAGAGTGCAGTAAGTCAGAAAGAGAAAAACAAATATCAAACATTAATGCACATGCATGAAATCGAGAAAAATGGTACTGAGTATCCTATTTGCAGGGCAGGAATAGAGATGCAACATAAAGAACAGACTTGTGGACACAGTGGGGGCTGGAGAGGGTGGGAGGAACTGAGAGAGTGGCACTGAAAAATATACATGTGCCGTATGCAAAACATAGCTCGTGGGGAGTTGCTGTACAACACAGGGAGCTCAACCAGGTGCTCTGTGACACCCTAGAGGGATGGGGCGTGGTGGGGGTTGGAGGAAGGTTCAACAGGGAGGGGACACAGGTGTTTTGGGAGCGATGAAGTACAAGCTTTCTAAAATTCATGTCTTCGATGCAAGTTAGAATAGGTATTATTTGATTTTAGGAGAGAAATAGATAAAATAGTTTTATCTATAAAAGTTTAATATATTATTATAGTCACTAATGAAAAAGAGGGATGTAGTAGAATATCCAAATTAAGACTGTAATGAAGGAAAAGACAGAATTAAAAGCAAATTCATTAAACAAGCATAAGGAAAGGAAGAAAAGAGGAAACGATAATTTAAATTGGAGTTAGGATGGACGAAATATAAACTAATCTAGCAGGCTAGTGAGTAAAACATACGTAAAATAATTAAATTTCCCTGTAAAAAACAAAGACTTCCATATTGCTTTCAAAAACAAGGTCCGCATATATGTTATTTTAGGAAAAAATTTATGCAAAAACAAAGTGATAGTGGTGTTGATTAAAATGTTCTCTCAAAAGATAAGTCCTAATCCCAGTACCTGTAAATGTTACCTGTTGGAAAATACATCTTTGTAGATGTAATTACAACGAGGTTATTGAGTGAGTCCTAGTCCAACATGACTAATGTCTTCATAAGAAAAGGAGAAGACACATAGACACAAAGACACAGGGGAAAAGCGCGTGTGATGATGGAGGCGGAGACTGGGCAGTAAACCCAGGCTGCCAAGGATTGCAGCATTCCAGAAGCTAGGAGAAAGACATGGAACAGACTGTCCAGAAGACATGTGATGATGGAGGCGGAGACTGGTCAGTAAACCCAGGCATGCCAAGGATTGCAGCATTCCAGAAGCTAGGAGAAAGGCGTGGAACAGACTGTCCAGAAGACAGTCTCAGACTGTCCGTGGAACTTCCAGAAACAGAGAAGAGCTCTGGGACACCTTGATCTCAGACGTTCAAACTCTAAATATTTGTTGTTAAACCCTCAGTTTGTCATAATTTATCACATGTGCCCTGGGAAACTAATGACAGAGAAAGGTGGAAAATAAAAGGTAGACTAGGGAAGTGCAAACCACAAGACAGTCTTATCAGTAAAGGACCAAGCAACGTATCAAAAAAAGCAAAATTCTAGGGTATGGATAGAAAATGAAGTATTACATAAATGTGAAAGTTACAATTCTCCAAGAAGTTTTAGAGAAGAAGTACTAAAAAGGGCACAGACATAAGATCCTATACTCTAGAAACAGATGCTCTAGAATCAGGCTGTAGTTCCAGGCTCTGTTATTAAATAGCTCTGTGACTTTAGGGATATTACTTAACTTTTCTACACTTATAAAATGGGAATGATAATAATATTTCAGTTATTGGCAGTTATGAGAAACAAATGAATTAATATATTTAATTTATATGTGAAAATGTATGTATTAATAATGTGTTTAAAACAATAGCTACCATAGAACAAACATCAAAAAAATGTTAGCTATTATTTAGCTATTATGTAAAACACCATATAAATACTAGCCAAGCAACAAGGAATATAAAATAAAACCTCAAGAAAAGAAGAACTTTATAAGGTCACTAATTGGTAGAGAATTTTAAATAATTACTTTCAGAATTTCACTTATCAACTTGCCACAAAAGAACAAAGTCTACAGAGTATCGGATGATACAACCAAGATAAAAGACACACACAGTATTATACCAAAGGCAGAAAATAGATCCTATTTCCCACTCACAAAATCTCATTATTATGAAACCAAGATAAATTCTAAGGTACTCAAAAAGATCTTATAATTCACATTCTCTCTCCATGACCCAAGAAGATTAGAAATCAAAAATAAAAGGCCAGAAACAACTTAACTATTTGAAGATCAAGCTATTTACATAAAAATAACTCCTGGAAACTACCACTCTTCTCCGCATCACTGAGGTTTATAGCAGTCAACTGGTTGAGTTGTACAAAGCTGTACTCACCCGAGAATGACCAGAAACCACTGGTTCTAAACCAGGGTGGTTACATCTCCTTAAGGAAAATTTAGAAATGCATAAGCACACATACAGTTATTAAAAAGCCTGAAGAGTGCTGCTGGCCCTGAAGGTTGGAAAGTCAGGGATGCTGAATGTTCTGCAAAGCGTGGAATATTCTTTCACAGCATAGAACTGCCATGGCCAAAACATCAATACTACTCCCATTGCTAAACAGCATTCTAAAAACGACTCCAGGGCAAAGCATCCACAGATGCTCAAGATATTTCTATTTAAAATTAACTTAATACTACTATGGTAAAAAAAAAAAAAAGTCTTCTATAAACATAGCAGACAATTCAATGCTCAATTTTCCACAGCAAGAACAAAATTCAAGAACTTTCTTTGTTTTTGAAAACAGACAGCATGTAAGATTGTTTAGAGATTGTTGCAGAAACTCATTTTCTTTTATTACTAAGACTCAAAAAGGGAATTCACATTTTTATATCCGTAGAAGAATTAGACAAATGGATGAGTCAGTACATGGGGAAATAAATGTAAATCTATGTAATTTGCTATTTAGTTTAGATTAGCTAATTTAAATTCTGAGTGCACCAAACTTAGTTAACAGAAGCATCAGTGCTGAGGGTAACTATTTTTCACACTTCTTCATATAAAAGCAAAGTATCTCAACAGTGTTTTTTCTTAGTATTTCTGATGGTGCTAAGGTACAAGGCAATGTTCTAAAGTAGACAGCATATACAGGGATGAGAATGAAGGAATATGGGTTTAGTGTTGGCTGTACCATCTACTAACAATGTAACATTCTCTGTGCTTCAGTTCAGTTCAGTCTCTCAGTCGTGTCCAACTCTTTGCGCCCCCATGGACTGCAGCACCCCAGGCCTCCCTGTCCATCACCATCTCCCAGAGCTTGCTCAAACTCATGTCCATCAAGTCGGTGATGCCATCCAACCATTGCATCCTCTGTCATCCCTTTCTCCTCCTGCCTTCAACCTTTCCCAGCATCGGGGTGTTATCCAAAGAGTCAGTTCTTTGCTTGATGATTTAGCTTCTCTGTGCTTACCCATCAGTAAACTTAGGATAAAGGATTTGCTTCACTTGTCTTGAAGGACAGATTTAAAGTAACTAGAAACCCCCCATGGGACCTAACAGGCTGCACTGGGACTTGCCTTGGCTCTACCTTATCCCCACCACATTTCCTCTTCACTCCTGGCCCTGGTTTCCTTGTTCCAGGGTAAGGTCTCTGCACCGACCCTTCTCTCTGCCCAGATGCTCTGCCACCGACAGCTTCATGCACACACTCCTTCCCCTGCCTCCATGGGGTCTCTGCTCACACAGCACCTTGTCAGAGAGGCAGCCACACTCCATGCCATGAAACACAGCTCTCCTCTTTCTCTGTCGCTTTATTCTACTTTATTCTTTGACATAGTGATGATCTACCGTGTTAAAACCTCAGATTTTACCTTGCTTGCTATTGTCTCTTTGTAGGCTGTAACCTCAAGAAATGCAAGAAAAACTGCTATCTCTACCTTAGGAATAATATTCTCATAACAAATTATATTTTTCTGGATCTGTCCATATAAAAACTTAACAATGCGTTTCGTTGGGAGGTTTGTAGCTCTACTTTTTATTAATCCATGTGAGATTATGTCAATATTATTTTTTATGACATTACATATGGTTTCAGACACCATTCTCCTGATTTAGAATAGTATGGAAAGTTAGTTACCCTTTTAGCCTTTCTACCATTCCCCTCTTAGTTACCCCAGGGCTCAAATATTCAAAGCATGCACTGATTTTGCATTCTGCTTCTCTGAAAAGATACTCTATGACTCTTTCTGGAAGTGAAATTTGTTTCTTCACCAAAAGCAGCAAGACTTGGACGTGTCACAAGCTAGGTGCGTCAGAGCTATTCTTCGCTCTAATAAAACACCTTCCTGATCGCTTCCAGGTTTGCGTTAGTCATGTTGGTGTCTGTCTCCACCACACTACTCCACTGCAGTAGAGTGGAAAGCAGAGACCGTTTCTTATCCATTTGATATTTCGCTCATACATCGTACGTAGCAACCCTGCCATAATTCTTGATTCATTTACTGAGTACAGACATTCATGCAATGGTCCACACCCCCACCCTTCTTTACGGGGAAGCGAAGAAGATTACTTACATTTCGAGCCCGACGAAGAAGAGCCGGTGACAGCAGACCTCGATCCTCCTTTCATGGAGAAAACTCCTTTTCCCCTGCGCGTGGTCGTCACTGCCGCTCGGGGCCGCTTCAGCGGGATGACCGCGCGGGGCGGCGGAGGCACACGGCCGTGGTAATCGAACAACCTTCACGAAACACAAACGCGGCTGAGAGCTGTGGCTCACACCTGCGCGTTCTACCAAACGTCTGAGATGATTAAGAGAATGGCCTTGAAAAAACGTCAACACGTTTTTTAATACTGTAATCAGGAAGATCCATTTTCACTACAGGAATGGGATGCTAGTATAGTCTATGCTTTCTGAACATTAAAATCTGACTCCATATGAACTCACTTTTATAAAGGCAGGAAAGAACAAGGAACTTTGCAATATGTTGGAGTTATTCTGACCTTCATTCCCAAGTATATTTCTTTGCTTGATTTAACAGATTTATCCTTCTTAGGAACAGAAATCTTCCTTTTCCACATCAGATACTTAGTAAGATAGTTTGAAAGGAGGAAAAGATCATGCAGAATCAGGGACAGAGCAAAGAAAATTAGTGTATAATCAGAAAATATCTCAGAAGGTGGGAAAAAAATAGAAGTATGACTAGTTTAAAGAGGGCAGCTGTGAGAGAAAAATCAACATGGTTCCTTCCCTCTCACTAAGGACTTTCTTAAGTAATGAAAAAATTTTCTGACTAGGCTTTTCTGACTAGAAAAAAGGGAGCTGAACTTGGATGAAAGGCTGGTAGCATGAGCACAAAACTTTGTTGACTAAAGAACTGATAGAAAATGTTTATCAGGATGATATTTTATTTTTCTGACCATTTGGTAGATGTGGAAATTGAGACTAGAGATGTTTGTAGTTAGCTATTAAAAATTTCTCTAACAAAGAATACCAATAAAACGCTGAAGCTTCTGCTTAAAAGTGAAAAATGATACGCACTATAACCAATGTATTTGCATTAGACAATGAAAGGGATAAAGTATGAGTATTTACATATTTATAAAAATATGTAATTAATATATTCAAAGTCTCATACTGCATACACACAACAAATTTTTGTGTGATTAAGCACATTTGAGCAGCATAAAAGGACCAGAGGGAAAAATTTTATATATATACATATATATATATACTCATTTATTTTGAAAACTATTTGCCACTGAGGCAGAGGTATTATTGCATTGTCTACTATAAATAAAATAGCATTATTGAATTAAAATGATGGTTATTATATATTTTATTATGACACTATTATATGGATTCTCAAAGTTGGTTTAAAACAGTCAATAGAAAATCTAATGTGAAAGACAGAAATGAGAAAATGAAAACATCTTTAAATTTTAAAATATTTAAAACCTTCTATAATTGGTTATTTCATAAAATTACATCTCATTTGTATATACCAATGGAAATGTGATAATCTCTTTTTGGAAAATAGTATATGAAAGATAATGCTTAAGATAGGCTGGTTTCCAAGTATTCTTTCAGAAACACTGAATACTATGACACTAGAGGGAAGAAAAGTCGGATGTACACAAACCACATTTGAAGCAGACCTTGGTACTAAGAATGTCTTTTATATTAGAGAGCTAACAGATCCAAAAACAATGATTTGGGAACATGCTAGGAAATACTAAGAGATGTCTGGAAAGGAAAAGAAATGAAAGGAGACAGAGTTCAAGAGAGGGGTCATCCTCTGCGCATAAGCAAAGTCCATTAGAGCCGAGGAGCTGCCAGCAAAGAACAGGTCACGGATGCCCACACATTATAGCTGACTTCAAAGGGTACAGGACGATGAAGCCGAAAGGCGCCGTGGACCATTTTCATACCACTAGGGGCTCGAAAATCAGAAGGGTCAACTAAGCCTGCCCCTCATTTCAATCACAAAACAGGACCTACATTATTTATTTATACGTTGAATTCACAGAGCAACCTAAGTCAGTGAACCACAACACAAAAGGCGCTTCTCGTGAGCTACCGCCCGCAAAGTTACCGAAAGAGCAGAAACGTGACAACTGACCCATCTCCTCCAGGCTGGAAGTGGCTGCTGGAGACGAAAGGGAAGCTCTTGTGGAGGAATCATTTCCCCAGGACGTCAAAATGCCATTTAGCAGGTTCATGAAATAAACTAATCTACACACTGAGTTAAGAAACTCTCTAAAGCACAACTGAAATATAAAATGGTGTAACAGTGCTATACTGGATGTCAGGTCAGGTGAAGACATCATACTCTCTACTACTTTAATGATAGTGCAATTCAATAATGTTTTAGAACTGCACTGTTCATCAATATTTCTGTTGTTTCCCCCCAGACAAGGATTACAAAACTTCCAGTGTTGGCCAGGTATGATCTCATGCTGAAAAAACAGAGCTGCACCTGTTCACTCTATTTGTGACACGTTTAGCATAGGATGTACATTTTAGTAAAGCAGCATATGTTGTGTGCTTTGTTGTAAGTTGCTATAGGGAGAGGTCCTTGTTTTCTGAATATTTGGATGTGTTACTTCAAAGAAAGATGACTCCTTTCCCGTTACAGAATCAGGTAAGGTTTTGTCAATTCATTCTGTCTCTCTGTTGCGAAGATATGCAGCATTAGAACTTGATTTTGATAAAAGTGATATTGTAACACACAGACAAAGCTAAAAGGGCATTTCATATGAGAGCATGATTTTAAATTTTAATGGAGCTGGAAGTTTGTTACTTTTCACTGGGCAAAGTTGAGCTTACCAGAAACCAAGAGGAGGAAGACTGGGAGTTGTTTTCAAGCATGAAAACATATTAATAACAAGATAAGGATGGGAAGCAAGGCCGTTCTCTAGGACTGCAAGATGTAGCAGTTCTTCTAAATACAGAAGGAAGTAGGTGAAAGGCGGCCTATGAAGGAGACACAAACATTGGCTTTCTCATCAGAATCCTGTCCTCGGCAAATCAGAGAAAATAGCCCAAGAGAAATTTCCATCCGATAGAATTCAATGGAATTCAAACCTCCAAGGTCACTCGAAAACTTTAAATTCTTTCCTTCTTCTTGATTTTTTGTTCTTCCACTCTCAGAATTGCATTCCCTTTCCTTTCCTTTAATGGCCCTTCATTTTCCCTAATACTATTAGAATACTGTTTTTCCCATTGTGTTTACAGGTCAAACAAACAATGATTTAAAGTCAAACACATAATTCTCTTTTCTCTAAGGCCTATTTTAAAACAAAAACTTTAAAAGACCTACTCTCAAGCAATAAATAAAGCAAATGTCAGATTTTAATAAAAACAGCAGGTTGAGGAAGTTTGAAGGTCTATTTTATTTAATAAACATTTCTACTTTTCATGGGACCATTTTCTGTTTGGAATTTTGTTTGCTTTAATAATATCTGAGATGTGTCATTTCATTATCAAACAAAAGCTGAAAAGTGGTAAGCAATTTTAATATTGATTTATTGATAAAAAATAGACACAGCTTGTGTCTATAAAAAATAAGGATATTCTTTTTAACAGTTGCTTTTTGGACAAAGACAATTTAATGGCACATTGATGTACAAAATTAATATAATTTTGAATTCTTGTTTTTACTAAAAGCCTTTTATTATTAAACTTCAACAATAAAAAAGCAACATTTTAATGCATTTTCAGAAAATATATATGGAAAAAATAACCTCCTATCTCTTACCCTAGAACAATTACTGTCATTTTCTAATCTTTTTTCTACAAGAATTCGTATTTTTTTACATAACTGAAAACATAATGTATCCTGGCTAATTCTCTTTGGTTTATATTAAAAACATTTCCCACGTTTGCTAAATGGTCTTTCTAATGTTTATTTTTAGCTCATTAGGTAAAAAATCCACCTGCAATGCAGGAGACCCCAGTTCAATTCCTTGGTAGGGAAGATCTGCTGGAGAAGGGATAGGCTACCCACTCCATTATTCTTGGGCTTCCCTTGTGGTTCAGCTGGTAAAGAATCCACCTGCAATGCAGTGAGACCTGGGTTCGATCCCTGGGCTAGGAAGATCCCCCTGGAGCAGAGAAATGCTATTCCACTCCAGTATTCTGGCCTGGAGAATCCCATGGACTGTATAGCCCATGGGGTTGCAAAGAGTTGGACGTGACTGAGTGAACTTCACTCATTCACAACGTTTAAGTTTTGTGGTGCATTTTCACAAGTAGATATACCACAGTCTAATAAATCATTACTTGATTGCTGGACTTTTAATTTGATGTCCATTTTTCACTGTCATTGAAGGGACTGATGTTGAAGCTGAAACTCCAATACTTTGCCCACCTGATGTGGAGAGCTGACTCATTTGAAAAGACCCTGATGCAGGGAAAGACTGAGGGCAGGAGGAGAAGGAGTGACAGAGGATGAGATGGTTGGATGGCATCACCAACTCAATGGACATGAGTTTGGGTGGACTCTGGGAGTTGGTGATGGACAGGGAGGCCTGGCGTGCTGCAGTTCATGGGGTTGCAGAGTCAGACGTGACTGAGCGACTAACTGAACTGAACTTTCACTGTCAACCAATGTGATTTTAAAATTCACGAAAAAAATTGAAAATGTAATATTTATGTATTATTTTGTCACTGAACACTAGATTATCATTTAGATAAATAATAACTTAAAAATCAGTAATTATCTGTTTTCTTCTAAATTTCCCACATAAAAATACTTTTTCATTTTCCTTACTTACGAACCCAAATTTACAGTCACTATGGGATTAAGTGCTAACCAAAAAGTGTAGTCTGGACTTTGGGTTAAACAACTGGCCTTCCCAGAACCAAAATTTGACCACCTATTCAGGGCCATGTTCTCCCTGGACGCTTTTAGCAGATAAATGAAGATCAATAACTCTAGGATCGGCGATCTCTGGCTGTGTCTTCATTCAACCTTGTTGAATGACAAGAAGGGTTTCTGTCTTCAGCTTATTTGACTTCTGATAAACAGAATCTATAAAACCAAACTAAGATGCCATTCATTTTTTTAAAAGGCTATATTTGAAATCCACATGAATGATTCTAGCCTATTAGAATATCTGCTTTCTGTACTGTTTGAACTACTTGAAATTCATAAAATCTGTTTGTAATTTCTACCTTTTGACTTCAAATAAGCTTTTGGTTACAGCTGAATCCAAAAAATGCTTTTTATAGGCACACTTCACTTGAGACCAGTAAATGAGTAATTCTTATTTCTGTTTTTTTGTCACTAAACTTTTCCATGATTTTCCGTGAAGCCACCCTTGCCAACAGCCCACCCCCTGCCAGCAAGCCCCATCCCTGGTCTTGTACAAATGCCTCTTGAACATGCTTTTAAAGCATTGACTGTGATCATCAATGATCTATTTTAGCAATATCTTGACCTTAATCTAATCTTTATATTTTGTACAGTTTTGGTATCTTGTTAAAAAGTGAATGGATTCAGGTAGCAATTGTGAGGTTATTAATCAATAAACTGATTCTATTTAATTCTTATAATTCTGTAACATGTGTATTGTTAAGCCATTTTGCCCATGAAGGAAACTTGTGGGAAACGGATGAGATAACCCTCCCACCCCCAAGTTTAACCAGTCAACACACATGCGTTGAGACCTGCAACTTGTCTTCTAACTCCGAATCACATCCTTCGTCAACCGTGCCATGCTAAGCCTTCCAAGTGTTTTAAGTGGAATCCCATTTTACCAGATGGTAATTTAAATTTGCATAGTGAAACAGACGTTGCTTCTTGCTAATATGTTTTTCCAATATTCATGAATATATACTGTGCTCCATAATCAATGATCTGAGACAAGTACAACGTGACTTAGAGTTGGTTTTCATTAACTGCAACTCTTGTAGCTTCTCCTATGTTAATTTACTCAATGTCAAAATGGATCCAGAACTGAGCAATGCCCCATTTTGAATCACTGGTATGTATGTGTATACACACACACACACACATATATATATTTAAGGTCAGGAAGCTCTGACATTGCTTCTTCTTCTTTTTTTTTTTTTTCTATCAATAGAAGTTTGCTCATTACTGGAGGTGATAAATGCCTCAGTGCCTTTCCTGGTACTATTGAAGAGAGGTTTCATTAAAACTGCTGATATCTCAGAAACTGAAAACATTCCTTGGGGGTATTCCGAATTTTAGCTATACTTCTCCTTTTACTTTACTTGGGATAGTACAAATATTTATGTTTCATTTTAATAACATGTAATGTCCTTCATTTAGAGTCATAGTTGGCCTTTGAAAGAAAACGCCATTGAATGCAGTAAATTGGGCAGTTTTTTTTGGTACAGCTTAGAATAACCTCGAAAGTCTATTGTTAGTGATACTCTTCCCTGGTCGCTCAGACAGGAAAGACTCTCCCTGCAATGTGGGAGACCCAGGTTTGATCCCTGGATTAGGAGGACCCCCTGGAGAAGGGAATGGCTACCTACTCCAGTATTATTGCCTGGAAAATTCCACTGCCAGAGGAGCCTGGAGGGCTACAGTCCATGGGGTCACAATGAGTCGGACGCAACTGAGTGACTAGCACTTCACTTTCAGTTCATGATTCCCGAAACCATGGAGAGACACTAAATTAGTTTTTGGAAAAGTTGCTGCTGCTGCTGCTAAGTTGCTTCAGTCGTGTCCGACTCTGTGCGACCCCATAGACGGTAGCCCACCAGGCTCCCCTGTCCCTGGGATTCTCCAGGCAAGAACACTGGAGTGGGTTGCCATTTCCTTCTCCAATGCATGAAAGTGAAAAAATAAAATGAAGTCGCTTAGTCGTGTCCGACTCCTAGCGACCCCATGGACTGCAGCCCACCAGGCCCCTCCGTCCATGGGATTTTCCAGGCAAGAGTACTGGAGTGGGGTGCCACTGCCTTCTCCGCTGGAAAAGTTACTGTTGGAATAATGTATTGAAACATTCACATTAAGATGGAACTTTGTGTAGAGAAGTTTTCTAAGCTAAAACAATGCGAGAGTTGAAACTCGCCCATTATATGAGAATTCCCAAGCCTGGCAGAAATAGGCTAACAATAGGATGTAAATGAATGTCAGTTACTGAGACATTACCTCTCAGCTTCATGAGAGGCATTTAGTAACAGCTGGAGTTGAGACTCGGTAAGCCACACTTCTGCCGGGGCCAGCTGGCTCCTTTCTAGGCTCAGCCAGTTAAGGGCTTGAGAAGGAGACTAAGATTGGAACAGGAAGAGAGGACTTGACGCTTTCTGTTTTGCTTCCTGGTTTTGTTTTGGCTTCTTGTTTTTTCAGCATTACTGCAGCCTTGTTTCTTCACCCTGACAGCAGCAATGCATTCCAGAAGTGGCAGCTGAATCCAGTTTGAAAACTTTTGCAACATTTGCAGAACAGTCTCCACACTTCCTCAGAGGGCATCAGGTGGCACTGCTTCTTTAGAGGTCTGGGTTCCAGCCCTGTGGGATTCTCCGGGTTCAGATACAGTAGCAGCAACTAAGCAGAACTTCCTACTCTCACTGTGAGCTCTGGAAGCCCCCTTTTCTAGAGTGATATCTGATAATCCTTCCTTTTCCTGTTTTCCAACCCCACAGGTGGTAGACATAGAGGTAGTTTGCTGACTCCATCGTATCACTGTGGGCTTTGTGTTGTTGTTTATTTGTTTTTGCCTTTTTTAGTTCCTTAATACATAGAAAGTTCTTACAAGCAATTCTCCTTGTTCAGCATAACTGTATGATGTCTGTTTTCCTGACAGAAAACCAAGCAGCGTGGAGTGAATGGAAATAGCTGAGTATTGATAAGAGTGTTCAGCTGCAACTGGAATGCTCTAGGGGGCAGGAGGAGGGAAAACCATACAAAAAGAATGATCCAGAGGTGTCACAATGGACTTCCTATGAAAGGACAGCTGACCAATCAGTGTATTCCTCAGTCACAGGGACATTGCTACTTGAATATCAGTATAAGGAACATATTCTCTATCACTATTAATGGTTACTGTCAGCTACCAGCAGCTAACATTGATTAAGTACAAAAAACACACCAGGCACAATGCAAGTCATAAAAATATGCTACTTCACTGAATCCTCAGAACAGTATTATGGGGTAGACATTAATTTCACGTTCACTTCATCGATGAGACAAGTTTTTGTGGCGTTAAATAAATTGCCCACGCTTGTGCCGTTAGTAAAAAGAGCAAAAAGTTAACGATAAACACAAGCAGAATGTAACTAAGGAGGGATTACTGTGGATAAAACTGTTAGCACTGGCCTGTTAGGCTATTTCTCTTGTCCAGCCTCTCCACTCTTGTCCCTTCCTGGGGAATCTAGGTTCACAGGGAACTCCTGACTGTCTCTACTATGGCAGATGCTTCTCTCTCTCTTAGCCAAATGCAGAAGATGGGAAATTAACTAATGAGAGCACAGGCTGCTCAGTCTGTTAGCAGCACACCCATACTCATCTCTGTACACCTACAAACCAAACAGGTTTTATATAAGAGAAGCAAATGATTTCGGAAATTATTCAGAGTTAGCTTTTTGTGTGAGATGGAGAACCATCTGAAAGCTTCAGGCTCTGTAATTACTTGCTGATTAAGGCTCTTGTTTGTTTGCTTGTAAAATATATTTATTTATCATCTACCTACATATGTATCTTACGATTTTTTTAGCTGTAATATATACACAGTAAAACGCAAATATTGGGCTAGTGGTAAGTTGCTTCAGTTGATGTTTGACTTTTTGTGACCCTGTGGAGTGTAGCCTGTGAGGCTCCTCTGCCAATGGAATTCCCCAGGCAAGAATACTGGAGTGAGTTGTCATGCCCTCCTCCAGGGGATCTTCCCCACCCAGGGATCGAACCCACATCTCTTATGTCTCCTGCACTGGCAAGCAGGCTATTTACCACGAGTGCTGCCTGGGTCGCTGAGAAAACTGTAAACCTGACCCAAAGTTTACTGGTTGATTACCAGAACTGGGGTCTCCTACCATCTACTCCATTTTAAGTAGAAATTCTTTAAATGTGCAAGGAAGTCACATGATAGAAAATATTTAAGTGATAACAATGTGAAAACAGTTTCATATTGACAGTCTAAAAGACAATGTATATTAGTTGGTAACTTTATTCATAGCAATGAAGACAGTGTTCTGTATCCTGAAACACAGAAGAGTATCAGAAAATGTTTTGAAATTGTCAAAAACTGAAATATTCAAATAATTGAAAGACTAGTTAAATGTTATCTTTTTTTTTCAGTAAATGGGATTATTTTAATGCTGTCAGATCTTTACATCATTGTTAGGATGGGTTGTTACAAGCTATTAAATATTTAAAATTAAATATTATATTTTACATAAATTTTAAAAATTATTTGAGAAAGTCATCCTTAAAAATTTATATTTGGTCATAAAAGGATGACTAGAGAAGTCACTTGCTTAGCTTTGAACACAGTGGTGCTAAAGGTATGGCTGTGGATTTGATTTTGTGTAGATAAGGCTGTTTCCTTTTATGTAAAACCATAGGCCAATATTGCTCCCGTTCTGTTGTGTGTATCTGCACAGTTGGTTATTGAATATAAATGGAAACCTAGTTTATGATTGTAGTGCTGCCACTAATTAACTATGTGACCTCGGAGAAAGCAAAATGTCTCTAAATCTAAGGAAATGAATTAATAACAAAAGCTGAGTTTCCAGTATGCGTGAGACTTAATGATAGTGCCTGAGGATACAATAAGCAGAGCTGAGCATCTTTCCTGCCCTCTGGGAGGAAGGAAAGCAAGCAGAAATAAACCAAATATTGTTACTGCAGAGAGAAATCTAGCAATATAAACGCGGAGCAGTACTGTGAAGGAACAGTAACAGGTGCAGAGAGGGAAACAGAACCTCATTCAGTCTGAGAGAGGAGTCCACGCTGAGACCTGAAGAATGGAGTCCTTAACTAGACAGTGGAGAGAGGCAGGAGCAGAAGTGCGCAGAGGAAGGTCCCCATACAGGAAGGAACACGGAGATCTCCTGGGGCTGGGAGAGGACCCGTGCGGCTGAGCAAAAAGGAGACCCTTATGAGGGATTATGTAGTTTCTTCCCTATATAAAATGTTCTGTTTTTCAAGCTTTGCATTTTTATGCCTTGGCATATTTGTTTGTTTGTTTGAATAGAATTTTAAACAATATTTACTTTGTTTTTGTATGTGTGTGTATGGTCCATTGACCTAGCACAGATAATTCTTGTTTCGCATACCTCTACTATCAGAATTTCATTTGCCAATCCTAAGTTAAATGACACCAATCCCCCCAACAGAAAAAGTCAAATTTCAGTTTTACCACATATATTAACTGTGAGTAATTTCATAAAGTCCAAGCTTTGCTACTGGTTTTTCAGTCCACAGATCTCTACCTAATTAACAGACGTTCCTGACGATCAGGTCACCTCTTTCAAAGTCTGTCAGGGATTTGTCATTGTGTATTTGTTAGTTCACACACAGATCTCTTTGCTTCCTGGTGATGAGTCCACGTGGGATTTTGTAAGAATAGGTAATCAAAAGAGGGAATTGGTATAGCAGAGAACCGAGGAGGGAAACTGGGAGTAAAATTAAAATTAAATGTAAATGGAATTATAGGAGAAATAGCTGTTTGTAAGGATGTGGACACTCTTCCACTCAAGAGACTCTAGAGATGGAGACAGAGGAATTTAGTAAAATAAAACATACTGACATAAATGAGGTAAGTGGTTGTGATGTGCTGAAAAGGGAAGAAGATGTCCCAGAGGAAGTGAAATTGGCAAAGAAAAGGAATCATCTTGAGGAAATCTTAGAGGTAGTTCACAACATTGATAAAATGTCAAAGCTGACCCAGTATTAGTAGCACAACAATTCACTGAGGGGTAGAAGAGGTGCTTGCCTCATATCATAATAAAAGAAGAAGGCTAGTACTAGTCAAATTACTTTTGATAAGTCATTTTTACAAGAAAAAAGTACATTAACTCTTAGTATTTTTACATTAAAATGTTCCAATTTTAAATTAGTATACTAAATAACCGTTTCACTGTATTTTCCTATATGTATGCATGAGGAATTTCTATATATGTATGTATATATGCATACATGTATAATATATACATTTATAACATAGAGTTTTTAATGTTTTGACAAAAATTTTTTAAAGGTCACGGACAACCCTATTTCTCCTATTGACTATTAACGTCACTCTGCGCGGTTTCCTTTCCGGTCCCACACTACCGTGCAGAGCGAGACGTGTCCGCAATTTTTACTGAATGTGCGTGTTGTGTGGAAGTAGATGTATTTTAGAAGGTTGGACTCATTGTCTGAATTTATAAATCTCTCAGTCTTGAAGAATTCCAAGTCAAGAATTCCAATTTCAAGATCTGGAAAATAATATTGGTTAATAAATCTTTAAAATATCATCCAAATATCAGAAACCAAATTTTAGGCTTAAGCACCACCAAAGTCTAAAAGCCCAAGATCTTCTATACTGTAGTAGGTACAATCACAAGATGAAAATCTGTCCGTCTTATATTTAATTGAAACTTACTTTTTTACTGTAAAATATCATTTAATCAATAATATCTGTGAATGAAAGGTACAGAAGAGTTAAAAGATAATTTAAATCAAAGGGAAACAAGGATGATAAATTTACATACCGATTGTAGAAATCATCTCTGTAGTAGTCATAGTCAAAGACATAACCACTGAGGAGGGAAACAAGAAATTAGTTGTTGACATCACAGTAATTTTGGTATTAATCTATAATGTAAGTGTAATAAATTTATATTACTTTTGCATATTTATTTTCCAATGCAATTATGTATTCAAAGGACTTTACAAGATAGTGTCCGGTTAGATATACTGCCATGTCAAACTCTTATTATATGTTTGATAATGTAAACACTGATAATGGATTGAGTTGGTTTGGAATGAAGATGAGAACAGGTAGCCAAATTAATTTTTTAAATACTTTTAATACTTGTAGAACCATTTGTCCCCAGACAATATATAATATAGCTATTCCTTCTTCCTGAGGTATGTATAATGAGGCTAAATAAACAATAAACAAATGGTATATAAATAATATAAATGGAAAAGTTTAATGTAAGTAAAGTAAATACAAAAGTGGTTTCCTCAGAAATTCAGCATATTCTTGTTATTCTAAAAACTTGCTCTTCAGTACTTGATGCAGAGAAAAATGAACAAAAAAGAAACTTTGAGACTTACCAACAATACCAATATTGTAGGGCACTTAAAGAAGAGTTAATAAGCACATTTCAAGGGTAAGATTATTACTAAGCTCCTTAAATGAATGTATAATAAAAATTTCCCCATCCACTTATATAAATTTTAGAGTTTACAAAACACTTTATATGCATTATTACTTTTTATTAATAATTTTAAGCTCTCAAAACAGCTGTATTGGTTTTTATAACTGGAAAAAATTAAAGTGCAAGGGACCTCAGTGGCTAGCTCAAATTTTATATCTTGTAAGTGACAGGGCTGAGACTGGAGGAAAAGACTTCTGAATCCATATCTGGAGCTGTTTTTCATCACCATGCAGCCCTCTGCAGCCTGGAAGAAATTTAATCTTATGCTAAATAGAATATTGGTATTACAGGGGAGTAATTTTTAATATTCATTTATTTTACTGTTATAAAATATGCATAACTAAATTTACATTTCTAATCACTTTAAGTCAATTTCAAATGTCAAAATTCAATGGCAATGTTGAGCAATTAACCATTTCCAAAATTTTTTTATCATTTCAAACAGAAACTCTGTGCCCATTAGACAATATTTCTCCCTTCCCTTGCTCCCTTGGTCCTTCCCCAAGCCTCGGTGACTGCTGTTCTACTTACTATAGTTGTGAATTTGTCTTCTCTAGATACTGCATATAAGTAGAATCATATATTGTTTGTCCTTTCTTGCTTGGCTTATTTTACCTGGTGTAATTCTTCAAGTCTTATCTATGTTCTAGCATATATCATAATTTCAATCCCTTTTTAATGCCTGAATAATTCTCCACTCGTGTGTGTGTGAATTTTTGTTTATCTGTTCATTTGTTGATAGAATCTGAATTTTTTCCATCTTCTGGCTGTTGTGAATAATCCTATTACGAACTTTGGTGAGCAAACATTTTTGGGGGGGCTCCTACTTTTACCCCTTTTGAGTATATGCCTAACAGTAGAATTGCTGAGTCATGGGGTAATTTTGTATCTAACCACCATACAACAGGCAAGTAATTTTATATTCCCCAAATATCAATTTAATGGTCCTTTATAACTTCTTTTGTTAAGAAAATTGAAAGAACATATTGAGGAGGGCTTGTCATTCATGGTTTTCAGTATAGATTACGTATTTGTCCTCACACTCATTATGTACAGGGCAGGGGTACTGACCCAGCACAATTGGCTTATCAGATAGGGCTGGTTCCTGTCCAACACAGCCTGACTGAACACACTGAGTTTGAACCCACGTTCTGGAATGTAAAGTGGAGACCTACTTCATGTGAATGTCTAGATGGAAGATTGAGCATTGTCTAACCAGAGCAATACTGCTGTTTATCTACCTCTGCAAGCCAAAGAAGACAAGGAGACCACTGCCAAAGCAGTAAGAACAAAAGTCCCTACTTTAGTCCCACAGTTGAAGATTGCTAAAGTTATAAAGATTTGTGCTTTAGTTGATATTACTGGTGTATGGATGTGACAGTTGGACTGTGAAGAAAGCTGAGCACCGAAGAATTGATGCTTTTGAACTGTGGTGTTGGAGAAAACTCTTGAGAGTCCCTTGGACTGCAAGGAGATCCAACCAGTCCATTCTGAAGGAGATCAGCCCTGGGATTTCTTTGGAAGGAATGATGCTAAAGCTGAAACTCCAGTACTTTGGCCACCTCATGCAAAGAGTTGACTCCTTGGAAAAGAGTCTGATGCTGGGAGCGATTGGGGGCAGGAGGAGAAGGGGACGACAGAGGATGAGATGGCTGGATGGCATCACTGACTTGATGGACGTGAGTCTGAGTGAACTCCGGGAGTTGGTGATGGACAGGGAGGCCTGGCGTGCTGTGATTCACGGGGTCACAAAGAGTCGGACACGACTGAGTGACTGAACTGACTGACTGACTGGTGTTAGACTCAACTATGGCATTGAGTCAAGGGATTTTAAAGATAACCTATTGGCTATCATCAAATTCAAGGGATAAATTTCACCTCGAAACTTTCCTGATATAGCAGTGCATATAATTTTCATTGTGAAGAGATATGATGGCACCTTAGCCAAAAGTTTTTTAAAATCTCGAGTGAAGTTATGCTACTTTCATACACATTTGTCATAAGTAGTCACTGTTGTCTCTTAGGTTTGATTATTTTCAAGACCATGTTGGTAGATCTCCACAACCTACTGATTTTACAACTGAAAGTCTGTCCTTTGACCGACACCTCACCGTGTCCTTGGCCTCCAGTCCCAGCTGGCTGCCATTTTACTGTTTCTATTAGTTTGGCTTTTTCAGATTCCATATACAGGTGACAGCACGTAGGATTTGTCTCTCTCTGACTCATTTCACTTAGCATAATGCTCTCAAGGTTTGCCATCTTTCATAAATGAAGAGATTTCCTTCTTTGTCATGCTGAATAATATTTCATTATATATACATACCACATCTTTATCCATTCAGTTAATGACACACAGCTTAAAAGTGATAGTGATGTGTGGTGATGGACCTGTTAACTAACTCTATGGTGGTAATCATTTTGTGGTATGTGTGTCAAATTATTATCTTGTATACCTTAAACTTGCACAATGTTCTATGTCAATTGTACCTCAAAAAGCTGGGGAAGAAGAATACTTTGGTTGAATACAAATATATGTGTAATAGCATTCATGTTTGGATAACACAGAAGAGTTTCCTACCAGTCAAAGCAGAGGAAAAGGAAAAGACAAAGCAGTATACTATTTGAAGAGTTTTGTTTGGTTTATGAAGAATGGTAGCTGAGGGGGAAACATTCTAGTTATGGAAACAATATTCTCAGTGCCTTTCCATACATAAGCTGTTTTAGCCTTAACAGTAACCTATAAGATGTAGAACGTTCCTCCAATTTTATAAGACCCTGAGGCCTAGAGATATTAAATACCCTAAATAACACAGATAAGTATTCTAACACAGATAAGTATTCTAGGATTCTAGCACAGTCATTCATATACTCATTTACCAAAATGTGATTAAGGACCTATGGTCAGGAACTATATTAGGCACTTAGGTTTAGAAGTGAAATAGTTACTTTTTTTGCTCACAAATCTCAGTCTAGTGGTGATTCTACGCAGAGTACATCATGAGAAACGCTGGGCTGGAGGAAGCACAAGCTGGAATCAAGATTGCCAGGAGAAATATCAATAATCTCAGATATGCAGATGACACCATATGGTGTCAAGTGACAGAAGAAGTGAAGAAGAACTAAAGAGCCTCTTGATGAAAGTGAAAGAGGAGAGTGAAAAAGTTGGTTTAAAGTTCAACATTCAGAAAACTAAGATCATGGCATCTGGTCCCATCACTTCATGGCAAACAGATGGGGAAACAGTGGAAACAGTGGCTGATTTAATTTTTCTGGGTTCCCAAATCACTGCAGATGGTGATCACAGCCATGAAATTAAAAGACGCTTACTCCTTGGAAGGAAAGTTACCTAGACAGCATATTCAAAAGCAGAGACATTACTTTGCCAACAAAGGTCCATCTAGTCAAGGCTATGGTTTTTCCAGTGATCATGTATGGATGTGAGAGTTGGACTATAAAGAAAGCTGAGCACCGAAGAAGTGATGCTTTTGAACTGTGGTGTTAGAGAAGACTCTTGAGAGTTCCTTGGACTGCAAGGAGATCCAACCAGTCCATCCTAAAGGAGATCAGTCCTGGGTGTTCATTGGAAGGACTGATGCTGAAGCTGAAACTCCAATCCTTTGGCCACCTGATGTGAAGAGCTGACTCATTTGTAAAGATCCTGATGCTGGGAAAGACTGAGGGCAGGAGGAGAAGGAGACGACAGAGGATGAGATGGTTGGATGGCATCACCGACTCAATGGACATGGGTCTGGGTGAACTCCGGGAGTTGGTGATGGACAGGGAGGCCTGGCGTGCTGCGGTTCATGGGATCACAAAGAGTAGGACATGACTGAGTGACTGACCTGAACTGAACTGAAGTGGTGATTAAGATGGTTCTTGATATCTTGTCCATCTTGACTAAACTATTTGCAGATTTCTTCCTGAACATGGGCCTCTGACCTCTCTTTTATTAGAGTATTTACTTTAGAACTCTCTGTAAATTGTAGTTGTAAGTTCTCTGCCACTCACATGTGTAAATGATCTGCCAGTCTCATGCCTTGTCTTTCTTAAGGACCTGGGAACTGTCTTTGAAATTAAATTATACCAGTCATGCTAATGATAATGATTATATAATGTTGAGAAGTTATTTACTTGAATAGATAAAGTTGATATTAACTTAAGTATCATACATGGTGATAGACATTTTAGATGCTTTTAATAGCTATTGTTTGATGGGACAATAGTTTTCACACAGTGAAAATTATCAATATTTTCTGATGTGACTGAATAGAGAGAATATGTAGGTAAATTGTTTCATCTTTTATTCTGAAACTTTTAAAAAATATTATATTAGAGTAGAGTAAGATGAAAATATGACATGTTACTAATATGGATGAGAGTGATGATTCTACTCATAATTCTAACACCTTTAAGAAATACCTCAATAATTTACCAGCCTTCAGGAAATTGAAGAGTGCATGAGAGAAAAATGCTCATTTTTATTTTTCTCATTTGATGCTTAAATTATCTTGTCCAATCTGCTTATTTTTTGCTCAATTCTGACTGGTGAGGCATATTTGCAAGGACAAGTTATAGCTAAGCAGCCTAAATTGTTTGATCTCCAAGTTGCACTTTCTGCCATCATAAAGTCAATTTCACCTGTCAAGTTAAAAATGAAATACAGTGTACAAACAGCTCTGTGTAATCTTGACAAGGCTGCTTTTGCCTTAATGGTTTGGACTTTTGTAAAAGTGCCATGGCCGTAGTTGGTTCAGGGCCTAAGCTGTAAAATCAAGCTGGGTTTCCAAGGAAGAGGAAGAGATTCAAGGAGATGAAAAGAGATTAGCACAGAGCAAGTCTGATCTGTGCCTGCCAAGTGCTTTCCTCAGGATTCCTCCTGCTCTCAATTCTTTTTTGTCTTTTGTTTTCTCTCACAGACTCTCCCTCATAAAATCCCTTCTTTTTTTCTTTTTGTGTGAACCTCTATTTGAAATTAGCTGTCAAAAAGTGACATTTCCAGGAGTCATATCCAGCACTGTAAGTATCTTATGTATCCTAGAACTGTGGTCCCAGGAAAAACTGATCTTTTACATTAGAAAAGATCCTCTTTCCCTGATACAAGCCAAGAGTTATGCTCATGAGTTAATCTATTTTGGCTTTCTTTCTTTTTTTTTTTTTTTGTAAATTATTTAATTGGAGGCAAATTGCTTTACAATACTGCAGTGGTTTTTGCCATACATTCACACGAATCAGCCACAGGTGTACATGTGTTCCCCATCCTGAACTGCCTCCCACCTCCCTCCATCCCATCCCTCAGGGTCATCCCAGTGCACCAGCCCTGAGCACCCCTATCTCATGCATAGAACCTGGACTGGTGATCTGTTTCACATATTTTGGTTTTTAGACGAGGAACTTTTGCAACTTTCATTGTGGTAGTTTTGTGTGACAATCTGGTTCTTAGGCCATTGAAATAAAAATGAGAATAAAAGAGATGTTTAGGGCACTGTCCAGGAGGAAGTTAATTCCAGTGATGGAAAATGTTTTTGTCATTTGGGAGTACGGTCAGTGACAAAGGGAAAGTACTTGACTTTCTAGAAAAGTGAAACAATAGCTTTGAATTTAATACAGTTTATATTTGAAATTTACAATATTGTACACATTTACAACATTTATTCTACTTTTCAATGTACCTTTATTCTATTTGCTCAGATCCCTAGAAATTTAATGGGAAATAAGAAACTGGTAAAATGATTGTTGAGAGTTGCACACTCACACTCTTTCTTTCATTATTGGAGAGTAAATGAGATCTAGTAACTTTCCTGGAATTTCACTGAAACTGTTTCATTTATAGAAGAAGAAATCACACTTCATTGGGTTTTGCAATATATGTGGTCCATTTTATATAACCCTTTTGAATTCATAAAGCCAGTTTCATATGAGTAGACTAATACACAGAAGTACTTTTTTATTTTTTATCATAGAATGTTATTAAAATGTACTCTTAAGAATATTAATAAATTTCTTAGCACAAGGAGGGAGCATTTTAATTGTTTATTAGCAGACATCCTACAAATAATGATTGAAGCCTTCTCAATTACTATATCTGGATCTATAAATTAAATCAAATTACTGAAATTTATTTTAAATATAATATTGGGAGTTGTGAATAATGATATCATATCAGCAGAGCATGGCTTCTAACTTCAAGGAATATCAAAGTTTAAGGGATAGGTAAATACACAGATGATCATAATTCAAAGTCAAATTTGACAAATGTTAAAATAAAAATTAAAACTACTATGAGGGCGTATGGGCAGAAGAAATAGGATGTGGTTGGGACAAGGACTCAGACAAGGTTTCATAAGAGAGATGATGTTTTAATTAGTCCTTGAAAAAGGATACAGGTATTTGACAAGTGAATGTTAAAAGGTAGTCCTTCTAGATGGCAAGATTTAGTGGTAGAAAATGTGGAACAAGTATGGAAACAACAGTTTATGATGTTATTCCCTCTTTATCACAGCTGTTCTTCAGATACCTACAGAGTTGTGAATGCAAAAGTTATAATACTGGACAGCTGAATTTCCAGAGTAAATTTCCCTATGGTTGAGGTTCCCAGTAAATCAAAAGTTTCCTCAGAGAAAATACAGGATTCTACTTCTAACTTACAAAATCTGATGTGGGTTTCTGACTGTCATAGTATATACAGTTGAACAGACTTATAAATTTTGCTAAGATAATATGTGGACAAAAATCTATTTTCATTAAGGAGTACAAATAAATGTGTATATTTACTTTGGAGTGTGTGTGTGTGTGTGTGTGTGTGTGTGTGAAAATGCAAAAACAATGGCATAAGCTATGAAGTCTACACTGCCTTGGCAAAACACTCAGATTGACTACCAAGGATTTTGGAATGGAGAAGGAGGCTGGCAGGGATCCAAGGATTATGGCACATTCATAGAACTTCTGGCTAACTGACCTGACAGCTTAGAAAGGTGAAGTGACTAGGAAGTTCAAAGATTAAAACAATCCAGTCAGCTCATTTAAGAGTTCTGGTCTCTTAGTTGTGAGTCAAACTTACGGTCTCACACATTTAAAGGATGATTACTTATTGAAGGATTGTGTGAAGAGTAAATTCTAGGAACAAGAAAGAGGAGGAAAAAAAGAAAAATACCTTTCTCTCTCTTGCTGGGTTAACACAGGAATTCTGATTTCAGAAGTGTCATCTTAAATGGGGTATGATTCTTACCCTTATTTATGCTGTGTTCCCATAGGAAGGATGTTCACAGATGTAGTTCCAAAATTGTGTTTACACAATTCTTTTTTTTTTTTTTTTTTTTTACAGAATATAAAAAATAAACAAGAGAGAACAGCAACGAACCCTCCAATGACTCCCCACGGTCTCCAGGTAATGGTCAGACTCATACTTTCAGCACTCTCCACATGCAGCTCCTTCTTCTGACATTCTTTAACAATTCCTTTAATTACTCTTTTATTCACTCAGACTTTCCCAGTACCTACTCTCTGGGTGGAAAAAACAGCTCCTTGCTCTCACACACAGGTATTCTTGTATCTCTCCACAATCTTCTGCATTAGCCCAACTGGCAGCTCAATAGAAATTTCCTGTAATGGGACTCTGCTCAAACTCTCCATTTGTCAACACATGTGTCTTCTTTTTGTTGAATATGTATCCATACTTAGGGCCTAACTCAAGCCCTATCTCTTTCTCAATTAAAAAGTTTGTAGACTTAGGCTAAATTCCACTTACTGTGCTATTGTTTGAGTACAGTTTTTTGTATTTACATCTGACTCATGCTCCAGTACTCTTGCCTGGAAAATCCCATGGACGGAGGAGCCTGGTGGGCTGCAACCCATGGGGTCGCTAAGAGTCAGACACAACTGAGTGACTTCACTTTCACTTTCATGCACTGGAGAAGGAAATGGCAACCCACTCCAGTGTTCTTGCCTGGAGAATCCCAGGGACAGGGGAGCCTGGTGGGCTGCTGTCTGTGGGGTCGCAGAGAGTCAGACATGACTGAAGCGACTTAGCAGCAGCAGCAGCATGCTTGTTAGTTCTCTTCTTTTCTTGTCATAGAGCTAATCTAATATATAGATTTGTCTTAGACTTTCACAAACCAATCTATTTCATTTATCATTCCTGTCTTCCATCTTTGAACTTAATCTAATTTGTCTGATTTTCTTGACACTGAAGCTTTCAGAGTAAAATATTCTAGGATGACTCTTGTCAAAATCCTGTAGCACATTATGCATCTTTTTGTCTTAGGTGAATTTATTCACAAATGTGTGGACTATATTCTTACAGCTTCTTATGCATGCTTCAGTCTTATATTGTAATTGACAATACATGACTCTATCTCACAAGATTGTGAGCTTTGAAAACACAAGGCATTTTTTTTTCCCCTTTTTAATTGGAGGAAAATCAGCTTATAACATTGTTTTGGTTTCTGCTGTACAACAATGTGAATCAGTCATAACTGATTCACATATATACATACATATATATCATACATGATATACATATATGTATATGTATACATATACATATATGTCATACATATATATCATCTCCCTTTTGACACCGGGTGTTTATAGCACCCAGTAGATATTTTTTTTCAATTGAATATTAGATTTATGTGGAACTTTTCACTACAATATTTATTTTTATTGTTCTTTTTAAGGAAATCTAATGTCTGTATTAGAATTTTAGAGACCTGAAGATTGATATTAGAACATACAGATCATTATAGTTAGGTTGGACCATGTCGGGTCAGAACTTTTTTGCCAATAAGAATCAATTTTTTGCCTCTTAGCTCTGAATCTACCTCCTTTTTGCTCTTGCTTCGTGATAATGGAGCTGAATCTTGTAAACACGTTTCCTTTGATAGCTGGCACCACCACTGAGCGACTGAGCATACATGCACCATGTTAGAGGTTGTTAGTAGAGTCTTTATGGAGGAAAACGGAAAGGCACTGAAGAGTAAGGGGCTTCTTTTTCCAAATTCCCATGTGTTTTCTTCCTTGCTTTTCTGGCACAGCTGTTCACACCACACAGGACACCCACTACAGCTCACTGGCACCCCAGAAAGAGGGTGCCTACCCATTATCCGCAGTCCATCAATTCTTCAACAAACCTCTCTGACATGCAGAGGGCTGAGGACACCTCTCTCCAAATAAGATGTGCATCTTAGCCTAGGAGAAAGAGGGTCTTCTAGGATGTTCCTTCCTTAGATACTCTTCTTCAGCCACAGAGATATGAATCATTCCCTACGTTTTCTCCTCTCATGTTGCTTTTCAGTCTCTTTCATCCTTATGTAGTTAGCCATACTTTGCTAGTTAATAATCATTTATATTGGCGGAAAGATTGGCAGTAAAATTAGAAATGAAAAAGAAGATACAAAAGACACCATAGAAATACAAAGGATCACAAAAGACTAATACAAACAACTATATGGCAATTAAATGGACAACCTAGAAGAAATGAGCAGATTCTTAGAAGGGCACAACCTACCAAGACTGACCAGGAATAAACAGAAAATACGAAGAGACCAATCAGAAGTACTGAAATTGAAACAGTCATTAAAAACCTTCCAACAAATCAAAGTTCAGCAACAGACAACTTCACAAATTCTGTCAAACATTTAGAGAAGAGTTAACACCTATCCTTCTGATAGTCTTCCAAAAAATTGTGGAGGAACTCTCCTAAATTCATTTTATGAGGCCAGCATCATGCTGATAACAAAATCAAACAAAGATACTTCAAAAAAAAAAAAAAAAAAAAAAGGATATTATAGGCCAATATCACTAATGAACATAACACAAAAATTCTCAACAAAACATGAGCAAGCCTAATCTAACAACACATTAAAAGGATCATACACCATGATCAGTGGGATTTATACTAGGGATGCAGTGTCCTTCAATATCTGCAAATCAATCAGCATGGTATACCACATTAACAAACTAAAGAATAAAAACCATATGATCATCTCAATAAATGCAGAAAAAGCATTTGACAAATTTCAACACACTTTAATGATAATAAAAAAGCTTCTGAAATTGAGCATAGAGGGCACTTATCTCAACATAATAAAGATCATCTATGATTCCCTGATGGCTCAGATGGTAAAGAGTCTGCCTGCAATGTGGGAGACCCAGGTTTGATCCCTGGGTTGGGAAGATCCCTTGGAGAAGGAAATGGCAACCCACTTCAGTATTCTTGCCTGGAAAATCCCATGGATGGAGGAACCTGGCAGGCTACAGCCCATGGGGTTGCAAAGAGTCAGACGTGACTGAGTGATTTCACTTTCTTTCTTTTATGAGAAACTTACAGCTAATATCATTCTTAATGGTGAAAAGTTGAAAGCATTTTCTCTAAGATCAGGAGTAAAACAAGGATGTCCATTTTTATTTAACATAGTTTATGAAGTCCTAGCTGCAACAATCAGAGAAGCAAAAGAAATAAAAGGAATCAAAATTGGAAAACAAAGTAAAACTGTCACTCTTTGCAGAAGACATGATGCTATACATAGAAGGTCATGAAAATACTACCAGAAAACTACTAGAGCTCATTAGTGAATTTAGTAAAGTTGCAGGATACAAAGTTAATACACATAAATCTCCATATTCCTATACACTAATAAGGAAAAAGCAGAAAGAGAAATTAAGGAAACAATCTCATTTACCATTGCATAAAAAAAGAATAAAATACCTAGGAATAAACCTACCTAATGAGGCAAATGGAACAATAGACTGGTTCCAAGTAGGAAAAGGAGTATGTCAAGGCTCCTTTTTAACTTATATGCAGAGTACATCATGAGAAACGCTGGGCTAGAAGAAGCACAAGCTGGAATCAAGACTGCCAGGAGAAATATCAATAACCTCAGATATGCAGATGACACCACCCTTATGGCAGAAAGTGAAGAGGAACGAAAAAGCCTCTTGATGAAGGTGAAAGAGGAGAGTGAAAAAGTTGGCTTAAAACTCAACATTCAGAAAATGAAGATCATGGCATCTGGTCCCATCACTTCATGGGAAATAGATGGGGAAAGAGTGGAAACAGTGTCAGACTTTATTTTTTTGGGCTCCAAAATCACTGCAGATGGTGACTGCAGCCATGAAATTAAAGGATGCTTACTCCTTGGAAGGAAAGTTATGACCAACCTAGATATCATATTGAAAAGCAGAGACAGTACTTTGCCAACAAAGGTCCGTCTAGTCAAGGCTATGGTTTTTCCAGTGGTCATGTATGGATGTGAGAGTTGGACTGTGAAGAAAGCTGAGTGCCAAAGAATTGATGCTTTTGAACTGAGGTGTTGGAGAAGGCTCTTGAGAGTCCCTCGGACTACAAGGAGATCCAACCAGTCCATTCTAAAGGAGGTCAATCCTGGGTGTTCTTTGGAAGGACTGATGCTAAAGCTGAAACTCCAATACTTTGGCCACCTCATGTGAAGAGTTGACTCATTGGAAAAGACTCTGATGCTGGGAGGAATTGGGGGCAGGAGGAGAATGGGACAACAGAGGATGAGATGGCTGGATGGCATCACCGACTCGATGGACATGAGTTTGAGTGAACTCTGGGAGTTGCTGATGGACAGGGAGGCCTGGTGTGCTGTGATTCATGGGGTCACAAAGAGTCGGACACGACTGAGTGACTGAACTGAACTGAACTGAACTGAATGAGGCAAAAGACCTGTAATCAAAAAACTATTAGATACTGATGAAAGAAATCAAAGATGACACAAAGAGATGGAAAAGTGTACTATGTTCTTGGTTTGGAAGAATCAACATTGTGAAAATGACCATATTACACAAAGCAATCTAGAGAGTCAATGCAATATCTATCAAACTATCAATGGCATATTTCACAGAACACGAACAAAACAAATTTAAAATGTGTATGGAAACACAAAAGACCCTGAATAGCCAAAGCAATTCTGAGAAAGAAAAATGGACCTGGAGGAGTCAGGATCCCTGACTTCAGACTATACCATAAAGCTATAGCACTCAAAATGGTATTTTTATTGTGCTGGAAGAAAATACAGAAATATAGATCAATGGGACATTTATCATTTTATTGTGCTGGCACTGGCACAAAATACAGTAGTCATAACAGTGTGGTTCTGGAACAAAATACAGAAAGATAGATCAATGGGACAGGAGAGAAAGTCCAGAGATAAACTCATAGACTTGTGGTCACCTAAAGTACGACAAAAAGCAAGAATATACAATGGAGAAAAGAGTATCTCTTCACCAAGTGGTGCTGGGACAAATGGACCCTCCACATAAAAGAATGACTTTGGAACATTCTCTAACATCATACACAAAAATAAACTCAAAATGGATGAAAGACCCACATTTAAGAACAGACACTATAAAACTACTAGAGGAAAACATAGGCAGAAAACTCTCTGACATAAGTCACAGCAAGATCTTTTTTGATTCATCTCCTAGAGTAATGGAAATAAAAGCAAAAGTAATCAAATGGGACCTAACTGAATTAAAGAGCTTTTCAAAGCAAAGGAAAACATACACAAAATGAAAAGGCAACCCATAGAATGGGAGAAAATACATGCAAATGAAGCAACTGAAAAGGAATTAACCTTCAAACTATGCAAACAGCTCATGCTGTTCTATGTTAAAGATATAAACAACCCAACTGAAAAGTTGGCAGAAGATCTAAGCATTTCACCAAAGAAGACATCAGTTCAGTTCAGTCGCTCAGTCGTGTCCGACTCTGCAATCCCATGAATTGCAGCACGCCAGGCCTCCCTGTCCATCATCAACTCCCGGAGTTCACTCAAACTCATGTCCATTGAGTTGGTGATGCCATCCAGCCATCTCATCCTCTGTTGTCCCCTTCTCCTCCTGCCCCCAATCCTTCCCAGCATCAGAGTCTTATAGATGGCCAAAAAGCACATGAAAAGATACTCAACATCACTAATTATCAGAGAAATGCAAATAAAAACTACAATGAGGTATTGCCTCGTACTGGTCAGAATGGTCATCATCAAAAAGTCTACAAATGATAAATGCAGGAAAGGGTATGGAGAAAAGGGAACCCTTCTATACTGCTGATGGGAAAGTAAATTGGTAAAACCACTATGGAGAACAGTATGGAAATTCCTTAGAAAAACTCAAAATATAATTACTATATGAGCCAGAAATCTCACTCCTGGCCATACGTCCATAGAAAACCACAATTCAAAGAGATATATACACCACAATGTTCACTGCATCAGTGTTTACATTATCCAGGATATGGGAGCAACCTAAATATCCATCAACAGAGATGATGGTATATATATACAATGGAACATTACTCAGCCATAAAAAAGAATGAAATAATGCTATTTGAAGCAATGTGCATGGACCTAGAGACTACCATACTAAGTGAAGTAAGTCATACAGAGAAAGACAAATATTATATGATATGATTCATGTGTGGAATCTAATTAAAAATGATAAAAGTGAACTTAGTTATGGAAGAGAAACAGACTCATAGATTTAACCTATGACTACCAAAGGGGAAACATGCTGGGGGAGGGATACATTAGGAGACTGGGATTAACATGCACAGAGGAGCCTGGAGGGCTACAGTCCATGGAGTCACAGAGTCAAACGTGACTGGGCGACTAACACTTTCACTTTCACTACCATATATAAAATAGATAACTAGCAAGGACCTACTGTAAGCACAGGAAACTTTATTCAGCATTCTGTAATAAACTATATGGGTAAGAAATATGAAAAATAATACACACACACACACATTAGGTTACTCATAGTACCTAATACAATGTAATTGCTATGTAATAATTCCCAGCCTATAACAAGTTCAAGTTTTGCTTTTAGGGTCTTTCTGGAATAAAACTGCAATACATTTGAGTAAGTACATGTTTTAGCATTTTAGCTATTCAAAAACCATGTATATTCCCATTTCGCTATTTACACTCAGAAAGTGAAAATGGTAGCCGCTCAGCCATGTCCAACTCTGCAACCCCGTGGACTGTAACCAGCCAGGCTCCTCTGTCCATGGACTTCTCCAGGCAAGATTACTGGAGTGGGTTGCCGTGCCCTCCTCCAGGGGAATCTTCCTGACCCAAGGATCAAGCCTGCGTCTCTTACATCTCCTGCATTGGCAGGCATGCTCTTCACCACCAGTGCCACCTGGGAAACCCTCACTTTGCTGTACACCTGAAATTAACACATTATAAATCAACAAAACTCCAACAGAATTAAACAAGACAGTGACACATGTGATATACAGCCAAAGGGTACACATCCTTTATTTCTAAGTGAACCTTTTTTCATAGCTTGTACAGTTGATATTTTTATTATTACTATTATTTAATTTACTGAATTATAATGATTCTTGTAAACTGTTTTCCTTCAAGGGTAAATATATCTACTGCACATGTTCCCCATGGTATAAACGAACATTAAAATATTTGGGAGTGATGTCAAATGGGAAGAATAGCAATAATAATAATATCATCAATGATAATGTTTACTGAATGATCATTTAATTGTCTTAAAAATCCTCTTAGTATTAATATTATCCTGATTTCATAAATGGGAGAATCAAGGCATCAGTACAACCAATTAAAGTCCAGAGCATAAGTCACCTTGTCTATCAGTTCAGTTCAATTCAGTTCAGTCTCTCAGTCGTGTCTGACTCTTTAAGACCCTGTGGACGCAGCACGCCAGGCCTCCCTGTCCATCACCAACTCCTGGAGTTTACTCAAACTCATGCCCATTGAGTTGGTGATGCCACTCAGTCATGTCATCCTCTGTCGGCCCCTTCTTCCACCTTCAATCTTTCTCAGCATCAGGGTCTTTTCCAGTAAGTCAGCTCTTAACATCAGGTGGCCAAAGTATTGGAGTTTCAGCTTCAACATCAGTCCTTCCAATGAACATTCAGGACTGATCTCCTTTAGGATGGATTGGTTGGATCTCCTTGCAGTCCAAGGGACTCTCAAGAGTCTTCTCCAACACCACAGTTCAAAAGTATCAATTCTTCAGCGCTCAGTTTTCTTTATAGCTTAACTCTCACATCCATACATGACTACTGGAAAAACCATAGCCTTGACTAGACAGACCTTAGTTGGCAAAGTAACTTCTTTGCTTTTTACATGCTGTCTAGGTTGGTCATAACTTTCCTTCCAAGGAGTAAGCATCTTTTAATTTCATGGCTGCAGTCACCATCTGCAGTGATTTTGGAGTTCAAGAAAATTAAGTCTGACACTGTTTCCACTGTTTGCCCATCTATTTGCCATGAAGTGATGGGACTGGATGCCATAATCTTTCTGAATGTTGAGTTTTAAGCCAACTTTTTCACTTTCCTCTTTCAACTTCATCAAGAGGCTCTTTAGTTCTTCACTTTCTGCCATAAGGGTGGTGTCATCTGCATATCTGAGGTTATTGATATTTCTCCCGGCAATCTTGATTCCAGCTTGTGCTTCATCCAGCCTGGCATTTCTTTCACATGATGTACCCTACATATAAGTTAAATAAGCAGGGTGACAATATAGAGCCTTGATGTACTGCTTTCCCAATTTGAAACCAGTCCCTGTTGCTTCTTGACCTGCATACAGGTTTCTCAAGAGATAAGTCAGATGTTCTGGAATTCCCATCTCTTTAAGAGCTTTCCACAAATCTCTTAAAGAGCTTTTTGTTATGATCCATACAGTTAAAGACTTGAGAGTAGTCAATGAAACAGAGGTATCTGTAGGAATAGTAATTATACATTTTCAGAGTTTTTGTTGGTTTGGTTAATTTACTTTTACACTCTATATATTTCCTCTATTTCTGTGGAGTTCTGATTTTCTCTGGGGTGTCTTTTGTTTCATGTTAGAATAATTTTTCAAATATATGGTGATCCTTTCTTGGCCATAATTCAGAGCAAGGCACTCAAAACCTGACAAGTAGCTCTTTGTGTGTGTAAATGCATGTGTGTGTGTGCACATATGTGTGTGTGCATACGCATGTCTTACCAACTGCTAGTGTCATTAGACTGTGATGGGCCAGTGTCCTAGGAATTTATTAGGACTGTAAAGTGTCAGTGTCTCCAGGTCTTTTGGAATAGTCAGTTTCCTTAGTGAGGATAAACTGCTAGGTCTTAAACAAAAATTAGTCTTATCCTAGTATAATGGTGAAAAATAATGGTATTTTGGGTTTACCTTAATTGTTCCATAGGCCATTAAAATAGTGGCAGAAATTTTTTTCCTCAATTTTGAAGCTAGGAAACAGGTTGGAGTGTTAGCAGTTAATGTGATTTCTGGCACACAGTAAACATCTCACATATCACATCATTCCTTCTAATGTAAAATCTGGTTTGAAGCAAAGGGAATAGTTGAGGACTAGACAATAAGACATAAGCTCCTTTGGAAGAGCACATATAAATTTTACAAATGAGGAATCTGAAAGACTAAGCAGAATGGGAAAAAGGAGATAAAGCAGAGGTGGAGGCAGAAAATGTGGAGAACTGGGAGGAGAGAGAGGAAGAGTAATGCCTTACATTGCACATATTTGCTTAGCTCATTTTACATTCTTTATTTTTTGTTGGAATACAGTTGCTTTACAATGTTTTGTTAGTTTCTGCTATACAGCACACTGAATCAGCTATATATATATATATGCTATGCTAAGTCACTTCAGTCGTGTCAGACTCTGGGCGACCCCATAGACAGCAGCCCACCAGGCTCTCCCGTCCCTGGGATTCTCCAGGCAAGAACACTGGAGTGGGCTGCCATTTCCTTCTCCAATGCATGAAAATGAAAAGTGAAAGTGAAGTCGCTCAGTTGTGTCCAACTCTTAGCGACCCCATGGATTGCAGCCTAACAGGCTCCTCTCTGTCCATGGGATTTTCTAGGCAAGAGTACTGGAGTGGGGTGCCATATTGCCTCAAAAAGAATAAAAAAATATCTAGGGATATACCTTCTCAAGGAGGCAAAAGACCTATACTCAGAAAACTCTATGACGATGATGAAAGAAATCAAAGATAACACAAACACCAGGAGAGATATACCATGTTCTTGGTGGGATCATGTTTGCTCTGCATCTATTAATGTGATCATATAGTTTTGATTGATTTCCATATATTGAACAACCCCTGCATCCTTGTGATAAGTCCCACTTGATCATGATGTTTGATATTTTTAATGTGTTGTTAGATCCTCAACAAGATATCAACCAAATCTAACAACAACCTTCATTATGTGGAGGTAGGTTCCCTCTATCCTCATTTCCTGGAGAGCTTTCATCATAAATCAGTGTTGAAATTTGTCAAATGCTTTCTCTGAATCTACTGATGTAATCATATAGTTTTCATTCTTAAGCTTGTTAATATGGTGTATCACATTAGGAAATGTCAACCCACTCTAGTAGTCTTGCCTGGAGAATCCCATGGACATAGGAGCCTGGCAGGCTACAGTCCATGGGATTGCAAAGAGTCAGATATGACTAAAGTGACTTACCACATCACATTGATTGATTTGCATATGTTGAAGAATCCTTGCATCCCTGTGATAAATCCCACTTGATCATGGCATATGGTCATCAGTAATACAGGCCTGTAATAATCTTTTTTTTTTTGGTGATATCCTTGTCTGGTTCCAGGTGTTGATGGCTTCATAGAATGAACTAGGAAGTCTTCCTCCATCTACAATTTTTTGGAAGAGTTTGAGAAGGATATGTGTTAGCCCTTTTCTAAATGTTGGATAGAATGTCCCTATGAACCCATCTGGTCCTGGATTTTTGTTTGTTGGACATTTTTAAATCACTGTTACGATTTCAGGACTTGTGGTTGATCTGTTCTTATTTTCTGTTTATTCCTGGTCAGTCTTGGTAGGTTGTACCTTTCTGACAATTTGTTCATTTCTTCTAGGTTGTTCATTTAATTGGCATATAATTGTTTGCAGTAGTCTCTTATGATCCTTTGTATTTCTGTGGTGTCAATCATATCTTCTCCTTTTTCATTTCTGATTTTATTGATTTGAGTCCTCTTCCTTTTTCTTGATGAGTCTAGCTAAAGGTTTATCAATTTTGCTTATTTTCTTAAAGGGCCAGCTTTCAGTTTCATTGATCTTTACTATTGTTTTCTTCATTTCTATTTCATTTATTTCTGCTTTGATCTTTATGATTTCTCTCCTCTTATTGACTTTGGGTTTTGTTTGTTCTTCCTCCAGTTGCTTTACATTGAAGGTTAGGTTACTTATTTGAGATTTTTTTGTTTGTTTCTTGAAGTAAGATTGTATTGCTATAAACTTCCCTCTTAGAACTCCATCTGCCACATCCCATAGGTTGTGGATTGTCATGTTTTCATTGTTATTTGTTTTTAGGTATTTTTTTGCCTCCACTTTGATTTCTTCAGTGATCCATTGGTTATATAATAGCATATTGTTTAGCCTCCATGTTTTTGAATTTTTTTTTTTTTTTTGCCTTGTAATTGACATCTAATCTGATAGTAGTGTGATTGGAAAAGATGCTTGATAAGAATTTAATTTTCTCAAATTTACCAAAGCTTTTCAATTTTGACCCAAGATGTAATCTATCCTGGAGAATGTTCCATGTGCACTTAAGAAGAAAGTATTCTGTAGCTTTCTGATGGTATGCCCCATAAATATCAATTAAGTCTGTTTGGTGTAATGGGTCATTAAAGGCTTGTATTTCCTTATTAATTTTCTCTCTGGATGACCTATCTATTGATATAACTAGAGTGTTGAAGTCCCTTCCTATTATTGTGTTACTGCTGGTGTTCCCTTTTATGACTGTTAGTGATTGCCTTTATATTGAGGAGCTCTCGGTTCAGTTCAGTCACTCAGTTGCATCCAACTCTCTGTTGGACTGCAGTACGCCAGGCCTCCTGGTCGATCACTAACTCCTGGAGCTTGCTCAAACTCATGTCCATTGGGTCGGTGATGCCATCCAACTATCTTATCTTCTGTCATCCCCTCGCCTTCAATCTTTCCCAACATCAGGGTCTTTTCCAATGAGTCAGTTCTTCACGTCAGGTGGCCAAAGCATTGGAGTTTCAGCTTCAGCATGAGGAGTTCCTATGTTAAGTTTATAAATATTTACAAATGTTATCTTCTTGGATAAATTCCATCATCAATATACAGTGTCTTTCCTTGACTCTTGTAATATTCTTTATATTAAAGTCTATTTTATCTGATATGAGTGTTGCTACTCCAGCTTTCTTTTGATTTCCATTTGCACAGTGTATTGTTTCTATTTCCTCACTTTTCAGTCTGATTTCCTTGTATATTATCTTTACTTTTCCATTGCTGCTTTTAATATTTTTCATTGTATTTAATTTTTTTCAGCTTGATCCATATGTGTCTTGATGTGTTTCTCTTCAAAATTATTCTCAATGGGATTCTCTGTGCTTCCTGAACTTGGTTGACTAGTTCCTTTCCCATGTTAAAGAAGTTTTTAACTATAAGATTTTCAAATATTTTTCTCAGACACTTTCTCTTTTTCTTCTTCTTCTGGGATCCCTATAACTCAAATGTTGGTGCATTTACTGCTATCCCATTGGTCTCTGGGACTGTCTTCATTTCTTTTCATTCTTATTCTGCTTCATGACAGTTATTTCCACCATTCTATCTTTCAGAATCTTCCACCATTCTCTGCCTCAGTTACTCTATTGATTCCTTCTAGTGTATTTTTTTCAACTATTGTATTATTTATTACTATTTGCTTTTTCTTTATTTCTTCTAGATGCTTATTAAACATTTCTTGTTTCTTCTCCATCTGGGCCTCCATTCTATTTCCAAGGTCTTGAATCATTTGTATTATCCTTACTCTGAATTCTTTTTAAGGTAGACTGCCTATTTCCTCTTCCTTTATTTTGTCTTGTGAATTATTGCCTTGCTCCTTTGTCTGAAAAATATTTATCTGTCATCTCATTGTGTCTAACTCACTGTTTTTGACCTTCTTCCCCCACACTGCAGGGCTGTAGTTCCTCCTGCTTCTGGTGTCTGCCTCCTGGCGGGTGAATTTAGTCCACGGGCCTGTGTATACTTCCTCCTGGGAGGGACTAGTGCCTGCACTCTGAGTGAAGCTGGGTCTTGCCCTTCTGATGAGCAGGGCTGGGTTAGGTGGTGTGTTTTGGGGTGGGTTTATGGGCTTACTAGGACTTCAGGCAGCCTGTCTGCTGATGGCTGGGGCAGTGTCACAGTGCTCCTGTATTCTTGATTGGTTGGCATGAGACTCCAGCACTGGAGCCCACAGGCATTTGGGTGTTACCAGGTCAAGATGATTCCATCTTGATACCATGGACAAATATTTCCTGGGTGGGGGAGGGGGGGGTGGGGGGCGGGGAGGCAGGGCAATTCTCTGCAGGTCCAGATCCTGGACTTGGTACTCCCACCCTGGATACTGTGACCAACTCTTGGCCTGGGAGCCAAGACACTGCAAGTATTGCAGCATGGCAAAAAAAAAAAAGTAAGAAAACAGATAAACAAAACTCAAACCAAAGAGCAAAAACAAACAAGCAGTAATAACAACAAAAAACAAAGAATGCAGAAAACAAGAGAACAAACAAAAGAACTCCGAAATGAAAACAAACTAAAAAACAAAACTAACAGGGAAAGAAAGCAAACTAAAAAAGGTAAACATAAAGAAAATACACAAAAATTATTTTAAAAAGATCAAAACAAAACAAAGAATAATAAGAAAAAACAAGTTAATGTAGAAAAATAAAAAAATATATTATTTTTAAAAGAAGAAATATATTAAATAATAAAATACAACCCCCACCACAACAGAACAAAATGAAACAAACAAAAATAAGAGTAATAATAATGTTTTCCTGGGGCCTCCGCCATCAGTGTCCCTGCCCCCACAGTGGACCACAGCCAACCCCCACCTCCCAGGAGGCACTCCAGTACCTCTAGGTAGGCCCCTGGGTCTGTGGGTACTGTGGGTGCAACTCAGCCTCTGACCTAGCCCAACTCCCACGTGTACATGCTCCCAAAGTCCACTGCTGCTAAAATTAGATGAATCTCAGCTGTGGAAGCGTTTGTTGTCCATTCAGATACTCTTCAGATGCAGGATTTACCAAGCTTATGTGAAAGTGAAAATGAAGTTGCTCAGTCGTGTCCGACTCTTTGCAACCCTATGGACTGTAGCCTACCAGGCTTCTCTGTCCATGGGATTTTCCAGGCAAGGGTACTGGAGTGGGTTGCTATTTCCTTCTCCAGGGGATCTTCCTGACCCAGGAATCGAACCCAGGTTTCCTGCATGGCAGGCAGACGCTTTACCCTATGAGCCACCAGAGAAGCTGATAGTGGGTATTTAATCTGTGGCTTCCCTTGTGGCTCAGATGGTAAAGAATCTGCCTGTAATGGAGGAGACCCAGGTTTGATCCCTGGGCTGGGAAGATCCCCTGGAGAAGGGAATGGCAACTGACTCTAGTATTCTTGCCTGGAATATTCCAGGGATGGAAGAGACTGGTGGGCTACAGTTCATGGGGTCTCAAAGAGTCAGACACGACTGAGTGACTACGGCTTCTGCACTTCTGGCATCTGTGGATTGTGTGTCTGAAGGAAAGACCGCCATTCCTCTTCCTTAGTCACACAGCCCTTGGGCCTCAACTTTGATTTCGGGTCCAGCTCTGCGTGTGGACCCCCCTGGGTGTCTGTCCCCTGCCCCGGTGAGAAAGAGTGAAAGCAGCAGCTGATGGGGGCACACTTACTCGCTCAGGCTAGGAGGAATAACGCAGCCACAGCTGGGGTCTGTGTGAAGTGCCCGCAGTGGCAGCGACGGACCGGAAGTTGCAACAGACTGCGGCGCACTCTTTCCGGTGCGAATCCCTCCCACGATCCTGGAGGCTGTGTGGACTGAGGAGGCCTTGGCCTGAGGTGCGGGTGAGCTTGCTCAGACCGGGGCCTCTCCCGGTGTCTGTGAAGGCAGGGGGCTGCAGGAAGGGAAGGCATTGCAGTGGTGAGCCTGACCCTTCGACCGTGGCACCTTGCTTCTAGGGCGTCCTGGGCTTCTTCAGAGAACTTTCCTGGTTGGGGAGCTTCTTCCTGCCGTCCCGTCAGGTTACCTCTTCACAGCCGACAGCTGTCCTCTCCCTGGGTCTGCTCTCCAAACCCCACATCTCAGGGCTCAGTCCCCCTCTGCGCCAAGAGACACACAACTCAGCCTGGGGCCTGCAGGACCGCAGCGCTGACCCCGCGTGTAGTTCTTCCTTTGCCCTGCCCTCCGCAGACCAGCTGCTGCGTTCCCCTCTGACCCCCTGGAGCTCCTGTTCTGCTCCAGCTGGTTTCCCTGCAGAGGGGCTTTTCCAAGTGTAGGGATTTCTTTTCACCTTCAGCTACCTGTCGAGGTTGATGGTCCCTTCCAATTTTTTCTTTTTTTCCTTTCTTCTGTCTAACCCGGTTGTGTGGGGATTTTCTTGTGTCTTTAGGTGTCTCAGGTCTTCCTTCTGCTACTGTTCAGCTGCTGATCTGTGAGAACTCTTCCATTTGTAGATGTACTCTTGATGTACTTGTGAGTAGAAGCAAATTCTGTTTCCTCCTATTTTACCCTATTTTATCTTCTTTAGATTAGAGTTACCAAGCAATGTATGACATTAAAGATATCAACTCATTTACTTTATCCTCTTTATTAAATAACATCCTTGAACTAAAGGCTTAGTCTTAGCCAAGGCTTCTTAACTTATTGTGTTGAGGGAGTAGGTCTTTAATTTTAAAATTACCAATCCATCACAAATTGATGATTTCAGAAAATACAAAATCGAACAATTAGAGGTCACAGCAGTATCAAAAATGCTATAAAAGTTTCTAAATGCTTACTCCTCTTCTTTTGTACCTTAATTAGCCATACACTGGTCAAAAACAATTCATGGATTGGCATTGTTTTACTGAGATGATGGTGAGGAACACTCGTCTAGTCTACCTTTTTATCTTGCTTTGCACCTGGCAAGATGGCTTTAACAGGATTTTACACCGCATAAATTTCATCCAAGTATAACTGATTTGATATTCAGAACTAAGGATAAAAATCTTGGAAATGAAGTCTTGATTATAATGAAATGATATCATAGCAAACATCCACTTCTTGTTTTTAATGTTCGCTTTGAAAGTTTAAATGTTAAGCAGTTAACACTGCTCAACAATATTGTGAACTGCAGAATATTTTCATACTAGATATTTAAATCTAAATAATCTGTCACCATCCTTCACTTGTCATTGTCAAAAATAAATGTCTAAACATTTTACAAAATTCTCCATCAATGGTAATTTGGTGTGATCTTTGCAATATGGAAGGAAAGCTCAATATTCAGTCATGACAGTAGGAAACTATTCCTGTGTAGTGCCTGGTTTAGAACAGCAGCTGACATTGTTATCACATAATATTTTGCACACATTCTTACAGTGCCCTTCAAATAATGAATTGATGCACTTATTGGAATTGAATGGCTGTTCATTATACAAAGGGCAGAGATGCTATAAAATCCCTTCTCACCAGCTTCAAACCAAAACCTGATGACTAAAGAAAATTAGGATTAAGATGCTCCAATTTATGGGGCAGACCCTTAATCTGTGACCTGGTGGGCTTACACAGAAAGTTGGAGAATTTAGACTGCCATGGGCCTACTGAGATTAATGTGGATAATCAAGGGCCTATGGTCAAGGAACACAATTTTAAAATAACTTCTCTAGAGACCCTCACTTTTTAAAAAAGGTTTTCAAAATTCTTACTATCCAGTTGGGCTATAACACATACTTCATTGAAATACCTCCTGCATGTTATGATAATTTAGCCAGTTTCTGAGAAAAATGTCTCATCAAGTATTTCATCTTTTATATGCTTTTTATTGAAGCGAAAGAGAGGTTATTGTCAAGGTTTGCCTACCACTGAGTCAAACTACAGGCACCATTATATCATTTTGAAGTTGAACATGGTCTGCAGGTTGTAAACACTGAGTTTTAAATGTGACCTAGTAAAAACTACACAAAAGAAATAATAAGGTTTTAAAAACATAAAATATTTGGGAGTTGGCTTTTCATTTTAAAATTACACCTTAGTTAGCATGCCAAAATATAGCTGCTCAGTGTGTTTCTTTTTTTTTTTCCTGATAAGCTTTAGAAGTACAAGAAATGCCAGGCTTTTGCTAACATTACAGTTCAGTTCAGTCGCTCAGTCATGTCCGAAACTTTGTGACCACATGGACTGCAGCACACAAGGCCTATCTGTCCATCACCAACTTCTGGAGTTTGCTCAAACTCATGTCTGTTGAGTCGGTGACGCCATCCAACCATCTCATCCTCTGTCATCCCCTTCTCCTCCTGCCTTCAATCTTTCCCAGCATCAGGGTCTTTTCAAATGAGTCAGTTATTCACATCAGGTGGCCAAAATATTGGAGTTTCAGCTTTAGCATCAGTCCTTCCAATGAATGTTTAGCACTGATCTCTTTTAGGATGGACTGGTTGAATCTCCTTGCAGTCCAAGGGACTCTCAAGAGTCTTCTCTCCAACACTACAGTTCAAAAGCATCAATTCTTCGGCTCTCAGCTTTCTTTATAGTCCAACTCTCACATCCATACATGACTACTAGAAAAACCACAGCTTTAACAAGACGGACCTTTGTTGGCAAAGTAATGTCTCTGCTTTTTAATATGCTGTCTAGATTAGTCATAGACAGCATATTAAAGAAATGCTGGAGCTTTTCTTCCAAGGAGCAAGCTTCTTTTAATTTCATGGCTTCAGTCACCATCTGCAGTGATTCTGGAGCCCCCCAAAATAAAGTCAGCCACGGTTGCCACTGTTTCCCCATCTATTTGCCATGAAGTGATGGAACCCAATGCCATGATCTTCGTTTTCTGAATGTTGAACTTTAAGCCAACTTTTCCACTCTCCTCTTTCACTTTCATCAAGAGGCTCTTTAGTTCTTCACTTTCTGGCATAAGGGTGGTGTCATCTGCATTTCAGAGGTTATTCATATTTCTCCTGGAGCTCTTGATTCCAGCTTGTGCTTCATCCAGTCCAGCATTTCTCATGATGTATTCTGCATATAAGTGAAATAAGCAGAGTGATAATATACAGCCTTGACGTACTCCTTTTCCTATTTGGAACCAGTCTGTTGTTCCATGTCCAGTTCTAACCATTGCTTCCTGACCTGCATACAGATTTCTCAGGAGATAAGTCAGGTGGTCTGGTATTCCCATTTCTTTCAGAATTTTCCACAGTTTGTTGTGATCCACACAGTCAAAGGCTTTGGCATAATCAATAAAGCAGAAATAGATGTTTTTCTGGAAATCTCTTGCTTTTTCCATGATTCAGCGGATGTTGGCAATTTGATCTCTGGTTCCTCTGCCTTTGCTAAATCCAGCTTGAACATCTGGAAGTCCACTGTTCACGTATTGTTGAAGCCTGGCTTGGAGAATTTTGAGTATTACTTTGCTAGTGTATGAGATTAGTGCAATTGTGCGGTAGTTTGAGCATTCTTTGGCATTGCCTTTCTTTGGGATTGGAATGAAACTGACCTTTTCTAGTCCTGTGGCCACTGCTGAGTTTTCCAAATTTGCTGGCATATTGAGTGCAGCACTTTCATAGCATCATCTCTTAGGATTTTAAATAGCTCACTGGAATTCCATCCCCTCCACTAGCTTTGTTTGTAGTGATGTTTCCTAAGGCCTACTTGACTTCACATTCCAGGATGTCTGGCTCTAGATGACTGATCACACCATCATGATTATCTGGGTCATGATGATCTTTTTTGTATAGTTCTGTGTATTCTTGCTACCTCTTCTTAATATCTTTTGCTTCTATTAGGTCCACACCATTTCTGTCCTTTATTTTGCCCATTTTTGCATGAAAACTTCCCTTGGTCTCTCTACTTTTCTTGAAGATATACTAGTCTTTCCCACTTTATTGTTTTCTTCTATTTCTTTGCATCGATCACTGAGGAAGGCTTTCTTATCTCTTACGCTAATATTTGGCCACTATTGATTATGCTGTGATAACTGATTTGTTCTGCAGAGTTAAGCAGGAAACCTTTTGAATCAAAAAGTATTCTGTGTTTTGAAAATGTCATTGAAAATGTTTAAAAGGTCACAACTTTGAGATTGAAGAAATAAAGATCAGTAATTCTTGGCTGGATGAACAGGATTTAATTGGAAAGTGAGGCTTTGAAACTTTTGCCAGCACTTTTATAATGCAAATCTGGGATTTGTAATGTCTCTGAAAGCAATAAATAACTTTTTATGTATTTTTCTGAATAATTAAGGGTATTATTTAGGCCTTCATGATGACGCAAATGAATATGAAACTCAGAAGAGAGCATGAAGTGTTAGTATGCGTGAAACTGGCAGCTGTTTAAAAAAAGCCTAAGCTGGATTCCATTCCAATGGCTACCGATACGCCGTATGTCTTTATGGACATTACATCATTTTTCCTTCTGTTTTCTTGTATTGAAAGAATTATAGTATCTATAGTAGCTACATGAGAGTTAGTAACGATTCAATGAGCAACAAAAAATAAAAGCTAATCAATACCTTGAGCCCTCTATGGAAAATATTTACTGCTAGGGAATTATTTAGATAATCAAGTATGATTCAACTAGAAAGCCAGATTTAGGTATATTTTATGGAGCTAAAAAAAAGCAAGAATTTATTCTCTTCAAATAAGCTTAACTACTTTTCTTTCCTTTGAGCTGGGTTGATTTCAGATGAATGAAAGCAAAGCACTTTATTTTGCATACTTACTTCTAGTGAGTGATTGTGTTCAGGACAGAGTCCATAAGCACATAAGACTAAGATTTTATTTCAAATTGGATGAATAGCAGTCTCTTCATGCAGTATTTCTACATATGACATCTAAATTATCTGAGCCACCATTTCTATTTTATTCATAAATACATTCAGTAAACATATCTATCATCAGTCAGATTATATGCTTACCCTTTCCAATGCGGCTTCACATTTTAAAAACTAATTCCTCAAAAACAGTATCAGTGGCAATATGGAAACAGTGGTAGTTGTGTTAGTTAACATACCTGTCAAAGCCTTAATTGTTTTGATTTGATTCCATAATATCACTCGAGATTAGTTCTTCTCGTTGTGGAATTTTATGTATGCCAAGTTTAGCAATTTATTTTCTTATATATAGGTATTTGATGTCCATAAATTTGCTTGGATAAGTTAGAATTGTGTGATAAAGACATGATTTTAAATCCTCCACAGATTTTGTCGTCTCATTAGATTTGCCTTTTAAAAATAATTAAATGGTGAAAATTGTAATGGCTGAGAGTTCAGATGGTGCAGTTAGATTGGTCAATATTATTTTTACCATTTTAACAACATTTATGCTAAACAGTCATGTAGCCTGTATGATACCAGATTTGTTGCTGGGTTGAATGGACTTAATGACTGAACAGGTGCTTTTTTTTTTTCCTACATGTATTTATATCAAATGATAAATTAATTTAAAATGACAATTATGATCAAAGATCTCATCCAAATTTTGGAGAGAGGCTGCCTATGATATATAATGACAACAATTTCAAAATAAATCTGATATGAATTGTGACATTTGGCTTAATGTGACACTTTATTATATGAACAAATTAGATGGTAGTGAAAGTGCTGATAGCACTCTTCTGAAATATCATCAGCTATAAAGTCCTGCACCACTGCTTTCTTTATAAGCAGAACTTAAATAAATCTATTTAATGATCCTATGTATTTTCTTCCCTCCAAGTAACACTATATTCCTGCCTGCTATAATCTGCAATTACTTCCTTTTCCCCAAGGAGAACATTTCACTGAAGCAGTAAAAGCTGTTTGAGTCATAATCAGCCTCTCTGCTTCCTAAGACATTTTTTAAATTGTAAGAATTGAGGAAGACTCTGATGACTGTACTGTTTTCTTAGTATTGAAGCATAATGATTGCTTCTTAAAAGTGTGTCCTGGAACCCATGCATTCAAGACACCACTGTCAAAATATATACATACATGATTGATTATCCAATTTATTGGTGATATTGTGTATGCTATCATAGTGCAGTTTAAATGATTTTGACAAGTACAGAAGAGTGTCATCGACAAGTGCAGAAACAAATGATGGGTTTAAGCGTTCAGATGTTTTTACAGCATTTTACTGAGTGGCAGGTTGATAAATTAAAATTACAGTTGTAGCATCAGGCCTGAAAGCACAACTGCTTTAGATTACAAAAATAGCACTGTGGAAACTTTGTGTACTCTCTAGAGAAGTAGCCTGGAGGACCTTGGAAAAAATGAAACAAGTGCAGTTGCTAAAAGAATCATTAATTTTGTGGTAGCACAGTGTCTAAAAAAATTTTAAAAATAGATTTTTAGAAGAGGAAAATTGACTTTATCCCCTTATCCCTTTTTCCCTGGAGACCTAGAGAAAATTGGATCCACACCATCAAAAGATAGGTTTTGAATTGGCCATTAGTGATCCCATGATGTCTGATGGGTGTATTTAAAGCTTAGAGGCAGTTTCTTGTTAACTCTTCCTTAGTTTCAGTGTTACACCTGGATTTTAGCCTGTCATTTTGTCACCACATCCCACCCAATTCAGTTGAACTTCCCTAAGATATCACTCAATCACTCACTGATTCTGATACTATTAAAGAAAATAATATTTCATCGGGCATTTCTTTTCCATTCTTTTTTTTTTTCTTTGAGATTTGATTGTTTTTAACAAATGAAAATTGCATACATTTAAGGTATACAACATGATGTTTTGAAATTATGTACACATTATGAAGGGCTTCCCATATGGCCCTAGTGGTAAAGAACCCACTTGTCAATGAAGAGACATTAGAGGTGTGGGTTCGATCCCTGGGTTGGGAAGATCCCTTGGAGGAGGGAATGGCAACCCACTCCAGTATTCTTGCCTGGAGAATCCCATGGACAGAGGAACCGTGGTGCTGGAGAAGAAACTTGAGAGTCCCTTGGACTGCAAGGAGATCCAACCATTCAATCCTAAAGGAAATCAGTCCTGACTATTCATTGGACGGACTGATGCTGAAGCTGAAACTTCAATACTTTGGCCACTGATGCAAAGAGCTGACTCTGGAAAAGACCCTGATGCTGGGAAAGATTGAAGGCAGAGGAGAAGGGGACGACAGAGGATGAGGTGGTTGGATGGCATCACCAACTCAATGGACATGAGTTTGAGTAAGCTCCAGGAGTTGGTGAAGGACAGGGAAGCCTGGTGTGCTCAGTCCCTGGGGTCACAAAGAGTCAGACATGACTGAGCAACTGAACTGAACCGAACTGAATCCTAACAGGTGAAAGTGATGTCATTCTGCTCAAGTTCTGATTCTTTTCAAGTCATGCCTGAGCTACTGCAACAGTGTTCTACGCGGCTCTGTTACAACCTCACTTTGGAGAACATTCTTCAGTTAAAAGCAAAACAGACAAACAAATACACATAACAACAATTCAAAGTGAAAAGTGAAGGTGAAAGTCTCTCAGTCGTGTCCAACTCTTGGCGACCCCATGGAATAGTCCATGG